>NW_012101610.1:85790-93493 GCF_000951045.1 Mandrillus leucophaeus
TATTACCACAAAGAGTCTGTTCTGTCAGTCTTGTGATCTCTGTATTAACATTAAGGCTGCCCAATTGTGTCTAAACTCCAAAAGGGAGAGGATGTAATGAAGTGTGTCTGACTTGCCATCCCATCATGGCTGGAAACTAAGTCTTTAAGGTTTTGCTGGGGTCCCCTTGGCCCAAAGGGGGTTCATTCAGTAGGTGGGGGTCATAGGATTTTGTTTTTAGTTTACATTCAAAAAAAAAGGCCAAACAAAGTCTTACTGTGTCACACAGGCTGGAGTGCAGTGGCGCAATCTCGGCTCACTGCAGCCTCCGTCTCCCAGGTTCCAGCAATTCTCCTGCCTTAGCTTCCCGGGTAGCTGGGATTACAGGCACCCGCCAAGACACCCGGCTAATTTGTGTATTTTTAGTAGAGACAGGATTTCACCATGTTGGCCAGACTGGTCTCGAACTCCTGACCTCAAGTAATCCGCCTACCTGGGCCTCCCAAAGTGCTAGGATTACAGGTGTGAGCTATCATGCCAGGGCTATATCTCTGTGCTTTCTAAACCCAATAAGTGTTATGTAATAGTGATGCTAATAACACACATAATGGGCCAGAAACATTTCTATAAGCCCAGCGGCTCTGGGCATAAATTTCTAGGGATGGTGAACTGAAGAAACAAAATTGTGCATTGAAACCAGCTTTTCCCAACCACCAGTGTCTCTCTCTCTCTCTCTCTCTCTCTCTCTCTCTCTCTCTCTAATGTAAGTGTTCACTTATTATGTGGCTACTCTGTGCCAAGCACTGTTGCTAAACACATTATGTACAATTTCTCATTTCATTGGTACTGATTTTGACACTTACTCATCCACTGTCTTTTATCATGATGTGACCATTTCCTACAAAATGTTCTGTGTAGCTTCCAACCAAAATACCACAAAGCACAACTTAAGCAGTCCTGCTTCTTGACCTGTCTCCCAGGCTCTGCTGTCACTCATCTGTTCCATCCTATGCGTTGGCAGAAGATCCATCTTTCTAAATGCTTATTCTCTTGAAGCATGTGATTTCTTTCCTAGGAATCACCATTCTTAGCTGCTTGACTCCAAGCATTGTTCTCAGTTTTATCTCCTGATCCTCCTAGACCTCAGTAACTTATTCCAGCCTAACACGTCTGGCAACTCACTGTTCCCAGAGTTTTTCAACTTGCCTTACACCCCAGGGCTTTATTTGGCCCGTAATACCCTCTTCCTCTCTTTCTGCCAAAGTAGCTTAATGATTAGGAATATAATTCTGAAATCCAACCAAGGGGCAAAGCCAACTCCTCTGCTGACTTGGTGGATGATCTTGAACTAAATTTCTTCCCTTCTCAGAGCCTCCAATGGACAGTAAAACTAATAACAACACCCCCCTACCTTAGAGGTTGTTGTATAATTAAATGAGATAAGATACATAAAGTGCATGGTGCAGTATCTGGTACATAGTAAAGATCAATAACCTGATGTTACCATTGTTGTCATCACTATTATTATTTCAGACCTTCGTTTCGCCCTCACTCTTTCATGAAGCCCTTATCTAACCACTCCAGGTCAAAATAATCTCTCTTTTCTTTGAATTAACTTACTTTTCCTATTACTGATTTGATGGCTTGGATTTATTGCCTTAAGCTTTACATCATTTGTTTCGAATTTTATTTCCCCATCTCAGGTAAAAACTCCTTGAAGAAAAGATCCTGCAATTTGGCTTTTCGTGAGATGGAAACGATTACACCCTGCTCTGCAAACTTCCCCCTTTAAAGGTGAAGGTTTGTTAGGTTGGTTAGCCCGTGAGAAAATTGTGCATTCTTAGCAATCAAAGACCAGACATCTGGGGGTACAGGTGGGTGGAAGACTAGGATAAGAGACTCCAGATGGGGACAGAATTAAAAGGGAAAAAAAAAAAAAATTAAATAAGCCTCCGTCTCCTTTTATCTCCTAGCAGTAGGCAGTAATTTAAGAAATAAAGGAGCCCCATTACCGTTTTCCCTGTCCATTCTTTCCCAGGTACGGTGACCTAGACAGCAGCAGAAAGCGAGTTAATGGGCAGGGGTTAGGTAGGATGCAAAAGTCAAGGAATGTGGCTACAGCTGATTATAAGAACTGAGAAAGTGGACTGAACAATATTGACTCCCAGCACGCCACCTCGATGCCCATCTTGGGGAATCTGTCGCTGGAAGGGACCCATCTCGCCCACCCTTAGGGGTCGAGGTGGGTGAAGGGGGAGGAGAGAGCTGGCGGGGCGGGGTGGGGTTGCTCCGCCCCCGGAGGCTGGGCTGTGACCAGCAGGCGGCTCCGCAGCGCAGCGGGCGCGCTCATATAGGGCACAGCCGAGGGTACGTGGATCGCGGTGCGGAGACTGAGGTTAGAAGGCAGGTGGCGAGATGAACCGCGTACCAGCGTTCCTGAGCGCGGCCGAGGTGGAGGAACACCTCCGCAGCTCCAGCCTCCTCATTCCGCCTCTAGAGACGGCCCTGGCCAACTTCTCCAGCGGTCCCGAAGGAGGGGTCATGCAGCCCGTGCGCACCGTGGTGCCGGTGACCAAGCATAGGGGGTGAGTGAGGAGGATCGGGGCCAGGGGCAGGAGAAACTGGAAAGGGGGAAGAGGAGCACCAGGAAGAGGAGCGGTGGAAGAACGGAAGAGACAGCTTGACTAATTGTTGCTAACAGCTGCCACTTTTAATAGGCGCTACCCGGTGTGCTAAGTGGGAGCTTTACGGGTGTTACCTTGTTTATTTCAGCGCGCTCTCCACCTGGGGAGATATTGATGCCACCGTTTTATTGATGGAAAACTGAGACTCAGAGAGGTTAAGTGACTTACCTAGGCTTACACAGCTACTAAGTGGCAGAGCTGGAATGGTTTTCTGATCCGGAGTCAGACTTCTGAACATATTATGCATAGTGTCTAAGGGAAGGGCAGAGGGATGCGGGGGCTGGGAGAGGGCCAGTGGGGCCGTGACGAAGGAAAGAGAAAGGAGGGTATATGGGTACTTTCTAAGAGACCCCAGCATTGATGGAAACGGGCTGAAGCTGCTCCCTCTCTCCTTGTAGCTACCTGGGGGTCATGCCCGCCTACAGTGCTGCAGAGGATGCGCTGACCACCAAGTTGGTCACCTTCTACGAGGACCGCGGCATCACCTCGGTCGTCCCCTCCCACCAAGCTACTGTGCTACTCTTTGAGCCCAGCAATGGCACCCTGCTGGCGGTGAGCAACTTCCTGTCCCGGGGTGGAATGGGGCCCCTGGGCCCAGATTTAAGTTCAAAAGTGAGTTCTCCACAAGCAGGGGGAGTCTTGATTGTGACTACATGTGTCCCTCTGCAAGTGACTGGATACCAGCAACAGTGAAGGTTATCTGTGTTCATGTATCTATTTCTAGGACTGCCTGAAGATGCATAACACAGCACCAGCGCCCACTGCTGCCTCAAGCATGTGACAGTGTGGAAATAATAATCTTGTCATTCTTGCATATGTCCTTGTCCTATACTCAGTTACCCCAAATACACAGCTTGAAGGAACCCATTAGCCAAGGGAAGATTTACTTACTGAATCCTTGTCGACATGGAAAAGAAGGGGGTGTTCTGTAATCCTTGCAAGCCTTTTCAGAGCGGTATACGGTGTGACCTGTTTTAGTATCTAATCATAGTATCAAAAGGTAGCAGTAGCTCTCGTTTATGGAGTACTTTTTTAAAGTGTCAGGCACTGTTCTAAACATTTCACATTTGTGAATCCTCTTAAAGCCATTCTATGAGATGGGTAATATGATTACTTCCACTTTATAGATGAGGAAACTGAGTCAGAACAACCATGTTCAACTTACTGAGGTCTATGTAACCAACAATTAGCATGGCTGGACTTCAGAGCTGCTCAGTCTAAGTCAATGGTCCATAGGTCCAGACTCTCCTAAGACCACTGCCATTTTAACTGCCATATATTGGGCACTTATGTGTCAAGAAGGAGACACTGATCACATTCAATTCTGAGAAATTCCTCTATGGGTGTTTTTATTAACTCTCCTTCCCCTCAATTTCTGTTGAGGTCCTCGAGGCTCAGGTTAGTATAGTCACTTTGCTTGAGGTCACATAGCTGGTTAGTGAAAGACTCAAGAATCAATCCTAGGTCTGATAGTTAACTCTTATGGTCTGTGCACTCCAAGCTGGGTCTTACAACGTCTTTCCTTTTCCCCTGAATTTCTGGATTGCCAAAGAATCTGGCTGTTCAACACTCCTTTGAGAATATCTAGCTCTTCCCAACTCATCCAATGGAGACGGCATTCATATACCTGCCAACAGCAGTTCCCCAGGGGGGTAGAACCTGAGGCTTTGAAACTAGATGACAGCTGAATCTGTTCAGTAACTTGGTGATTCACTTCCTCATCTGTAAAATGAGGTTGATGATGCCTATTTTTTGGTGGTCAGCTGAGATGAATAACTTATAAACAGAGAAGGGTGCAGAGGGTGGCTGTTACTAGCAAGGCATAATTTTCAACTTTCGCTGTGTATCAGAATCACCTGGGCTGTCTGGGTCTGACTCCTAGAAGAGATACAGACTGGGTTAATCTAAGGGTGGTATCTGAGCATCTTCACGAAGCTTTCCACATGTACAGCAGGAACAGAGAGCCACTAAGAGTTTCATGACCCTTGTCCAAATGTCAAACGGCAACCTTCTCTCTCCAGTTCCTTCTTAATTTGGTGTTTTGAGAATCCTAGGGCAAGAAAAGAAAATGATAGTTCTTGAGGGCTCAGCATGTGCTAGATGTTTCCAGATAAGCCAGTGCATTTAATCCTCACAATAACCCTCTGAATGGCTGGCATTATCTTTGTTTTTACAGGTGAGGAAACCAGTGCTTAAAGATTAAAGTGTTTGTTCAAAGTTGCATATCTCTTAAGTGGAGGAATCGGATCCAGGGCTGACACGAAACCCATGCTGTTTGTAGGATGCTATAAAACTTCCTAGGCTAATATTTTAGAACTGTTTTTTCTAATTTAAGTAGTGGACAGGGGTGCCCCTTGCTCACTGTCTCTCCTTTCCTCCAAGGTCATGGATGGAAATGTCATAACTGCAAAGAGAACAGCTGCGGTTTCTGCCATTGCCACCAAGGTAAGATGAATGGCTGGCTGTACTATGAAGGTGAGCTGTTGGGTGGGGTCTGGTATCTCAATCTTGAGAGGCTAAAGGAGAAGTGGGGAACTTATTTTGGTTTCCTGTTGGACATAGCTGGAACTCCAGATGTCAGATATATCAGGTGAGCACAGTAATTCATGAAATTATTAGCTACCATTTAATGTGCATGACCAGATTCCAAGTACCATACGTGCATAATTCTCAATCTTCCCATCAGTCTTGAAGAATAGAAATGAGAAATTCTCTCCACCTTCCAGGTCAAGGAATATGGCTCAGAGAGGTTCTGTGAATTGCCCAGGATCACACAGCTCACAAGTGCTAGAGTAAGAATTTAATACCTGACCTCTCTGGCTTCCAGGACTGGCTTTTTGTCCCTGTACCACATTGCCCCTGGTAAGACAGTATGATTGTCCCATAGACCAAAGCTAGTACTACACAAGAGGCAGAGTGAACTGAACAGAGCCAAGCCAGATCCGCGTATTCATTCGACAAGTATTGAGTGAGTTCCTATCCTGTGTCAGGCACTGTTCTAAATGTTAGGGAAATGGCAGTGAGCAAAACAGAGGGGCACGCATAGGGGAGGTAGACAATACCAATAAAAAGGGATACACAGGCCGGGTTCAGTGGCTCATGCCTGTAATCCCAACACTTTGGGAGGCTGAGGCAGGAGTATCACTTGAGGTCAGGAGTTGGAGACCAGCCTGGTCAACATGGTGAAACCTCATCTCTCATGAAAACACAAAAATTATCTGGTCTTGGTGGTGGGTGCTTGTAATCCCAGCTACCCGGGAGGCTGAGGCAGGAGAATCGTTTGAACTCAGGAGATGGAGGTTGCAGTGAGCCGAGATCGAGCCACTGCACTCTAGCCTGGGCAACAGAGTGAGTCTCTGTCTTAAAAAACAAAACAAAACAAACAACAACAAAAAAACCTTTTGAGTTTAATAATGTGTTAAATAGTAATAAATAATATGTAATTAAATAATTAGCACATATTAATAAATGATTAATAGTGTGCTTAGAATTTGCTAAAAAATAAAACTAACAACAACCCAAAAAGTCACATAACATGTTAGAAAGATGAAGATAAAGCAGAAGTGAGAGTATGGGAGAAGGTGTCACATTTTACATTATCCAAGAAAGACCTCGCTGAGATGGTGACATTTGAGTCAAAGCTGAAAGCAGTGAGTTAGTGAACCATGTGGAAACGCGGAGGGGCGCTCCGGGCAGAGGGAATGGTAAGCAATGGGGGTGATGATGCTCCCGAGCAATGTCAAGTCATCCTATAAGAAAAACAGCATTTTTAGAAGTTAGAGTTAAGAGGATCAGGCTTAGAAAACAGGGTGTTTGTGGGAACGATTGGAATCTGGAGTCTTTCACGTTAAATGTGGAAGTACAAGGTCTTGGGACACTGGTTTTCCTAAGTTATTATAAAGGGAACATGGTAACCCAGGGAAAGGTGTAGCAGCAAAGACCAGGTATTCGGGTTGTATCTCAAAGTTTTCTAGGTACCTGCTGGAGGGGTGGGGGGAAGAATGGGAGGATTAATCTGGTAATTGTATACGAAGGGAGTAGACCAACAGCACCCACCTCAATGAACTGGTTTTTAGTTATATCCAGACTTGACTCAAGTAATCAAGGACTCCTTGCTATGTTTGCTGGTTGGGAACAGAATGAATCTCGTATTACTGCCTGTCATTTATAAAGAGCTTTAGTCTTTTTCAGAATCATTTCCAGCCCTTTGTCTGGACTATGAGTTTCTGTGAGGAAGGCAGGGAAAGTATTAATGGCTTCATTTTATGCAGCGAAGAATAGAAACTTGGGTTTCCTGAAGTCATACAACCAGATGCCTGTGGGTTCTTTTGAGGCCACATGGTCTTGGCCCAGATGAGAAGTCTCCAACATAAGCAAGCTATGCAGCAGCATTAGCTAGGGAAGTTTTTAAAAACTCAAATTCCCATGCCTACTGAATCAAAACACAGAGTGTAAGGATCAACCAGGTCTGGAAACCACACTTTTGGTAGACCCAGCCTGCAATAACACTGCTTTGTTGCATTAATAAAAATCTGTGCTCCCAGAAGAATCAGGAAGCCTCGGGTTGACACTTCAAAGTTTAGACACTTCAAAGTTTAGGCTGAAACTTCACAGCTTTATTTCCAGGGGCTCAGATGAACACTTTCAATAAGGAACAAAGGGTCTATTTTACTTGTTGCCTTGAATCTTGTCCACCATTTCTCTTTTATTTAGGGCTTTTGTGGGGGAGAATAAGTATAGGGAGCTCTAGGGTCTGATGAACATAATACATTTTTTGTGCTTGGGTCTCACATAAGCTTCATTGAAGACTGATATGTTTTCTCAAGGTGACAGTATGTATCAGGGTTTAGCATTGACATGCATTTATTCAACAAATATTTGAGTGTCCACCAAGTGCAAGGTTCTATGCTCAGCATGGAGTAAGCAAAACCAGATACAATACCTGCCCTCATGTAGTACAGGGTCCAGTGGGGGAGACAAGATATAGTCCAAAGATCACACCAACAGGCTGGGTGCAGTGGCTCACGCCTGTAATCCCAG
>NW_012101610.1:94358-108072 GCF_000951045.1 Mandrillus leucophaeus
AAAAAAAAAAAAAAAAAAATTTAGCCAGGCGTGGTAGTGCATGCCTGTAATCCCAGCTACTCAGGAGGCTGAGGCACGAGAATCACTTGAACCCAGGAAGCAGAGGTTGCAGTGAGCTGAGATCACACCTCTGCATTCCAGTCTGGGCAACAAAGTGAGACTGTCTCAAAAAAAGAAAATTTTTAAAAAATATCGATTATCACACTATTACCAGGGCAACAAATTATCAAGTAAGACAACCAATCAGAATTACACATTTAGTTTAGGAAATTGAAGGTTATTTTTATGGGATACTGTAACAATTTCTGAAGCTCAACTGTACTTGCAAGAATAGATTCATATTAACTGAGAACAGAAGAAAATGGTAACAATTAAGGGAAAAAAATCATCTAATTATCCTTATCAGACAGAAACATAAGATTTCTAGTCTTGTGGATATTATCACTTTGAAACCTTTTCAAATCAGAGACGTCGAACTATATTTTATGGCACAGAATGGTATCTCTCCTTCGGTAGCTACAGGAGATAAAATTAATTCCTAATATTTCAGAGATGACATTTTGCTAGTAATTAGTAGTTAAGAAGATTTTTCACTTTTTAAATATTATACTCCAGAATTCCAGTGAGTAGCACTGTATGAAAGAACAGACCCCAGGGAACTCAAAGTTTACTAAATGAAATAGAGAAAAGGCAGAAGAGGGTTTTATTTAATATATACGGTGTCGAGGGCCAAGTGATATCTTTCCTCTATGCCAGTGGTTCTCCACTGAGCATGAGTTTGTCACCTGCTCCAGACACATTTAGGAGAGTGCAGACATTTTTAGTTCCCACAACTTGAAGGGGTGGAAAATGCTACTAACATCTAATGGATAGAAACCAGAGATACTGTTGCACATCCTATAATACCCAGGATGGCGCCCCTCCCCAACAAAGAATTGTCCAGTCCCATGTTAGTAGTACCAAGGTTGAGAAGCCCAGTGCTACCTCTTGTAGGTCATAGTAGGTGTGTACCAATTCTGTGCAAATAAGACTACCTCTGTCGTCATGGGGCTTAAAGGCCTGTAGAAGAAAATCTACAAACAAATAAGGCTATGGCCTCGTGCATTCTATCAAGGAGGCCACAAAGGCCTCATTGGAGAGGTGGCACTGGACATGAGCTGATCACAGAACCCTGCTCTCAAACACAGACACCCTCAGGAGGTGCCACAGATGCTAATTCTACATTCGTCTTTAGAGGAAGACAGAGGCTGTGAAAGCATCAACAGAGTGGGCTCGGCGAATACAGCTAGAACCCTGGGAAGGAAGGGCTCACAGCATCCAGGCAGCTCTTAGAAGCAGCTCAGAGCTCTGAGAAGTGGGTATGGCTGAGCATGCACCTGAGACACAATGGCATAGAAGAAAGGACATGGGCTTTGGGGTATGGAAGATGTGACTTTAGAGCCCCACTGTGCTCTTTAATAGCTGTAAAACCTGGCTGGGCACGGTGGCTCACGCCTGTAATCCCAGCACTTTGGGAGGCCGAGATGGGCAGATCACCTGAGGTCAGAAGTTTGAGACCAGCCTGGTCAACATGGTGAAGCCCCATCTCTATCAAAAATACAAAAATTAGCCGGTCATAGTGGTGCACACCTGTAATCCCAGCTCCTGGGAGGCTGAGGCAGGAGAATCACTGGAACCCAGGAGGCAGAGGTTGCAATGAGCCAAGATGGTGCCACTGCACTCCAGCCTAGGTGACAGAGCGAGATTCCGTCTCAAAATAAACAAATAAATAATAAATAAATAAATAAATTTATAGAATAGTTGTAAGACCCAGAGCAAGTTCACCTTTCTGGACCTCAGTCTCTTCATCTGTAAGAAGAAGATAATAGGAGTCCCCAACTCATAGGGCCAATGTCTAGACTAAATGAGATCATGGGGGTAAAGCATTGGCATACATTAGCTGTTCAGTGAAGCCTTCTTCCTTCTCTTCCCACTCGACACAGGGGAAACTAAGACACAAAAGGGAATTCTCTTGATTGCCTGCAAGCTCTTGAGGGAGGCAGAAGAGAGGGCAGAAGTCACCTGATACTCAAACCGTCTTAGTTTTGTACCTATCTGCTAGGGTCTCCCTTGACCTTTGCCACTTCATTTCTCTCACACAGTTTCTGAAACCCCCCAGCAGTGAAGTGCTGTGCATCCTTGGAGCTGGGGTCCAGGCCTACAGCCACTATGAGATCTTCACAGAGCAGTTCTCCTTTAAGGAGGTAAGTCCCGGGGCGGGGGTGGGAGAGAAGAGGGAAGCGGGTGGGCCTTGAGCTGTCTGTACTCCTTCACTGCACCACAGGTTATTCTGAAATAATTACGTTGTGAGCCCCACCTAGACCACTGTTGTATCTTCATGACTTCCCAGAAGGGGATGGATGATAAGAGTCGGGGAAAGATCTGGTTACCTGTTTCCAGTCCTCAGTTCACAGGGCATTTGTCTGAGGATACAGCAAGCTTACTCGGTTAAAGGATTCTTTTATATCTCTTGTATACATTCAGTTGTCCTTTTAGCCCCTGTCTATTATGTTTTTCTTAGGAGAATCCAGAGTTTTTAAGTATTCAAGGTTATGGATCAAGAAACTAGGTGGGAAGAGACCTGGAGACCAGTGAGCCACAGCCTCTCTCTTTTGCAGTCTCCATACTGGTCCACCTTCAACTTCTCTGCGGCTCATGCTTCCCCTGGGAATGTTTGATGCTATTTTATTTTATGTGTGTGTATGAAAGGGATGGAGCAGATTTAAAGTATGATTTAATGATGAAAATAAAACCACTGCCTTGGGAAATATAGACTTAAAATTAGATGAGTGCAAAAGTAATTGCAGTTTTTTTGTTTGTTTGTTTGTTTTTTGAGATGGAATCTTGCTCCGTCGCCCAGGCTAGAGTGCAGTGGCGTCATCTCGGCTCACTGCAACCTCCACCTCCCGGGTTAAAGTGATTCTTGGGCCTCAGCCTCCCCAGTAGCTTGGATTATAGGTGCCCACCACCACACCTGGCTAATTTTTGTATTTTTTAGTAGAGACGGGGTTTTACCATGTTGGCCAGGCTGGTCTCAAACTCAGGTGATCCACCTGCCTTGTCCTCCCAGAGTTCTGGAATTACAGGCATGAGCCACTGTGCCCGGTTGCCATTACTTTCAATACAAGGAAGAAAACAAAAGAAAAATGCCCTTTTATCTGTTTTCAAAGGCAGTTAATGTTCTCTGATCTTTCCTCTTCAGCTTTTTATAACATAGTTTTAGTCATGTTAGATACGCACCATTTTATATCCTCTCTTACTGAATGTTCTAACATCACTTTTCAGGTTATCTAATTTTTGCATAAAATTTGCATAGTCTTCTATTAAGAAGGGTGAAGAGGTTAACCATGCACTTCTGGCTGGGCAAAATGTTCTGTTTTTCACCTTGCTTGGTGAACATGCTTAGACATAAAGTTTGTTTCTGTATGCATTATATTCCCTTATAAGAAATTCTGTAGGCCTTATTTTCAGTGGACAGGTGACAAGCCCTTGACCCAAACATTGGAACCTGTCAAGCAAGTCGGCAAGTCCCCAGCTCCTGGCGAGGCCACTGTCCCACCCCCTAACCCCAGCAGCTTTCAGGATTCCAGCTGCAGCTACCATTCTTGGCCTTTTCATTGGCTGTGCCATTTACCTTCAAACTCTTCTGATCTTGAATTTCCTAAGTATCCTTCACCAATCAAGTCATTCCATGAAAAACATTGTCATAAATAATCCTTTGTATGAATCTCACACCCATTACAACTCCTTTACGGGGTCTCAGACATAAAGTGTGAGTTCCACACAGACTTTGCCAGTTATCACTTCCATTTTACAGACGTGGAAACTAAGGCTGAATGACATGAAGCAATTTCAGGAAGTAGCAGAGATTGGTTCCAAGCCTACCTGGCTCCAGAACTTGCTCTGCTAATTATTATGCTATTAATATATAATAGCTATTTAGCTATTGAGGCTGTGCATCTTGGCCTAGAAGTGAAATACTTCTACCCTTTTTAAATGGGGAAAGTGGTAGAGAATGCTCATTTTCAAATACCTGGCCAGATGTCTAAGTTAATGCTGTATCCCTGATCAAATGTCCATTCTCCATGGGGAATGATTTAGGAGTGATTTAGATAACCATCAGCCCCTATCTCAGAGTGGTTCAACTTTCCCTTTGCATCCCTGGGCTCAGTGTAGCATAAGCAGCCAAAAAATGGCACTAGTGTCCTTCTTGTTACTCCCAATGAAGGTGAGGATATGGAACCGCACCAAAGAAAATGCAGAGAAGTTTGCAGACACAGTGCAAGGAGAGGTACAGGTCTGTTCTTCGGTCCAGGAGGCTGTGGCAGGTGCAGATGTGATCATCACAGTCACCCTGGCAACAGAGCCCATTTTGTTTGGTGAATGGGTGAAGCCAGGGGCTCACATCAATGGTAAGTAGAGTGGCTCCATAAGGCATGATGGGTGGTGGCCAGGCTACTCTCTAGACTGGACCGGTCAGCTACATCTGTAGAGCTGGTTTATTCATGCAGAATGCCCAGGCTATTTAAGGGCCTTGAAAATGTGTGAGACTGAAAAAAACAATATTTGGCCAGGTGCAGTGGCTCATGCCTGTAATCCCAGCACTTTGGGAGACTGAGGCAGGTGGATTGCTTGAGGCCAGGAGTTTGAGACCAGCTTGGTCAACATGGCAAAACCCCATCTCTACTAAAAATACAAAAGTTAGTGAGGCCTGGTGGCTTGCACCTCTAGTCCTAGCTACTCATGAGGCTGAGGCACAAGAATGGCATGAACCCAGGAGGCAGAGGTTGCAGTGAGCCAAGATTGTGCCACTGTACTTTAGCCTGGGCAACAGAGTGAGACTCTATCTTAAAAAACAAACAATATTTGCTCCAAAAAATGTAAAAGGGAAATTACAAATTTGAAACTAATGAATATTTAATGTTCTATAAAATGTAAATTTTTTTTCTTTTTTTGAGACAGGGTCTCACTCTGTCACTCAGGCTGAAATGCAGTGGCGAGATCTCAGCTCACTGCAACCTCTGCCTCCTGGGTTCAAGCGATTCTCCCACCTCATCCTCCCGAGTAGCTGGGACTACAGGCATGTGCCACCATGCCCAGCTAATTTTTTGTAAGTTTTGGTAGAGACGAAGTTTCACCATGTTGGCCAGGCTGGTCTCGAACTCCTGACCTCAAGCAATCTACCCACTTCAGCCTCCCAAAGTGCTGGGATTGATTACAAGTATGAGCCACTACGCCTAGCCATAACATGTAAAATTATGGTAAATGGTAATTCACAGCTCAATTCTGAAATGTGATGGAGTTTAAATCACAAAGGCTAAATGAGTCATTTGTTCTTAACACTAAGAATTATAAAACTTTAAATTTCTTTTGTTCTGTAATTTTTTATGTGACATGTATATGCTTTTTAATATGTGTGACAGGACAAGGGGCAGAAGAGGGGATTCTAGACATGAGGGTGCCTGGGGCCTCTGTAGACCTTCAGATGGCTCTGGGTATTATAGCAAGGGCTGGTCTATATCTAATACTATTGCAGGTGCTATCCAAAGTTCTTTGTATAATTCTTTGCATATTAAATGACATTATTCTATGTATAATGTCATTAAATACTTATAACCAACTTATAAGGCAGGAACTACTATAATAAACTCCATCTTACAGGGGAATAAACCAAGGCATGGAGAAATTATATAACTTTTCCAAAGTCACACTTTTTTTTTTTTTTTTTTTTGAGATGGAGTCTCACTCTGTCACCCAGGCTGGAGTGCACTGGCATGATCTCGGCTCACCGCAACCTCTGCCTCCCATGTAAAGTGACTCCTCCTGTCTCAGCCTCCCGAGTAGTTGAGATTACAGGCACGTGCCACCACGCCCAGCTACTTTTTTTGTGTTTTTAGTAGAGACGGGGTTTCACCATGTTGTCCAGGCTGGTCTCGAACTCCTGACCTCAAATGATCTGCCCGCCTCAGCCTCCCAAAGTGCTGGGATCACAGGTGTGAGCCACTGCACCCAGCCCAAAATCAGAGGTTCTTGATGGCAGAGCTGGGATTTGAACTGAGACACTCTATCCTCAGAGTCCAAGCTTTAAATAATACTCATTATTGCCTTCCAACAGGAAGACTGAATTCTGGTGAGCAGAGCAGGCAAATTCTAGAGGATTTAAAGATGGTCTCGGTGCCCTGTGTTTTAGTGACAAGCACATGGTGTGAACTCAGACGCTAAGAGCTTTGCACACGTGGGCAGATGAGCAGGCAAGAGCCAAGTAAAATGATGACGTATTCAATCATAAATTCTGACTGAATCTCTGCCGTGTGCCAGGCACTCTTCTAGATGCTGGGGATGCCACAATAACCAGACAGTCAAGGTCGCTGGTTTCCTGGTGGTTAATTTCAGTGAGGAGAGATAGACAACAAACGAACACATAGAGGAATTAGATAGTTCTGGCTGAAGACGAGCCCGGAAAGAACAAGGCCCTGGGTGATAGAGGCTGGTGGTGGAAGTGGAAGGTAGAAGCAGAGAGAGGTGTTTTCAATTGGGTTATCTGAGAAGCTCTCTAAGCTGTGGGTTTTGAGCTGTGAACTGAATGAAGAGGAAGAACCAGCCATGCCAACAGCTGATCAGATCAGCTGAAGCCGTCCCCAAGAGAGAACAGCAGATACAAAGGCCTTGAGTGTGGAAGCGAACATGGCACGTTTGAGGAAGGGATCAGAGTAATTTGAAAGTCTCAGATTTCCACCAGCATGGGACTCGTGGTCAGATTGGGTCCAGGGAATGGGTAAGAGGTGAGTCAGGGCTGAGTTTATAGACAATAAGACCATTTCTGGAAGGACTTGAGAAATCGAAGGGAAACCAGTTCATGGTGAAATGGGTTTCCAAAGCTGCATCTTCAGGAAGACAGACTTGATTTTTTTTTTCCCCCAGCTTAAAACAACACATTATTATCATCTCACAGTTCCTGTGGTTCAGGAGACCGGGCGTAGGTAGCTGGATCCTCTGTGCAAAGTCTCACGAAAAAATAAATTGGGTGACACCCAGGCTGCAATCTCATCTCATGCTCAGGGGTCCTCTTGCAGGCTCCCATAGTGTGGCAGGATTCAGTTGCTTACGTTGGAGGATGGGGGAGCCCCTTTCCTTGGGGCCATTCTCAGCTCCCAGAGAAGACCCAAATTCCCTGTCATATGGACTCTCCATCCTCACATCCATCCACAGAGAATCTCCCTTATGTTGGATCCCTCTCTCACTTGGAATCATTCTCCAGGAAGGGCTGACTTGATTTTGAGTCAAGGCATCTCTTCTGCTTTCCTGGCCCAGGGACAAGATTGGTTTATGTGTTCACAGAGGCAACACATACATTTAAGAAAAATGTGTCACAAGCGCAGACAACAGGGAAACACCAACAGATTCTACTAAGTTTACAGCTCGGCGGAGTGACAGGCCCAGTTCCAACCTCCCCCACGCCTCCTTCCTCCTGCCCCGACACCCTGTCAGCCTGTCTTCGACCCTCACTCATTTAGCCTCATCATAGCCAAGCCAGAGCCTTGTCTGAGTCAGGCCTCTCTCTCTTCACTGCCTGGCCTACCTCCCTCTGCCTGAGTGACCTCACACAACCCTTTGAGAACTTGCCCCGCTCATAAGCAGTGGTTGTGTGGGGGAAAGGGTCCAGTGAGAAGGAGTGGCCTGAGAAAGGGGGATTTTGTTCCCACCAGCTTATGATTTATTTACAAGCTTCCTTAGCTAGTGCTTTTGTTCTATAGAACTCTCTGCACAAACAACCTTCAAGATGGACATTTTTACACAACTGTCTTTGGAAATTAGAATGAAGGAGAACAGAATGGGAGGGAACAAAGGGAGAAAACTGGGCGGCAGTGGAAGAAGGCATATAAATGCTGTCTTATATTTGTATAAGGCTTTATAGCAGTTTTCAAAGACTAGCCGGCCAGGGGCTGGATCCAGTCAGCAGATGTGTTTGGTTTGGACCATAGAGTGATCTAAAACTCAAGGAGTGACATATGCAAATAGATTTCCTGTTTCTCTTTTACGAAAACAACTGGGGCGTATCTGGTAACAGTGGATCTACATTCACACATGGTCATGATTAGCTGGAGCTGAACAATGGCTGTCCCCTTCGGAAGGGCCCGCTGGCTTCTCCGCCCCTCAGTCTCCACCACATCTAATCCAGTCTCTCTGACCTGCTTTGCTCATTTTCATTACCTCCCTGGCCTTGCAGGCATTTGGTGGCAGCCTCTGCATTCTCCTGTGTCCCAGTGCCCTAGGGGGCGCGACATCTTGGATTCATCATTCTGGTCCTGGACTCCATCCACAGAGGATGCGGATAGTTCAGGCCAGGATGAAGTCAGTTTTCTTTCTGCCAAGACTTCTCCATGACCCTGACACTGGGCTTTTTTTTTTTTTTTTTTTTGTCATAAGAGAGAATCCGGGGTGAGGAGAGGGAAAGGGGCACAGTGGCACATGCCTGTGGTCCCAACAGTTTGGGAGGCTGAGGGCGGGAGGATCACTTGCGCTCAGGAGTTTGAGGCTGTGGTGAGTTTTTGTTTGTTTTTTGAGATGGAGTCTCGCTCTGTCACCTGGTTTGGAGTGCAATGGCGCAATTTTGGCTTGCTGCAATCTCCGACTCCCAGGTTCAAGAGATTCTCCTGCCTCAGCCTCCCAGGTAGCTGGGATTACAGGCATGTGCTACCATGCCCCGCTAATTTTTGTATTTTAGTAGAGACAGGGTTTCACCATGTTGGCCAGGCTGGTCTTGAACTCCTGACCTCAAGTGATCCACCCACCTCAGCCTTCCAAAGTGTGTTAGGATTACAGGCGTGAGCCACTGCGTCCAGCCCGTGGTGAGTTCTGATTGCACCACTACACTCCAGCCTGGACAACAGAGTGAGACCCTCTCTCCAAAAAGAAAAAAAATAGATATTAAAAGAACTGGTTGGGGGTGAGGAATGGGAATGATGGAGATCAAGAGGAAAGTAGGGTGTGAATAAGCTCCAAGTGATGTCTCTGGTTTGGGATTTTTGTGAGGAAGTTGTTGCTCCCGTTAAGCAGAAGACGTGTGAAAGCCCAGGGGCTCTCTCAGACCTAGATTCACCCATCAGATCCTTTACCTTGGCAAACACCTTCGCTTCTTTGAGCCTGCATTTGTGCATCTGTTAAGTGAGAACCAGACTTTGAAATGTACTTGTGAGAACTATAAATAGCATGTGCAAAACATCCCACAGATAGTAGACACCCTGTAAATGAATGCTGTGTCGTCTCAAAATCTTTTGGCAATGACGTGGGATATGGAATAGAAAGGCAAAATGGTAGGTAGTATTTATTTATTTTTTTTTCTTTGAGATGCAGCCTCACGCTGTCGCCCAGGCTGGAGTGCAGTGGCATGATCTTGGCTCACTGTAACCTCTGCCTCCAAGGTTCAAGCGATTCTCGTGCCTCAGCCTCCAGAGTAGCTAAGACTATAGGCGTGAGCCACCACACCTGGGTAATTTTTTGTATTTTTAGTAGAGACGGAGTTTTGCCATGTTGGCCAGGCTAGTCTCAAACTCCTGGACTCAAGTGATCCGCCTGCCTCAGCCTCCCAAAGTGCTGGGATTACAGGTGTGAGCCATCACACCTGGCCTATTTCTTAATAAGGTATTTGGTCTTACTGATTGGCAGAGGCATGGCCTGGGGGATGAGGGGGTATTTGGAATCTGAGTGTGCTCACGGGTCCTTTGTTCACCTGTCTCCTATGCTTTGGCTTTCTTAGTAGCCTTTGGCACTAATCCTGGGCTTAGGGTCTGTTTTGCTGTCTCTTAGCTGTCGGAGCCAGCCGACCTGACTGGAGAGAACTGGATGATGAGCTCATGAAGGAAGCTGTGCTGTACGTGGATTCCCAGGAGGCTGCCCTGAAGGAGTCTGGAGATGTCCTGTTGTCAGGGGTGAGGCTCTTCTGACCCGGGTCAGGGCTGCCACTGGGCTGGCCTCACCTGAATCCCAGGGTTTCATTAACTTCCCTTCCAGTTAGGTCCGCTCGAGACCTCAGCCACCCCATCTCCTTGTAGGGGTGGGAGCTCTTAAACATTTTGCAACCCTCTTTAATTCCATTGCAGAAAAATGTGGGCATTACAGGTGGTGACATGTGTGTTCCTGGAAAGAGAAGCTCAATGGATTTTATTTTTTTGCTGGGCTGTTCTATAAAGCAGTGGGATTGGAAGCTTCTTGCAGCCTGGAAACCTTCCCAATGTGGCCAACACGATAAGACTGTGTTGCCCATCTTCTGGCCTCATTTTACTGTTATAATCAGCTTCAAAACAAGAAGGGAGCTGCTGGCATGCATGTTCAGATAAAAGCATGTCTATTTCCTCACTGACACAATGATCTTGGCACGACAGCTCCCTGGACACCAGCTTGAATCTCTGTGTTTATGGTATCACAAAAGCAAATGCCACCCCAAAAGGATTTCGGAGACCAGCCTCTTCCCTAATATCATTCAGTGTACAAAGAATAATTTTTTTTTTTGAACCAAATTTCTCTCTTATCCAGCTCAGGAATTCCCTGGGCTGGCTTCAAAAGTCAACCCTGAGCAGACTTTAGCTTCATGCCTGGGTCAGCGTATGTTTGTTTCCTAGGCCGAGATCTTTGCTGAGCTGGGAGAAGTGATTAAGGGAGTGAAGCCAGCCCACTGTGAGAAGACCACGGTGTTCAAGTCTTTGGGTAAGATCCACTGCTCCCTGGGCACAAATCCAACTAGAGCACAAGGCAGGTTCACCCATTGGTGGGAAGAGGAATGACCACCAGACTCTGCAGCTGAATCATTGTGCTCCATCATTCAGGTCAATTATTTACATGGCTTAGCCTAGTGATGAAGCCCATGAACTCTGGAACTCAGCAGTCCTGGGTCGGAGTCCCTTCCCTGCCACTCAAAGGCATGTGTCCTTAGGCAAGTGATCTGACCTCTCTAGGCCACAGTTTCCTCACCACCTGTCACCAGTGAGGATTAGGTGGGATGTGCATATAAAATGAATCAGCTAGGTGCAGATCTTAATGAAACTCAGAAGGTACCCTTCAGAGATGGAGGGGGCAGGGGACAAAGATGTTAAAAGACAGGATCCTTAAGGGAAATGGCAGAGACCCAACCTGAAAGAGAGTCAGATGGAAAGTATAGCCTGAGCCCTGTTCATTCCCTCCTTCCCTACTCTCCCACTTGCTGCTTCAAGGAGGGCTTCCACGGGGAGCCCCCTACCACCTGAGTTGTATGGGGTACCTTATAGAAGTCCAACAAAGGGTGGGGTCCCAGTGGCCAGTCTGTCCCTTGCCCCAGGTCCTCTTCCACCCTATGAGACTGAAGGAAACAGAAGTACATGGGAACAGGCTGAGCTCTGTGGCTTACGCCTGTAATCCCAGCACTTTGGGAGGCCGAGGTGGGCAGATCACTTGAGCTAAGGAGTTTGAGACCAGCCTGGCCAGCATGATGAAACTCTGTCTCTACTAAAAATACAAAAATTAGCCAGGCGTGGTGGTGTACATCTGCAATCCCAGCTACTAGGGAGGTTGAGGCAGGAGAATCACTTGAATCCGGGAGGTGGAGCTTGCAGTGAGCCAAGATCACGCCACTGCACTCCAGCTTGGGCAACAGAGCGAGACTCTGTCTCAAAAAAAAAAAAAAAGAGTGTCCTCTGTCCCCCTCTCATGACCTTCCATACTTCATGATCAAGCAGCAAAAGAGTTAATGCCTGGCAGAGCATCAAGAGTGCTCTGGCCACCCAGAGCCCATGCCGTTGGTTAAGTATCCATGCCTTGCAGGTTGGTAAATATCTTTAAAATCTCTCATGCACTGGAAGACAAAGGCAATAAAACTTTATGTGGAGCCTGGTTCAAAGACATCACATGGATCCAGTTTTGTCTGAAAGCTTCAGAGGTCATGGCAGATCAGAGGTCAGCCAGCCCCCACTTAAGGAGCCAAAATGCGGCAGAAACTTGTTTTGTTCTTTCTGGCAATTTTTGCTATCTTACTTTTGGGGATTAGTTTATTGGCACATCATTTCACCTAACGGATGCATATCAAGCACCTAATTATGTATCTGTGCTGGGTGCAGAGGTTGAGGTGTCTACCAAAACTACACGACAAAGGGGAGCTGCCAAAGGACGCAGCGTTCGAACTGGACCAAGGGTCAGCAAACTGCAGCCTGTGGGCCAGACCCACCCGGCTTCCTGCTTTTGTGTGGCCTATGAGCTTGAAATGTTTTTTAGATTTTCAAATGATCGGGGGGAGAAAAATATTTCATGATGTAGGAAAATGATACAGAATTCAAGCTTCAGTTCCATACATAATTTCACTGATACACAGTGAGGCTCTTTTGTTTACCTGTTGGCTGTACTTTCTACTGTAAAGGCAGAGTTGAATAATCGTAGTGGAGACCCTGTGGCCCACAAAGCCTAAAAGATTTACTGTCTGACCCTTTTAGAAAGTTTGCTCAGGCTGGGCCCGGTGGCTCATGCCTGTAAGCTCAGCACTTTGGGAGGCTGAGGCGGGTGGATCTCCTGACTCCTGAGGTCAGGAGTTCAAAACTAGCCCGGCCAACATGGTGAAAGCCCAACTCTACTAAATATACAAAAATATATATCTATTTAGCCAGACCTGGTGGCATGTGCCTATAATCCCAGCTACTCAGAAGGCTGAGGCAGGAGAATCGCTCGAACCTAGGAGGTGGAGGTTGTAGGGAGCCAAGATCATGCCACTGCACTCCAGCCTGGGCGACAGCGAGACTCTGTCTCAAAAAAATAAGTTTGCTCAGCCCTGAGCTAGATTTAGAAGGACACACAATTTTTTGGTGGGTGTTTCTTAGTGTCATATTCTCTGCCCCTTTGTAGACCATCTAAGCCTGAACTCACCTCTGAGTATCAGTCCCTGTTATTCCAATGGGCACTGGCAACATGGA
This sequence comes from Mandrillus leucophaeus, assembly GCF_000951045.1. Classification (NCBI taxonomy): domain Eukaryota; kingdom Metazoa; phylum Chordata; class Mammalia; order Primates; family Cercopithecidae; genus Mandrillus; species Mandrillus leucophaeus. Next base: position 107,327 of record NW_012101610.1, read on the forward strand.
CACGTATCAGGAAACTGCCAGCCATGGGGCCTGGGTTGTTTCAGGAAAAGTTGTTCTGACCAAAGGTGAACCAAATTTCTGTCTATTCTAGGAATGGCAGTGGAAGACACAGTTGCAGCCAAACTGATCTATGATTCCTGGTCATCTGGTAAATAGAACAAAGGAACTTGGTGTTGAGATGGATGCTCGAGGAATGTTGCTGCTGGTTCTCATAATTTCTAGAGTAAATGAGGAAGTCCAGTCCCCAGTGAACTCTCCTTTTGTGCTTATTGCGTTTTACCTTAAGTGCTGAGATCCTCATTTATGTTTGTAGTTGGAAAGCAAAACTAGCCATTTCTTCTGCTATACCAAGTTATAATAGCATTCATTTCCCTTTATATTTCCCTGAAATAAAGCACTATCCAATTCTGCAGTGTTTGCTTTGGTAACTTCTATTCCTATCACAAGGAAACTGAGAGGGATCAGATGCTTCTATTCACTCCCTGGGGGAGCTCCACTGGCTATAATGAAATTTCTTTTATATTTATTATTGTTTTGAGACAGAGTCTCTCTCTGTCGCCCAGGCTGGAGTGCAGTGGCGTGATGTTGACTCACTGCAACCTCCACCTCCCGGGTTCAAGTGATTCTCCTGCCTCAGCCTCAGCCTCCCGAGTAGCTGGGACTACAGGCATGCACCACCATGTGTGGCTAATTTTTGTATTTTTAGTAGAGATGGGGTTTCACCATGTTGGCCAGGCTGGTCTCGA
>NW_012101610.1:108472-114407 GCF_000951045.1 Mandrillus leucophaeus
AGACAGGATCTTACTCTGTCGCCAGGCTGGAGTGCTGTGATGTGATCACGGCTCACTAAGGCCTTGACCTTCTGGGCTCAAGTGACCCTTCTATATAGGTGAAATGACAGGCACATACCACCATGCTCGACTTTTTTTTTTTTTTTTGAGAAGGAGTCTCATTTTGTCGTCTGGGCTGGAGTGCAATGGCACGATCTCAGCTCACTGCAACCTCCACCTCCTGAGTTCCGGCGATTCTCCTGCCTCAGCCTCCTGGGTAGCTGGGATTACAGGTGTCCACCACTACGCCTGGCTAATATTTTGTATTTTTAGTAGAGATGGGGTTTCACCATGTTAGTCAGGCTGGTCTCGAACTCCTGACCTCGTACTTTGCCTGCCTCAGCCTCCCAAAGTGCTGGGATTACAGGCATAAGCCACCGCACCTGGCCTCAGGCAACTTTTTTATTTTTTTGAGGGATAAGATCTCACTATGTGGCCTAGGCTGGTCTCAAACCCCTGGACTCAAGCAGTCCTCCTGCCTTGGCCTCCCAAAGTGCTGGGATTACAGACATGAGCCCCCCACCTAGCCTAGTCATTTCTTATAAGTGAAATTCTACAATATGTAGTCTTTTGTGTCTGACTTCTTAACATTTAAAGGAAAAATGGAATTTCTGTATAGATCAGGGCTCCTTTGGTCATAAGTAGTAGACTACAACTCAAACTACCTTAAGCTGAATGAATGGAGAATGGGATTTATTGGCTCTTGTAATTAGGAACACACAGGTAACTGGTTTCAGCTACAGCTGTATTCAGGGGCTCCAACTGTCACCAGGACCTGGTCTTCTTCCTCATTGGCTCCATTATCAAGTTCTCCCTGGTAGTGGCAGGACATTGGTCAGCAGCTCCTGAATTCTATCCTGTCCTCTTGAGCAACTGAGCATAAATATTCTCTTCCCTTACAGTTAGATGTTCCAGAACTGAGAGTTACTGGACCATCTAGGTCACATGTCTATTCCTGAGCCTAACATTGTGCCTGAAAGACATGGACTAGATGGGGCGAGATGGCTCATGCCTGTAATCCCAGCACTTTGGGAGGCTAAGGCAGGAGGATCGCTTGAGCCCAGGAGTTCGAGACCAGCCTGGGCAACATAGCAAGACCTCATCTCTTAAAGCGATGGCATACTCTGGCCAGGCTCAAGCCTTGTACCTATCCTCAAACCATCACATTGACCGGGGGGATTGGATGCTCTGGTTATCCAGGCCTGGATCACATGCTCACCCTTGAGTCAGGAGTGCAGTCTGCACATCTGCCCACATGAGCTGACGGAGGGAAGGTGTCTCTTACCAGAAAGAGGACTGGATAGTTGAAAGGCAAAATCTACAGCTATCCACTACAGTATCTGTGTTGAAACGGCCATTAAGGATCATCTTGTCGATCTTCAACTTATGGACGGGGAAACTGAGGTGCAGAGATGCTTTCTCCAGGCCCCCTGAATCACTAGAACTGTGTTGTCCTTGTCCTGCCAAAGGCCCTGTCCAAACCTGACTCTGACCCTAGCCTCACCCCACCCCTTTGCTTATTGCTACTCCAAGGCTGGTTTTTCAGATAAGTCAGCAGCAAAGCATGCTTGGCTCTGTTTTTCTGCCCATCCTCCTCCTGGGAAGGACTCATGCTCCAGGTGGCTTAGCCAAAAGTTGATCATATTTGCCAGACTGTCTGGACAGGGGTCTTTGTGCTGAAACAAAATGGCCACATGATCTGATTCTGCATATCTCAAGTGACGATGGAGTCTTTCTGGGAAATCCTAATGGTCACCACCCTAAAGCATGTATAGAGAAGAGCGTGGAATGATGAGAATATTCATATTTTTTTCTTTCATTCTTTTCACAAGAGCCCCTGTCATAACCCTGTGCTAGGATGCTAAGATACAACAGAAAAGTAGTCCTCAGCCCCAGAGAACACAACCCCAAAGAGAAGACAGATGTTAAAAAAAAATTACAATAATTTGGTGTTACAGGAACATGGTTCAGGGGCCCTGCAGAAAATGCAGATGTTCCTTGACTTATGATACAGTCGTGTCCCAATAAATCCATCAGAAGTTGGAAATACGTGGCCGAGCACGGTGGCTCATGCCTGTAATCCCAGCACTTTGGGAGACTGAGGCGGGCGGATCACCTGAGGTCGGGAGTCCTAGAACAGCCTGGGCAACATGGTGAAACCCCATCTATACTAAAAGTACAAAACTTAGCTGGGTGTGGTGGTGTGCGCCTGTAGTCCCAGCTACTCAGGAGGCTTAGGCAGGAGAATTGCTTGAACCCAGGAGGCAGAGGCTGCAGTGAGCCGAGATTGTGCCAGTGCACTCCAGCCTGGGCGACAGAGCGAGACCCTGTCTCAAAGAAAAGTTGGAAATGTGTCAAAAATGCATTTAAAACACTTACCAAACATGACAGCTTAGGCTTACCTACCTTAAATGTGCTCAGAACACTTACATTAGCCTACATTTGGGCAAAATCATCCGGTAACACAGTACACTGTTCACTAGCAATTGATTATCCTGGTGATCACGTGGCTGACTGGGAGCTGTGGCTCGCTGCCTCTGCCCAGCATCCAGAGAGAATATCTTACCAGTTTCTACTGAATGCATATCACTTTCACACCATCGTAAAGTCAAAAAATCTTAAGTTGAACCACTGTAAGTCGGGAACTGTCTGTAGATGCCACACTCAAAAGGCGTGATTGAAGAGAATAGAGACTGTTTAGGAAGAAGCACCCCAGGGTTAGCAATAGTAGGAAATCACTACCACTGCTAAGCTTGAAAGAGCGGTTAGTGAAACCCAGAAACCACTAGAGCTCTACTAGAGGGCTGCCAGATGGGAGAGGTGAGCTTACATGAAGGCAGCTACTGCCCTGAAAAGAAGAAACAGGTGGAATAAATGCCTCAAAGAATAAATCTTTCTTCCACCTTCTGGTCTCTTGTTAGTACCTCCCATTGGCCAAACCCAACCAGGATCCCAAGGGCAAAGGAGTCCTTTGATGCAGTCCAGAGCCCAACCACCTGGGACACAAAGTGGGGTGGAAAATAGTAGAGAGAAGTTCTGGAGAGGCAAACAAAGGCAGCTTGCACAGCTAGGAAGTTACTCAACCCAGACTAGGGGCAGAGAGAGAAGGTACGTCTACCAATGAGGATGGCTATATGGAGGAAGACTTCTCCAGGCAGAAGGGTGATGGTGTGCTAAGGCACAGGCATATGAGAGGCGTGTATTCAGGAAACCACAAGAAATCTAGTATAGCTGAAATTAGGGGACAGGGAGAGGAATGGTGAGGATGGGACCAGAGGTTTGGAGGAGAGAATAGGGCTCTTTAATCATGTGGGCCTCCTGTGTGGTGGTGAGTTTGGAAAGCAATGGGGTCTGAGCCCGGTGGCTCATGCCTGTAATCTCAGGACTTTGGGAGGCCAAGGCGGGTGGATCACCTGAGGTCCGGGGTTCGAGACCAGCCTGACCAACATGGAGAAATACAACATTAGCCAGGCTTGGTGGCACATGCCTGTAGTCCCAGCTACTTGGGAGGCAGAGGCAGGAGAATCGCTTGAACCCAGGAGGCCAAGGTTGTGGTGAGCTGAGATGGCACCATTGCACTCCAGCCTGGGCAATAGCAGCAAAACTCTGTCAAAAAAAAAAAAAAAAAAAAAAAAGAAAAGAAAAAGAAAAAAGAAAGAAATAAATAAAGAAAAATAGAAAAAGAAAAAAGAAAAGCAATAGGAAGGTAGAAAATGACAAGAGACTTGCATATTAAAAAAATTACATGACTCGGCCAGGCGTGGTGGCTGACACCTGCAATGCCAGCACTTTGGGAGGCCAAGGCAGGCGGATCACGAGGTCAGGAGATCAAGACCATCCTGGCTAACACAGTGAAACCCCGTCTCTACTAAAAATAAAAAAAATTAGCTGGTGTGGTGGCAGATGCCTGTAATCCCAGCTACTCGGGAGGCTGAGGCAGGAGAATGGTGTGAACCCGGGAGGCAGACCTTGCAGTGAGCGGAGATCGTGCCACTGCACTCCAGCTTGGACGACAGAGCAAGACTCCATCTCAAAAAAAAAAAAAAAAAAAATTACATGACTCAACCAGCCTTGTGGAGAATGAAATAAGACAGATAAGTATACTTACAGCAATCTAGTGAGTGATGGTTGGGGGCAGGAACCAATAGGTTGCAAACATCAAAGAGGATTTAGCTCTGAGACATATTGAAAGGTTGAAAGGGCCTGGTGACCAATTGGGTGATGAAAAGAAGTATTGGGTTAAAATTTCCATTTATGAAAAATGGAGATTTAGAGCTGCATGTTTCAACGCAGCTGAAACGGAGCACGATCACTATTTGGGTCTGGATAACTCATTGTTATCCAGATGATAACAATGGTTATCATCTGTCCTGTACATTCTAGGATGTTTAGCACCCATTGTTTCTACTAATTGGATGTCAGTGGCACCACTGTTTCCCTATTATGGCCATCAAAAATGTCTCCAGATATTGCCAGATGTCCTCTAGGAGACACAGGGCAAAATCATCCAAGTTGAGAATTGCCAACTTGGAAGAAAATGGGTTCAGTCCTGGACACATTGCGTCCGGGGTACTTGTGAGACATGTGAGAAGAGATGTCAGGTAAGACTTGGGCTTATGGATTCGGTGCGCAAAGCAATGGTCTGGGCTGGTAACTTGGACTTAGGAATTATGAGCATTTAACTGACCTGTATTACACAATGGCCTGGAATATAAGCACAATACACATTTACCACACCATAACTTCTCAAACTCTCCTCTTAGTGAAACACTCCCAACTGCTTTTCCCTCTTGTTGACTTTTATGTCAAGCTACATAGAGGGGAAAAAGAGGGGCCAGGTGGCCGGGGTGATCAGATATTATTGGATTGATCTATTCTAAGCATCTAGTTTAAGAGATGGAAGTTTGAGATCACTGAGTACTTGAAGCTCGTCCTGGTTCATAATCCTCTTGTCTTTGTCTCTCACCAAGGCCTTTATATTGCTCTGGCATCTTCTCTTAGGCCCCTGTAGTTGGTATTTAGTTTGAAAGATCTGGAATTCTTAGAACATTGATAACCTCTTATAACATGGTATAAACCTTTTTTATTATATAACAATACTCTGTGATGGAGAGACTATATCCCTGATGCTGAGACCTTTGGAGAACCCTCACCTATTAATTCTGTCAATCATAAAAGAAAAGAACCCCCAAGAAGAGCATAAAGGTACCTGATGAGACCCCTAGGAACAAACATCTCCTAAAAAGGGATGAGAGTCAATGTTCAAGTTCATTTCTACTAACCTGAGTGATGGCTCTCTTGCCATGATGTAGTTAGGGCAGGACGGGGAGCAAGTATCTCATTAGGCAGATTCCGGACAATAGGAAGCAAGGATTCTGGCATCTATGATGATGAAATATAATAGTGGCAGGCTCAGACTACAAACTTTTCTGAGTGCTTTCTATTTGCCAACTGCTTCTATGCACATTAATGAAGGCAAGCACAACTTCAGTTTATTCCACAAGATATGGTATTTGTAAACAATCATCCCCTAATGCAACATATTTATTCAATGGCTAACAAGCTTTCTGAATATATTCATTGAGGAAGAATAAGCCAATTGTTCATCAGATTTGAGCATCTGTATCCTCCCCTAAACTTGAATCCTCCATGATGCCTCTTGAAGTAACCCAAACAGATGTGCATCAGAAAGCAAGCTGAAGATAAACAGCTGTTTCTGTATTATACCCAGAAGCAACAGTAAATTCCACTTGATGTAAGTCAGGCTGTGGAGATCTAATGAAGCTTAGCTATTCAGTGGGGTTTCAGTTTGAATTTGGGATTGCCACTGAAAAAATGTCAGCAGCAGTGTTGTTCGTTTCTTTCTTCTTTTCTTTTCTTTTTTTTTTTTTTTTGA
>NW_012101610.1:115087-118622 GCF_000951045.1 Mandrillus leucophaeus
TGGGGTTGGGGAGGCTGCGAGGGCTTATGAAAATTCTAATTTTGGCTGGGTGCAGTGGCTCATGCCTGTAATCCCAGCACTTTTGGAGGTGGAAGCAGGTGGATCACCTGAGGTCAGGAGTTCAAGACCAGCCTGGCCAACATGGTGAAACCCTGTCTCTACTAAAAATACAAAAAATTAGCCAGGCGTGGTGATACATACCTGTAATCCCAGCTACTCAGGAGGCTAAGGCATGAAAATTGCTTGAACTTGGGAGGCAGAGGTTGCAGTGAGCTGAGATCATGCCACTGTATTCCAGCATGGGTGACAGAGCAAGGCTCCATCTCAAAAAAAAAAAGAAAGGAAAAAAGGACACTAGTCCTATAGGATTAGGGTCCCATTCTTATGACTTCATTTAACCTTAATCACTTCTTTAAAGGCCTTATTTCCAAATACAGTCACATTAGGGGTTAGAGCGCCAACATATGAATTTGACATAAGTCAGTCAACAACAGGTACCATCTGTATTCTATTTCTTTCTTCACTCTCCCCACCGCCACGCTGTCTCTATTCTCAGGCAGGAGTATTATAGATGCATTTCCATTACTTATGAACATGTACACATTTGTTAAAGGGTTAGATGCATTCAAGTTGGGCATCAAGCCTCAGGCCAGGAAAGAACTTTAGTCTCTACCACTAGGCAAAGTCATAGAGCTCAGGAGAGAAAAAGAGTTAGAATTCCCAGGTTATACAGATCAGAAAGCAAGCAGCAGGATAATGAGATGAGATTATAATTTTAAATCCAGAGATAGAAAAGTAAAGGAAGTTTCTTTCATTTTCCTGTCATGCATATGACCCTTTCTTTATTCAACAGTATCAAAAAGATAGGCTGGGTACGGTGGTTCACACCTGCAATCCCAATGCTTTAGGGGGCTGAGGTGGGAGGACTGCTTGAGGTTAGGAGTTTGAGACCAGGCTGGGCAACGTGGTAAGACCCCATCTCTACTAAAACATACAAAATAAGCCAGGTGTGGGGGTGTGCACCTGTAGTCCCAGCTACTTGAAAGGCTGAGGTGGGAGGAGATCACTTGAGCCCAGGAGGTTGAGAATACAGTGGACTATGATTATACCACTGCAACCCAGCCTGGGTAAGAGAGTGAGACCCTCATCTCCAAAAAATATATATATCTATCTATATATATATACACACACACACATAAGATAACTGAAGAGAAATGCCATTTTCTTGTTATGAAGTCTCCTCAAGTTTCTCACGGACATTTATTTGGATGGGCACAGCCTACCTCCCAGAGTAAACTTTGGGCCTCTCTCTCAAGTAGGCATCTCCGACGCCCTAGAATCCATCCCAGTGATCTGGCATTGGGTAAAGAAGGGGTGCTGCCTGGAGTGCTGCCAGAAGACCACAGCATCACCCCAAAGCTCCAGGCCAAAACCCTCCATCACAGGCTGGTGTCGACCAGCTGCCCAGGCTGTTGTAGCACCTGCTTCCTCCTGTTTATAGCATTCAGAACTTTCTTCCTGGGACCCAGCTGCATTTGTATGCTCTGAAGGTCCTCATCAGAGCAGAGCAGCAGAGCTTCTAGATCAATCTGCTCTCTCTTAAAGATAGGCAGGAATTCTTCCAGGTGCTGAGACAGCAAGAACACTTCCAGGGGCGTGGCGTCGACCACATCTTCCTCCCACTCCACTTCATCCTCACCCCATGGCAGATCATCTTTGAGGCCGTTTTCCTCTTCCTCTTCATCAGCTGCACCCTCATCAGCCTCTGATGTTCCTTGTGTTTGAAACAATTCACTGGGCAGTTTAAAACCCAACTCCCTCTTGCTATCTGAGATGTCTTCAGGACTCAATATCCTGTTCCTTCTAAAAACAATACTTCCTAGACCTGGACGATTGAGAATGGATTCATGGTGCACACTGCTGTCCTCCTCTGCTGACAACTGGAGCTTCTCTTTGAAGTCCCCTGGGAACGAGTCTTCCTCTTCCTCTCTGAACACTTCCATCACGTTCCTCTGCCCACTTCTGCCTTCCTTCCCCACCTGTTCTGCTGTATCTTTGTTCTTTTTGAACTTGATCTTGAAAGTATCTTTAATGCCCTTAGATAGTGACCCGAATGTGCCAGGAGCAGAAGCATTTGAAGGGAATGACCTGGAGAAGGTACCCTTGGAAGAAGAGAGAGTCCCAGACTCCTCCTTGCTGTAGGTGTGGGCCATCTTATTTTGGTGCTTCTCCTGGAGCCTCTCACACTCTTTGATCTGCCTCCTGGCATTCTTCTGAGCCTGCTCCTTCAGCCTGGTGACCTTCTTGGGGTTCATGATATTCTGCGCAGTGGCAGCCTTGTCCAAGAGAGCAACACATTCATTCTGCTCTCTGCTGGCAGCAGCATCCAGCGGAGTCTGTAAGTCATTATCCAGGGCAAAGATGTTGGCACCAAAGTTGACCAGGAATGAGACGCAGTGGGCATGGCCATTGGAGGCTGCAAAATGTAGAGGAGTGTTTCCCCAGATGTCACACCTATCAGGGTCCCCTCTAGAAGAGAAAATACAAAAAAGTAAATAAACAACATGTTGGACATTTTTTTCTGAATTGGGCTCCAAAAATTCAAAACAAAAATAAAGAACAAAAGGCATGTTAATGCAAACATGTTCATCCCGACTTGACATTGTTATAAGATACTGGCTGCAAGTCCAGCTATCTTAGAACCATCCCATCTTAAAACCACATGGCCAGAAACAGAGTCCATCTCTACCCTGTGTCTCCTTTTTGTTTGTTTCTTTTGTTTTGTTTTGAGACAGGTTCTCACTCTATCTCCCAGGCTGGAGTGGAGTGGTGTGATCACAGCTTATTGGCAGCCTTGACCTCCCAGACTCAGTTTATTCTCCCCACTGAGCCTCCCGAATAGCTGAGACTACAGGCATGCACCATCACACCTGGCTAATTTTTTGTAGAGACAGGGTTTCACCATGTTGCCAGGCTAGTTGCAAACTCCTGGACTCAAGCCATCTGCTCACCTTGGTGTCCCAAAGTGTTGGGATCACAGGTGTAAGCCACCACACCCGGCTGTGTCTCCTTTTTAGAAGCAAGAAAAACTTTCTAAGAAATTCTCCAGCCAAACAACTTTCTTGTCTCATTGGCCAGCACTGGGTCACATGCCTAAGAGATGTGAAACATAGTACTGTGTTTAACTTAGATCAACTGGATTTTGCCCTGAAACTAGGCATAGGATTGTTCAATGGCTCCTCAAGAAAATAATAAAATCAAAATCCTAATTTGTAGCATGTGCCAATTTCTGTGGTGTAAATACATCCACCATGGCAGATTTCAAGCTACCAATGTGACATCGCTAGACACAGAGTTTGGAAGAGATCCACAGTAGCATACCATTATCAACCATTTCCACCAGGTAGATATAATGGACATGAATTACCTTAAGAGATAGGTAAGAGTGAAAGGTATTAAAATAAGTAGAGACTTTTGTGTAAACTTTTTAATATAATTTGTTAAATTAAAGGTTAAATTTTTTTTTTTTTTTTTT
>NW_012101610.1:120444-121341 GCF_000951045.1 Mandrillus leucophaeus
GTGATCTCAACTCACTGCAACCTCCACCTCTTGGGTTCAAGCGATTCTCTTGCCTCAGCCTCCGGAGTAGCTGGGATTACAGGCACATGCCACCAGGCCCGGCTAATTTTTGTATTTTTAGTAGAGATAGGTTTCCGCCATTTTGGCCAGGCTGGTCTTGAACTCCTGACCTCAAGTGATCTGCCTGCCTGGGTCTCCCAAAGTGCTGGAATTACAGGAGTGAGCCAAATGTTGTCAGTTTCTATCATGGAACCTACAGGTATTCAGATATGCAGCAATGGTGACAGACAACAGTAAATAAACCATGTGTACATAATAAGTATGAAAATGTGAAATTTCCTTTTACGATCAAATCTTCCCTCCCAAGAACTTAGTTGTTTTTTTTTTTCCCCTTAAGTTTCAGTAGGTGTTTACCTTTAAAAAACTCATCAGTTGCAGTTGGCCAGACTTTTTTTCTGTATTTTTCTTGGTCTCCTCCCCCACCCCTCTTACTTAGGACTGTATTATTCTGCTAGGAATGCCGTAACAAAATGCCACAGACTGGGTGGCTTTAACAACAGAAGTTTATCAACAGAAGTTTATTTTTTCACACCTTTGGAGGCTGGAAGTCCAAGATCAAGGTGTTGGCAGGGTTAGTTTCTCCTGAGGCCCCTCTCCTCAGCTTGCAGACGGCTGCCTTCTCACTGTATTCTCACGTGGCCTCACTGTGTCCCTTCTACCTACGTGTCTCTTCTTCTTCTTACGACACCAGTCCTAGGCTGGGTGCCGTGGCTCATGCCTGTAATCCCAGCGCTCTGAGAGGCCGAGGCAGGTGGATCACCTGAGGTCAGGAGTTCAAGACCAGCCTGGCCAACATGGTGAAACCCTGTCTCTACTAAAAATACAAAAAATTAGCCA
>NW_012101610.1:126536-128425 GCF_000951045.1 Mandrillus leucophaeus
TGAGATGAAGTCTTGCTCTGTCGCCAAGGCTGGAGTACAGTGGTGCGATCTTGGCTCACTGCCTCCCAGGTTCAAGCAACTCTTCTGCTTCAGCCTCCCGAGTAGCTGGAACTACAGGTACCCGCCACTGCACCCAGCTAATTTTTGTATTTTTAGTAGAGACAGGTTTCACCATGTTGGTCAGGCTGGTCTTAAATCCTGACCTCAGGTGATCCACCCGACTCAGCCTCCAAAGTACTAGGAGTACAATTGTGAGCCACCACACCCAGCCTGTAATTTTATTTTTAAGAATGGCTATGTTCTCAGAAGCTCAGGCTTACAGTAACCTATGATTGAACCGCTGTACTACAGCCTGGGCAACACAGCAATACCCTGTCTTAAAAAAAAGAAAAAGGCTAGGCTCAGTGGCTCATGCCTGTAATCCCAGCACTGGGAGGATGAGGTGGGAGATTTGCTTGAGGCTGGGCATTCAAGACCAGCCCGGGAAACACAGCAAGACCTGTCTCCATTAAATTTTTTTTTAAATAAAAATAATAAAAAGTAAAAAAGAATGGCTATGTTTAACTGCCAAACTTTCTAAAATTTAGAAATAACTCCTGACAAGCTGGTTCCAGCATGCTACTGCTACCCTCCCAAATTGAGTCACATGTGGGGAAATAAATAACTGAACCAAACTCAGTCCCCATCAGCAGAAAAGAAGAAAGAAATGGATGTTGGGGAGGTAGCAAACAGTCTCTGTTATAAACACTATTCATTAAAAGGGCATTACATCTCTATTTATTTCTCTACTTACTTCCATATGACTACAGGTTCATATAAGTGTGTCATTCTACAAAAGTTTAAGGAGGAATTGAAGATATTATTAGATGGTATTAAGGCCAGAAACCCAATGCCTGGCACAGAGCAGGGACATAGTAGGTGCTCCAGTATTTGTGGAATGAATGAAAACCTACTGGAATCCTGCTCAAGGCAGCAAACCCTCCTCTCCTACGAGGACTTGAGTTACAAACAGGAACAGATGAAAAGTCGAATAACTTTTTTTAATGATGGCCAGAGCCATGCACTACTGCTGAGAACCCTAATACATATACTAAGGGGTCCTTCCTTTGCCCTAGTCTAGACTCCAAAATCAGGATCTCACTAAACTCTGGCCAGCCTGGCCCCATGGAAAGAGGACAGTGAGTCTGAGAAGTCCTCTTAACATTCCCAGAAAGTAGAGGGCAGAAACAGAAGAGAAGATCTGCACCCTTGCAAATGAACTGTTAGTGCGCCATGACCCTTCTACTAGTTCCTGGCTGCTCAAAGTTTGGTCTCCAGACCAGAAGCATCACCTGTGAGTTTGTTAGCAGTTCAGAAGACTCTCACGCCTGAAATCCCAGCACTTTGGGAGGTCGAGGCGGGTGGATCACGAGGTCAGGAGTTCAAGATCAGCCTGGCCAACATTGTGAAACCCTGTCTCTATTAAAAATACAAAAATTAGCTGGGCATGGTGGCATGTACCTGTAATCCCCGTTACTCAGGAAGCTGAGGCAGAAAATTGCTTAAACCCAGGAGGTGGAGGTTGCAGTGAGCCAAGATCACACCACTGCACTCTGGCCTGGGCGACAGAGTGAGACTCCATCTCCCCCCACTCCCCCGAAAAAAGTACAGAAGACTTCCAACCAGACTTATTGAATCAGAATCTACACTTTAGCAAGATCTGCAGGTGATTCATAGGCTCACTAAAGATTGAAAAGGACTTCACCGGTTTAAGGGAGGAGATCACCCCTCATATTGTCTTATGCCCAACTTCTGCCTCCAAAGAAAGAAGATGTACAAACTAAAAGTCAGAAATGAAATCCACAGGCAGACAGCCCGGCGCCACACCCTGGGCCTGGTAGTTAAAGATC
>NW_012101610.1:128975-133576 GCF_000951045.1 Mandrillus leucophaeus
CACTTGGAGTCTGGACATCTAAAACTTGGTAAGACTAGTCTTTGGAACTTGCCCACTCTGTTTGAGTGGAAACATGGCCTGATCACCCTTTATCGGCACTTTGGTTTTGGTTTTGACTTGGTTTGAATTGCTTGACAGGACCAGTTTTGGGAACCTGCCCACTCCATTTGAGTGGAAGCGTGGCCTCATCACCCACGGCATGCCTTTATCGGCACTTTGGTTTTGGTTTTGGTTTTGACTTGGTTTGAATTGCTTGACAGGATTGGTCTTGGGAACTTGCCTATTCCGTTTGAGTGGAAGCGTGGTCTGATCACCCACGGTGTGCCCGTACCGGCACTTTGGTTTTTGTTTTTGACTTGACTTGGATTGCTTGATACTTTGGTTTTGGTTTTGACCTGGCTTGGATTTCTGGACACTCTGATTTTAGTTTTGATTTTGGTTTGGTGTAAACTGCAAAAGTGTGTGTGTGCCCTTTTTACCCGTTCTTTGTTTTGTGGTGTGCGTGTGGTGTGAGCATGGTGTTTTGTCTCGAAGAAGCATGGATCAGGCACAAATAAGCCCACTCTACTAGGAACTATGTTGAAAATTTTCAAAAAAGGATTTAAGGGAGACTATGGAGTACTATGACACCAGGAAAACTTAAAACTTTGTGTAAGACTGTCCAGCATTAGAGTTGGTTGGCCATTAGCAGGAAGCCTGGACAGGTCCCTTGTTTCAAAGGTATGGCACAAGGTAACCTGTAAGCCAGGACACTCAGACCAGCTCCCATACACAGCCACTTGGTTACGCTGATTTTACACCCCCCACCCTCAACACACAGTGGTTGAGAGAACAGCAGCGTAAGCGGCTGGCAGATGCAAAGAAAGAGAAAGAGAGGAAAAGAGGCAAAGAGAGAGAGAAAGAGACAGAGAGGATGAGACAGACAAAGAGGGAGTCAAGGAGAGAGAGAAAAAAAAAGAAAGAGAGAGACAGAGAGAGAGAGGAAGAGACAGAGGCAAAACAGAGAGATAGACAAAGTCAAAGAGAGAAAAAAGTGAGAAAGAGGTATACAAGTAGTAAAGGAAAAAAAATGCCATCTATACCAATTCTAAGTTAATTTAGACAAAACAAGGTCTTATTAATAGTAAAGGATAATTAAAATCCCAAGCTTACAAAGTTTTCAATAAAAGTAAAGTTTGCTAAAAGTTAATAGTGTAACATGTATTATAGTAACTTCTATTTTTGTGGCCTTAGACAGTCTAGTCCACAGACTAAAAAAAAAGTTGGGGGGGGGGTGGAATGAGGGGCGGAATTTATACAAAAAGAGTGTTATATGGTAAATTCTTGTCCTGAAATAAATTACCTGGTTGTTTAAAGAAAGAAATGTTTGTAATAAGTCAGAAAGTTAAGGCATGTCAAAAAATTGCCTGTAAAAGTCGTGAAAGAAAAAAAGTTATATAAAAAAAGGTGTGTTAAAAAAAGAATTTATGCAAGAAATGTTGTATGATTTAAAAGTAATTAGGCCTCCTAAATGTAAAACTATTGAAGAGAGAGTTTATGTGCAAGGTGTATAAGGAAAGTAACGTATACCTTTGGTAAAAGGATTATAAGTAGGCATAAGAATGTGGATTTTTACCTACATTAAAAGGTTAAAAATATGTATATTTTGTTATAAAGTTTTAAGCAAGTTTTAAAACGTTAATTGTGCATAAATTCTGTGTGTAAACATATCAGCTAACGTTAAAGAGGTATCATCCAGTTTTTCTGTAAACTGGACATTAAAATAAAAGCATAACAGGTTTTTCTTAAAGTACCAACTGGCTCTTTAGCAAAAATTATAAAAGGCTAAAAAGAGTCTATAAAATCTTACCTTATGGTCAAAGATTAAAAATTAGATAAATATGTCTATAAGTTTTTATTAAAATTAAGTTTAACATTAATGATACACTAATATAAAGATGAAATTTAGCTTATCTGGTATAAAAATCATACAAAAAGCATTATTCAATATAAAATGATGTTTAGCTTTCTTTAGTCTAAAAACTAATAAAAAGAGATGCTAAAGGAAATTTCTCAGTAAAAAGGCACTAAGGACTGTAAAGTCCACTGCCAAGGTCCCCACATTTAAAACAAAAGGTCGATTTCTTAGAAATTATATACTTGGTGTATCTTCCACTTTCCTTTCCCTCAAAACTAAAAGTCTTTTAGCACATGTAGTGCCCCTAGAATTTGCAGTAAACCAGCACCAGCCTGAAGATCACATTCTCATTGAAAGGTGGAAAGAAGAAAAACTCGAGCCAGCCTGGGAAGAACCCTACCTTGTGCTGCTAACCACCAAGACTGCTATTCGTACAGCAAAAAAGGATGGACTCATCACACCCGAGTCAAGAAAGCGCCGCCCCCTCCAGAGTCATGGGCCATAGTCCCAGAGGAAAACCCTACCAAACTAAAGCTAAGAAAAATTTAACTCTTTTCATCTCTATTACTCTTTCTTCTTTCCTCGTTCTCTTGCTGACCATCTAGTTATTAACATAACCAAGTCAATTTCCCCTCCAACTATTGCATTTAATGCTTGCCTTGTTATACTCTGTGGAGACTTGCCAAGTCAAAGACAGCTCTCTATTTCAGAAAAGTACTTCTGTCCCTCCTGACTGGGCATTACTAAACTAGGACCATTTAATCCGGGGAGATTTTGATAAAGACCCCAGTGCCAACCAGGAGTCTTGTCCCCCGATGTAGAGCTTTCATGCCATGGTTGGTCCAATGTTCTGTGGACCACTAAAGAGCAAGGATGGACTGCCTCAACCAGTTTTTGTCATTTCCTAAAATCATACATTCACTTTACTAGAAGATCATAGAAGTTAAAGACTTAAAACAAACTTTAGCAATTAAGACAGGATACCAAGATGCAAATGCCTGGTTAAAATGGATCAAATATTCCATCTGCATGTTAAACAAAAGCAATTGTTATGCTTGTGTACATGGCAGGCCAGAGGCCCACACTGTCCCCCTTCCACTAAGGTGGTCCTCCAGTCGGCCAGGCATAGGCTGCATGATAGCTCTTTTCCAGGATTCTACAGCCTGGAATAATAAGTCACACCAAGCTCTCTCTGCTATATCCCAAAGTCCGGCACCCTGCGGTTCAGCCCCTAAGGGCCATCCAGCTTCCATCTCCCAACACTAAGTTTGTTTCGTGTCTCTCACAACAGGGAGAAGCTTAGTATTCCTTAGAGACCTGAAAGGATGCAATGAGCTTAAGAATTTTCAAGAGCTTATCAAT
Organism: Mandrillus leucophaeus; assembly: GCF_000951045.1. NCBI lineage: Eukaryota > Metazoa > Chordata > Mammalia > Primates > Cercopithecidae > Mandrillus > Mandrillus leucophaeus. Next base: position 132,235 of record NW_012101610.1, read on the forward strand.
TAGCCCTTGTTCATCCCCGAGCGGATGTGTGGTGGTATCATGGTGGACCTTTACTGGGCACTCTGCTGAATAACTGGAGTGGCATTTGTGCTTTAGTCCATTTGGCTATGCCTTTCACCCTGAGATTTCATCAATCAGAGAGAGAAAAAATAGGACATCATAAAGTGAGAGAAGCCCCTTCTCTTATGGGTCTTTCAACTCTCTCATCTATTTAGATGCAATTGGAGGCCCGCAAGGAATACCAGATCAATTTAAAGCTTGAAATAAAATAACTACAGGATTTAAGTCAATATTTTAGAGGGTGACAGTTAATAAAAATGTGGATTAGATAAACTACATCTGTTACAACCAATAGCAACAAGCTTTTCATGAGTTAAAAGAAAAACTCATGTTGGCCCCAGCCCTGGGCTACCTGACCTGACAAAACCCTTTACACCCTATGTATCAGAAAGAGAAAAAAATGGCAGTTGGAGTTTTAACCCAGACTGCAGGGCCCTGGCCAAGGCCAGTGGCCTATCTCTCAAAACAACTAGACAGGGTTTCCAAATGCTGGCCCCCATGTCTAAAGGCCCTGGCAGCGACAGCCCTGTTAGCACAAGAAGCAGAGAGCTAACTCTTAGGCAAAACCTAAGCATAAAGTCCTCCCATGCTGTGGTGACTTTAATAAATACCAAAGGACATCATTATCTAACAAATGCTAGACTAGTTAGATACCAAATCTTGCTCTGTGAAAATCCCCGCATAACCACTGAAGTTTGCAACACCCTAAACCCCACTACCTTACTCCCAGTATCAGAGAGCCCAGTTGAACATAACTGTGTAGAGATATTGGACTCAGTTTATTCTCGCAGGCCCAACCTCTGAGACCATCCTTAAACATCAGTAGACTGTGAGCAGTACGTGGACAGGAGCAGCTTCACCACCCCTTGCAAAGTGACTCTGAAGAAGACGACAAGCCCTGCTCCAGTCACACCCGGAAGCTGACTGGTCCACGCATGGTAGAAGCATAAGGAAATTCATCGCGGGACTCATTTTCCTTAAATTCTGGATTTGTACAGTAGGGTCTTCAGCTGACCTTCCTCAGACTGAGGGCCGTTCCCAGTGTATACATCAAGTCACTGAAGTAAGACAAAAGGTTGCTATGGTCCTATTATTTTACAGTTATTGTAAGTGTATTGGAACTCTAAAAAGAACTTGTTTATACGTTATTCTATACAAGGTATGTAACCCAAGAAATGACCAACCTAATGTGTGTTATGACCCATCTGAGCCTCCCATGACCACAGTTTTAAAAATAAGATTAGGGACTGAAGACTGGTAGGGGCTCATAAACGATATGAGT
>NW_012101610.1:133626-171115 GCF_000951045.1 Mandrillus leucophaeus
AAAAAAAAAAAAAAAAAAAGAAGTGCCTAAACGAGTCACCTTAAAATTTGATGCCTATGCTGTCGTTAATAAAAATAAGTTAAAAATAGGATATGGTTCTCTTAATTAGGAAAGAGGCTACATGGCAGAAAATAAGTACATTTATCATGAATTAGGACTGTATAAAAATAAATGTAGATACTGGTTTTATGTCATTTAGGCTACTTAGATTTAAAAAATGAAAAAATCCTCTCCACCTTCAACAAGGGAAAAGTGGCCCTTCCTGTACCAGTGGTCAGTGTAACCCCTTAGAACTAGTAACAACCAACCCCCTTAATCCTCGCTAGAAAAAAGGAGCATGTGTAACCCTAAAAATTGATGGAGCTGGACTGGATCTTCAAGCAAATATTGTGGTTTGAGAAAAAGTTTATAAACGCTCTCCTGAGCCAGTATTTCAAACCTTCTGTCATAAACTAAATGTGCCAGTACCAGAAATTCCAGGAAAAACAAGATATTTGTTTTTGCAATTAGCTGAGCATGTAGCCCAGTCTCTCAATGTCACTTCATGTTATGTATGTGGAGGAACTGTAACAGGAGATCAATGGCCATAGGAAGCCCGAGAATTGGTACCTACAGACACAGTTCCTGATGAATTTCTGGCCCAAAAGAATCACCCTGATCACTTCTAGGTCCTAAAAGCCTCAATCATTAGACAATATTGTATAGCAAGAGTGGAGAAGGACTTCACCCTTCCTGTAGGAAGACTACATGGTGGAGTTCAAACCACACAGAGAAAAATCCATTCAGTAAATTTCCAAAGTTGCAGACCGTTTAGGCCCACCCAGAATCCCACCAGGGCTGGACTGTACCCACTGGGCTATACTGTGGACATAGAGCCTATGCTAAGCTGCCTGTCCAGCAGACAAGTAGTTGTGTTATTGGCACTATTAAACCATCTTTCTTCCTACTGCCCATAAAAACAGGCAAACTCCTGGGCTTCCCTGACTATGCTTCCTGCGAAAAGCAAAGCATAGCCATAGATAATTAAAAAGATGATAAACGGCCTCCTGAAAAAAGTATACAATACTATGGGCCTGCCACTTGGGCACAAGACGGCTCGTGGGGATACCGGACCCCCATTTACATGCTCAACTGAATCATATGGTTGCAAGCTGTCTCGGAGATCATCATTAATAAAACTGGTAAAACCTTGACTGTTCTGGCCCGGCAAGAAACTCAGATGAGAAATGCTATCAAAATAGAATGACTCTCGACTCCTCGCTAGCAGCTGAAAGAGAAGTCTGTAGAAAATTTAACCTTACCAATTGCTGCCTGCACATAGATGATCGGAGCAAGTAGTCGAAGACATAAAGACATGACGAAACTGTACAAGTGTGGCACGGATTTGACCCTGAGGCCATGTTTGAAAATGGTTCCCAACACTACGAGGATTTAAAACTCTTATAATAAAAATTATAGTAGTAATAGGAACCTGCTTACTGATCCCTTATTTACTGCTTGTACTCATTCAAATAGTAAAAGGTTTCATCGCTACTCTAGTTCACCAGAATGCTTCAGCACAAGTGTACTATCTAAATCACTATCGATCTGTCATACAAAAAGACATAGGTAGTGAAAATGAAGGTGAGCGCTCCCACTAATAAAATGAGTGAGAGTCTCAAAGAGGTGGGAGAATAAGGGAGGATACCACCCCTCATATTGTCTTATGCCCAATTTCTGCCTCTAAAGAAAGAAGTAAAAACTGAAAGCAGAAATGAAATCCACAAGCAGACAGCCCAGTGCCGCACCCTGGGCCTGGTAGTTAAAGATTGACCCCTGACCTAACCGGTTATGTTATCTATAGATTCCAGATGTTATATGGAAGAGCACTGTAAAAATCCCTGTCCCATTCTGTTTCGTTCTGATTACCAGTACATACAGCCCCCAGTCACGTATCCCCTGCTTGCTCAATCGATCACGACCCTCTCACACACACCCTCTTAAGAGTTGTGAGCCCTTAAAAGGGACAGGAATTGCTCACTCGGGGAGCTTGGCTCTTGAAACAGGAGTCCTGCTGATGCTCCCAGCCAAATAAGCCTCTTCCTTCTTTAACTCGGTGTCTGAGGAGTTTTATCTGCAGCTTGTTCTGCTACAGGTTAATGTGATCCAACCAGAGTCCAATAATTTGATAAATCAGATTTGTAGTTGCTCCATGGGAATTCCTGGCTCTTTGGTGTGTGTTAGTTACAAAGAAGCACTTTCACATTCTTTGCCTTCAACCATCACAATCTCCCTCTTAGAGAACGCAGGCAAGAATCATTATCGCAGGAATAAAATAAAACTCAAAGAGCTTAATTGATTTGCCCAAGGGTAACAGGCGGCATGCTTTGGATCAGGCTGGTCTCCAAGTCAAATTGTTTCCAACACAATACATCCTAGATTAACACAACTGGGCTTTTCCAGCTACATGGCCTCAAGCTTAATTTTTCTAGGACTTGGTTTCCTCATGTAAAAAGTAAAATAAAGGTTCATCTTCAAAAACTTTCCTCCCCATCTAATTAAAAATAAATAATAATAATAACTTTTCTTAAAAGAAAATGTATTCAAATACCTGTACTAACATTCTTAAATATCGACTAGCCATAATAAAAAAATCAATATACTTTATACTCTTAACTCCCACAATTTAGCCTAAATATTTACCCTAACATATTTATACTAGTCCAAACAAACATTAAGTCATAGCCTGTTCCTCTTCCTCATTTAAAAGTGTTTTTTACCTTTCTCAACATTCCACAAGTTACTTCCTCCTTCCTTTGTTCTCCTCTACCTTTGCTTCTTTTAAAAAGTTCTAAGTTACTAACCTATCAAGACAAATACAAAATGTAAAGTCCCATTCCAGCCAATAAAAACCAAACACAACAATAAACACGTGAAGTTATAAATAGCCCTGTCTCCTTTGTTCACTATACTCTTATAACAAAACTACTAACAAATAAACCCCTTCTACAAAAAATAAAAATAGCCTTACTAAAAGAATTAAATTTATGCTCAAATACTATTTCTTTACAACACCAAAAAGCAGACATTCCTAACACTCATCTGTAAATTGAAGATAATACTGTTACCTATTCATAGAGTTATGTGAATTAAATAAGTTAATCTACATAAAGCAATAGAAAACTGCTTGGCACATAGTAAATATTGAATAAACATTACTTATTATCCTTCCCCTTGCCCCCAAACTCATAATCCTTAATTACATGTATTTATTTTTCCTTGTATTCAACCAGTAAATTCCCGCAGCACAATAACTCTTGTGGGTTTTTAAAAATCACTTATAGGCCAAGCGAGGTGGCTCACACCTGTAATCCCAGCACTTCGGGAGGCCGAGGCTGGTGGATCACTTGATGCCAGGAGTTCGAGACCAGCCTATTCAACATGGTGAAACCCCATCTCTACTAAAAATACAAAACTTAGCCAGGCATGGTGGTGCACACCTGTAGTCCCAGCTACTCGGGACACTGAGGCAGGAGAACCTGAGAGGTGGAGCTTGCAGTGAGCTGAGATTGCACCACTGTACTCCAGCCTGGGTGACAAAGCGAGACTCCATCTCAAAAAAAATAAAAATAAAAATCAATCAATCAATCACTTATAGTTTTAATTTGACAAATATTTATGTCAGGTCTCCTTAATTGGATAATGTGCCCCAAAGGGCAAAACCTGTTTCTCTTTCTCCTTTGGGTCACCCACATGTCCCAGCGGAAGTCTCAAACTCAATCCAAAGAGGCCAAGCAAGTCACGGAAGTGACTGAATGGGGCCAAGTTTGTCCTTTCAACCAAGTCACAGTTAAAAGCATACTCCACCTAGAAAGGACAACCACAGCTCAGCTCCCTTGAATAAAAGCAGAAACAATATTGCCAGAGCTCCCATTTTTCAAATGAAGCCACAAATCCAGAATTTCATGAGAAATTCTGTGATTTTTAAGTGTTGGCTCCAATTTAAAAGAAAAATATAGTAAAGTCCAAATAAAACACATTTGTGGACCAGCTCCAGCCCATAAGCTGGCAACTGGTAACCTCCTTCTGAGCAGAGAGAACAGTGTGAGCAGAGGCACAGATGGCTGATATTACAAGGCATATTTGGAGAACCAGGAGTATAGATCAGCGTGACCAGAGTGTGTGGAGTTGGGGGTAAGGGAGAAGAGTGGAAAAGGAAAGAAAATGAAATCAAATCTAAGGAAAGCAAATATTAAGTAACACAGTTTTGCTGGGAAGCCAGTTTCCAGAAGGCTCTGGTCAGTCAGCCTGATTTAATTGTTTGGGATGAAAGGAGATCCTTCAACCTTGGCACAGACCTGCATCTTAAGGGACCGCTGTGCCTCCCTGCTAAACACGTGGTTTCACTTTTTATTTTAAATAAACACTAGATGCAAAAGACTCCTGAAGTATCCTAGACATCAAAGAGGGATTGTAAAACACCCAAGACGTTACTATAAACAGAAACAGAAATATACTGATTAAATTTGCCTGAAGTTATCCTTGGATTGGATAAGTTGAAAACAAAATTATTGGGAGGAGTGAGCTGCAGGAGAGATGCAGAAGGGCACTAAGATGTCTGGGCTAAATGTATATGCTGAAGACCATAGAGTGGTGGAATTTTCCCATTTCACTGAATCTTTATTTTGCTTTAAGTTCTAGGATACATGTGCAGAACGTGCAGGTCTGTTACATAGGTATACATGTGCCTGGGTGGTTTGCTGCACCCATCAACCCATCATCTAGGTTTTCAGCCCTTCATGCATTAGGTATTTATCCTAATGCTCTCCCTCCCCTTGCCCCCCACCCCCCAACAGGCCCCAGTGTGTGATGTTCCCCTTCCTGTGTCCATGTGTTCTCATTGTTTAACTCCCATTTATGAGTTGGAACATGCGGTCTTTGGTTTTCCGTTCCTGTGTTAGTTTGCTGAGAATGATGGCTTCCAGTTTCATCTAAGTCCCTGCAAAGGACATGATCTCATTGTCTTTCTTTTTTTTTTCTTACGGCTGCACCCATTTCACTGAATCTTAAGAATGATGCTTTCAAGACAGAAGGAAGAACAGTAAACCTGAGATGACCCCAAAGGTGGGTTTTCTTTTGAGAAAATTTCAAATGTAAAATTCCAGATTTACAGATGAAACTGTCAGTAAGACAACTCATGGGTTTTCCTAGTGGCTTTAAGCTATTAAAACTCGCAAAACTTCAGCCGGGCGCGGTGACTCATGCCTGTAAACCTAGCACTTTGGGAGGCCGAGGTGGGCAGATCACGAGGTCAGGAGATCGAGACCATCCTCGCTAACACGGTGAAACTCCGTCTCTACTGAAAATACAAAAAAATTAGCCAGGACTGGTGGCGTGTGCCTGTAGTCCCAGCTACTCGACAGGCTGAGGCAGGAGAATGGTGTGAACCCGGGAAGCGGAGCTTGCAGTGAGCCGAGATCACGCCACTGCACTCCAGCCTGGGCGACAGGGCGAGACTGTCTCAAAAACAAAACAACAACAACAAAAAACTTGCAAAACTTCTATTTACAGACACATTTCTGAATTGATGTACAATTTAAATGAAAATATTTTCTACAGACAAGTTGCATGGAGTCCTTTTAAATTCCTTACTTGTCATTGTTCACATTTCTTGATAGAACCATTGCATATAACTGCCCGGTGGCAAACTGGTCTCTCTCGTTTGATCATCTGAGTTCAACATTGATGCTCTATGGTTTTCTTGGGCTAAGCTCAGTCTAGTGTGATTTTTTTTTCTATTCCCCTTTTCCCCAAAAGAGAAACTTACCAAAGAGATTTAAAATAACCCATTTATCCCTTGATTTTTGGTAGATCAGTGCATTTGGGCAATAATTTTTAAAGCTGGCTTAGCACTATTGTCACTAAGTAGGCAATTTGCTTAAATTACTCTGAGCATCTGTCCATTCCAATTTCTCCTCCTGAAGTTGTTTTTTTGTGAAGTTCTCAGAAAACAGCTATTCTTTCAAAAATGTTTTTCTGCATAAGAAGAAATATTTGGACTCACTAATAATCAAAGAAATGCAAATTGAAACAATACTCTGCCCTTTGCCAATCAGATAGGCAACGATTAAAAAGAATAGCAATACTTGGTTTTGGCAGGAGTATGGGGAAAGAAATACTGCTGGAAGAAGCAGAAAGTGGTTCAAATTTCCTGGCGCAATATACACAAAAAGTCTTTAAAATAAGGCACTCTTTTGAATCTACAATTCTACCTTTAGGAATTTGTCCTAAGGAAATAGAAGACCTTTGTGCAAAGATGAATGAGCAAGAATGTTCCTCCCAACCTTACTTATAACAGGAAAAAGACTGGATTCAAATTAAGCATCATGAATAGTCAACTGATTAAATATATTATGGCATCAACCTGTGTCCATCAGTGGAAGAATGGATAAAGAAAACACAGTCGCTCCACACAATGGAATACTATCCAGTCTTAAGAAACAAAGAAATCCTGTCATTTTCAACAACATGGATGAGCCTGGAGGGCAGTGTGTTAAGTGAAATAAGACAGGCACAGAAAAATGAATACCACATGATCTCACTTATATGTGGAATCTTAAAAAGTCTCCTAGAGGCCGGGTGCGGTGGCTTATGCCTGTAATCCTAGCACTTTGGAAGGCTGAGGTGGGCAGATCACGAGGTCAAAAGATTGAGACCATCCTGACCAACATGGTGAAACCCCATCTCTACTAAAAATATAAAAATTAGCTGGACGTGGTGGCGGGCGCCTGTAGTCCCAGCTACTTGGGAGGGCTGAGGCAGGAGAATTGCTTGAATCCGGGAGGTGGAGGTTGCAGTGAGCTGAGATTATGCCACTGCACTCCAGCCTGGTGACAGAGTGAGTCCCTGTCTAAAAGAAAAAGTCTCCTAGAAGCAGAAAGTAGAATGGTGATAACTAGGGAGAGGCAGACTGGGGAGATGTTGGTCAAAGGATACAAATTTCAGTGAGACAGGAGGAATAAGTAAAAGACATCTATTGTAACACATGATGACTATAGTTTTTTAATTAGTTAATCTATTTATTTTTTATAGAGATGGGGTCTTGCTATGTTGCCCAGGCTAGTCTCGAGCTCCTGGCCTCAAGCAATCCTCCCGCCTCAACCTCCCAAAGTGCTGGGATTACAGGCATGAGTCATCATGATAAGCCACTCAGCTCAGTGGCTATAGTTAATAAGAATACATTGTATATTTGAAAATTGCCTGCCAAGTAGATTTTAATGTTCTCATCACAAAAAGTATAGAAGGTAACACATATATTAATTAGCTAGATATAATTCCATGATGTATACATATTTTTAGAAATCATGTTGTATACCATAAATATATATAATTTTTATTAACTAATAAAAATAATGAAACTGGCCAGGCACAGTAGCTCACACCTGTAATCCTAGCACTTTGGGAGGCCAAAGTGGGTTGATCACTCGAGGCCAGGAGTTTGAGATCAGCCTGGCCAACATGGTGAAACCTCGTCTCTACTAAAACTACAAAAATTAGCTGGGGGTGGTGGCGTGCGCCTGTAATCCCAGCTACTCTGGAGACAGGCAGGAGAATTGCTTGAACTTGGGAGGCTGAGGGTGCAGTGAACTGAGATCGCACCACTATGCTCCAGCCTGGATGACAGAGTGAGAATCCATCTCAAAAACAAACTAAAACCATAAAACAGAATACCATGAAGTCATTAAAATAGTGGCATACATTATCCTATCCCTAGCAAATTAACACAGGAACAGAAAACCCAATACCGCATATTCTTACTTATGAGTGAGAGCTAAACATTGGGTACTCACAGACATAAAGATGGCAACAACAGACATGGGGGACTATGAGAGGAGGGCAACAGTTGAAAAACTATTTGGTACCATGCTCATTATCTGGGTGATGAGATCGATCATACCCCAAACACCAGCATCCTGCAGTGTACCCACATAGCAAACCTACACATGTACCCTCTAAATCTAAAAGTTGAAATTGGCCTGGCATGGTGGCTCACACCTGTAATCTCAACACTTTGGGAGGCCGAGGCAGGTGGATTGCCTGAAGTCAGGAGTTTGAGACCAGCCTGGCCAACATATAGTGAAACCCTGTCTCTACTAAAAAATACAAAAATTAGCTGGGCATGGTGGCACACACCTGTAGTTTCAGCTACTTGGGAAGCTGAGGCAGGAGAATCACTCAAACCCGGGAGGTGGAGGCTGCAGTAAGCCAAGATTGTGCCACTGCACTCCAGCCTGGGCGACAGAACAAGACTCTGTCTCTCAAAAATAAAAAAGTTGAAATTATTTTAAAAAATAAAATAAAATAGTGGCATGGATCTCAACTTTTAAGTGCAAATGGTCCGTGATATATTGTTAAATAATTAGAAGGTTTCAGTATAGTTTTTATGATTGTCTTTTTAAGGGAGAGAATGTACATGTGTTTGCATGTACTCAGAGGAAAAAGTCTGAAAGGATATATATCCATATATACCCAAATGTTGATGACTGTGGGAACTGGTGTAATTTTTACTTTATCAATTCTATTCAATATGATGTGAAATGTTACAATAAGTACGTATTTCTTTAAGAATCAAATCAGCCTAGTCGGCATGGTGAAACCTTGTCTCTACTAAAAATACAAAAAGTAGACGGGTGTGGTGGTGGGCACCTGTAGTCTCAGTTATTCCAGAGGCTGAGGCAGGAGAATCACTTGAACCCAGGTGGCGGAGGTTGCCCTGAGCCAAGATCCCACCATTGCACTCCAGGATGGGCAACAAAAGCGAGACTCCATCTCAAAAAAAAAAAAAAAAAAAAAGGAATCCGCAAGGGGGAAAAGTCTAGTTTCCATTTTAAAAAGTAAAAATAAAACCAGCCGGGCACGGTGGCTTATGCCTGTAATCCCAGCACTCTGGGAGGCCGACACGGGTGGATCACAAGGTCAGGAGATCGAGACCATCCTGGCTAACATGGTGAAACCCTGTCTCTACTAAAAACAAAAAAATTATCCTGGCATGGTGGTGGGCGCCTGTAGTCCCAGCTACTTGGGAGGCTGAGGCAAGAGAATGGAGTGAACCCGGGAGGTGGAGCTTGCAGTGAGCCGAGATCGTGCCACTGCACTCCAGCCTGGGCGACAAAGCAAGACTCCGTCCCAAAAATAATAATAATAATAATAAATAAAACCAAGAAATTTCATACACTTTAAAGGTAAAATGATTTTTTTTTTTTTTTTTTGTAATTGGGCCACTATGCTTCCTAGTGCAGGAAAATACATGTTAATGATGGCTTTCCATCTTTAAATTTTAAAAAGAAAGAAAGGAAAATAGTTTTCTAACAAAGCCAGAGTTTTTATATAAATGGTTGCTATAGGATTCATTGTTTATCAGGTAATGACAGATAAACTCTTAAATCATCAGACTGGAATGGACTTCAATAGCTGACTAGCTTCTAAACTCAATTTTTAATTTTCTTTTTTTTAAATTTTAGGTTCAGAAGTACATGTGCAGGTTTGTTATATCGGTAAACTCTTATCACGAGTGTTTGTTGTAGATTATTTTGTCACTGAGGCACTAAGCCAACGTGTTCTCATCATTTAGCTCCCAATTATCAGTGAGAATATGTGGTATTTGGTTTTCTGTTCCTGCGTTAGCTTGCTAAGAATAATGACCTCCATCTCCATCCATGTTCCATCCATGTTCCCACAAAAGATGTGATCTCATTCTTTTTCGACCACATACTATTCCATGTTGTATATGTACCACATTTTCTTTATCCAATCTGTCATTGATGGACATTTAGACTGATTCCATGTCTTTGCTATTGTGATAGTGCTGCAATGAACACTCACGTGCACGTTTGTCAGTTTGTTTGTTTTTTGAGATGGAGTCTTGCTGTTCCCAAGGCTGGAGTGCAGTGGCGCGATCTTGGCTCACTGCAATCTCCTCCTTGTGTGTTCAAGCAATTTTTGTATCTCAGCCTCCTAAGGAGCTGGAATTACAGGCATGCGCCACCACACCCAGTTAATTTTTTGTATTTTTATTTTAGTAGAGATGAGGTTTCATCATGTTGATCAGGCTGGTCTTGAACTCCTGACCTCAAATGACCCTCCCTCCTTGGCCTCCCAAAGTGCTGGGATTACAGGCATGATCAAGGCATGTGTCTTTATAGTGGAAGGATTTATATTCCTTTGGGTATATACCCAGTAATGAGATTGCTGGCTCGAATGGTAGTTCTGCTTTTAGCTCTTGGAGGAATTGTCACACTGCTTTCCACAATGGTTGAACTAATTTACACTCCCACCAACAGTGTATGAGTGTTCACTTTTCTCCTCAACCTGACCAGCATCTGTTATTTTTTGATGTTATAATAGCCATTCTGACTGATGTGAGATGGTAATTTTCTTCCCTTTTCAACTTCCTTAAATCTAATTGGAAATCTGGCCTCACACTGGTTCCCAGGATTAGCTATGGTCAAAAAGGGACCTCACAAGACTTTTTTTTCTTTTTTTTAGCCTATGTCAGGTCTACTCAACCACAGCAGATCTGAGATGCTTTTGAGGGCAAGAAAACAAATCTGAGATCTACTAGATCCAAGACAGGAGTTGAGAAGGAAGGACTAGGAAAAGCAAGGTTAGAAGAATATTTGTACCCATAGCCAGTGTTTAATAAATATTAACATAAGCAAACGGGGGGCTGGATATTGATATTACATTGAAAGAAATGATGTTACCATGTCAATTTAGTGGAGAAAGAGAGAGACTGTAACAACTAATTGTGTTGGAACAAATGAGTAGCCACTTGGAGAATGCAGAGTTAGATCATAATTCAGATCTTAAATTCTATAAAGTATTTAAAATAACAAATGAAACTAAAAATGGCACTAAAGGATCAGTCAATATTGAGTCATGACCTCAAAGTTAGAATCACAAAACAAAGACTGATAGACTTATATATAAATATATATATTTGTTTACATTTATATGTAAAAATCTGTTGTCAAAAATATAAACCGTGTATTGTAAAGTAGTTGTAACCTATATGACAAGAGTTGATATTGTTAACTTTCAAAAGCATTTTTATCAATCAAGGAGAAATGTTGAAAACCCCAATATAAAAGTGGAATAAGGTCTTATAAATACACAGTTCACAAAAGTGGCATTCCAATGGCCAATTCTTTTTAAGCATAAAAAGAATTTTCAACCTCGTCAGTAACCAAAGAAAAGAACATTAAAGCCACACTGATATATCATTTTCTCTTTGTTTTGTTTTTTGAGACAGAGTCTCACTCTGTTGCCCAGACTGGAGTGCAGTGGCCTCATCTCGGCTCACTGCAACCTCCGCCACCTGGGTTCAAGGGATTCAGGAGCAATTTGTGCCTCAGCCTCCTGAGTAGCTGGGATTATAGGCGTGCACCACCACACCACAATAATTTTGTCTTTATAGTAGAGATAGGGTTTCGCCATGTTGGCCAGGCTGGCCTCGAACTCCTGGCCTCAAGTGATCCGCCCGCCTTGGCCTCCCAAAGTGCTGGGATTACAGGAGTGAGCCACCACACCCAGCCTGATATATCATTTTGGACCTATCACGTTGGCCAAAATGGGTACTCACTTTCTGAAGGACAACATGTCCATTTATATACAAAGTCTTTAAATTGCACATACGCTGCTATGGTTTGAATGTTTGTGTCCCCTCCAGAATTCATGCTGAAACTTAATCGTCAACGTAACAGCGTTAAGCAGTGTGGCCTTTAGGAGATGATTGAGTCATGAGGACTCTGCCCTCATGAATGGGGTCAGGCACCCTTATAAAAGGGCTTGACACAGGGAATTTGCCTCTTTTTTTGCCCCTTCCTTCCCTTCCTCCATGTGAGGACACAGCCAGAGGGTGCAACAACAAGGTACCATCTTGGAAGCGGAGACAGGGCTCTCACCAGGCACCAGTCCTGCTGGTGCTTTGATCTTGGATGTCCCTGCTGCCAGAATGGTAAGAAATAAATTTCTAGTTTTTATAAATTACCTAATCTAAGGTATTTTGTTATAGCAGTACAAATGGACAAACACAAATGCAAATTGATTCAGAAATTTCACTTTGGAGAATTTATTCTCAAGAAAATATGGCCGGGCCCGGTAGCTGTCGCCTGTAATCCCAGCACTTTGGGAGGCCGAGGCAGGCAGATCACCTGAGGTCAGGAGTTCAAGACTAGCCTGGCCAACATGGTGAAACCCTATCCCTACTAAAAATACAAAAATACAAAATTAGCCGGGCGTGGTGGTGCATGCCTGTAGTCCCAGCTACTTGGGAGGCTGAGGCAGGAAAATTGCTCGAACCCGAGAGGTGGAGGTTGCAGTGAGCCAAGATCACGCCACTTCACTCCAGCCCAGGCGACAGAGAGACTCCCTCTCAAAAAAAAAAAAAAAAAAAAAAAAAAAACACAAAAAAGACAATGTCAGCAAAGATTTATGTACAAGGATAGTCATCACAGCACTTTTCAAACTAGGGAAAACAAACTGTGTGTCCAGGAGAGGGGTTGGCTAAGAAATGTATTTGCTGATTAGAGTCCTACAAAGTCCCTGAAATTTATAGAAGAATATTAAAATGTATTTATACACACTATATTATATATAGAGAGAACTATATACATCTTAGTAGCATGGCATTATAGGACATTTTGTCTTCATGTTTTGTGTGCATATGTAAGGTTTAATTTTCTGGGTTCAGCTCATGTTACTTTTGTAATTAAAGACTAGCAGAACCAAGCTGAGTGCTGTGGTTCACATCTGTAATCTCAACACTTTGGGAGGCTGAGGCAGGGGGATTATTTGAGCTCAGGAGTTCGAGACCAGCCTGGGCAACAAAACAAGACCCTGTCTCTATTAAAAATAAAAATTAAATAAAGACCAGCAGAACAGTTATTGTAAGAGAATATTTCAAGCTTTCACAGGTGAGAGAGAGAGAATACCTAAGCATTACTATTCAAAATGGTCCTCAAATGGAACAAGAGCTCTCTGCTGACTGAGAAGAACCCCACACCCTCTTCTAGGAGGACAAACTCAGTGGTTGACACAGTTTGGATCTGTGAGGTTTCGTGGGGAACAAATCTCAAATCAAATTGTAATCCACAATGTTGGAAGTAGGGACAGGTGGGAGGTGACTGGATCACGAATGGTTTAGCACCATCCCCCTTGGTACTGTCCTCATGATAGTGAGTTCTCATTAGATCTGGTTTCTAGCACCTCTCCCCTTGCTCTCTTGCTCTTGCTTCTGCCATGTGAGATGTCTTTTCCTTCTGCCATGATTGGAAGCTTCCTGAAGGCTCCCCAAAAGCAGAAGCTCCTATGCTTCCCGTGTAGCCCGCAGAACTATGAGCCAGTGAAACCTCTTTTCTTTATAAATTACGCAGGCCCAGGCATTTCCTTATAGCAATGCAAGAATAGGCTAACACATTGATTTTAAAGTAACTGACATCTTGCAGTTTGTGGAAGGAGGTAGCCTTTCTGTAGATGGAGAAAGCTGGGGAACTCTAGCCTGCATAGAAGAGATGAGATGACTGGAGAAGGCTAGCTGATGGGGATCGATGTGTCTGAGAAAAGAAAGTTTTAATCAGACAAGAGAGATGGGGAAGATCTGCTTCACTCACTTCCTCATTCAATCTTCAACTCGAGAACTCTCCCAATCCTGGATTCTTCTGACTCTTCCTAAATGTCCCCTATTTTAATAAAAGGTGTCAACATCCAAAACCTGGGACCTTAACCCTCCTTTTTATCTGCCCACGTCCAGTCAATCATTATTGATTCTACATCCAAACTGCCACTCAAATCCAACTATATCTTCCCATTCCCAATGTCACTACCCTAGTCCAACTCATCTCAACCATTAAAACATCCCCAAACATTCTCTCCGACTGTTATCCATCTACCTCAGTGAGTTTTGTAAACATAAATCTACTCTGGAAGCTTCCCTGCATAAACCTAAGACATGGCTTCCTGGGCCCTTAGGATAAAGTCCTTACCAGAGTTGGCAAGGCTGTGTGTGATCTGGTCTTATCTCTCACACTTGCCCTGACCCCACTCCTACTTGAGCCATGTCCAGCCATACTCAGCTTCTCTAGTTCTCAGGACACAGTTTTCCATCTTAGGGAAAACACTCTTTCACCTGGCCAACTTGTTCTCATTTTCCTAATCCCAGCTTAAATGCTTTCCCCTTAGGGAAGCCTTCCCTCACCCCTGAGATTGAGGTAAATGCCTGTTTAGTGCCCTCTGTTTCCCCTTTTGTAACAAATATCATAGATGAACCAAGCACAGTGGCTCACATCTATAATCCCAGCACTTTGGGAGCCCGAGGCTGTCAGATCACTTGAGCTCATAAGTTGAAGACCATCCTGCGCAACATGGCAAAACCCCATCACTACAAAAAATACAAAAATTGCAGGGCATGGTGGCGCACACCTCTAGTCCCAGCTACTTGGGAGGCTCAGGTGGGAGGATCACTTAAGCCTGGGGCTCAAGGCTGCAGTCAGCTATGATCTCGACACTGTACTCCAGCCTGGGTGACAGAGTGAGACCCCGTCTCAAAGCAAACACACACACACACACACACACACACACACACACACACACACATCATAGATGTCTTGTCTTCCTCTCTCAAATCTGATCACTACAACAGGGATTGTGGCTGTCTTGTTGATCGCAGTGTGCCCAGTGGCTAGCAAAATATCTCTTAACAGATAAGTAGCTGGCACATAACAGATACTGAATAAATGGGTATATTGAATTGGATTCACCTGGCTCCTTTATTTACCTTGCCCTTTTCTCTTTCTTTACCCTCTTGCATTATGGTTGCCAACACAATCTAGCCCTCTGATAACAGGCAGAACAAGCAGAGGAGTTAGCTGACTCCTCCATTAAAATCTGGGCAAAGAGATGGGGTGTGTGTGTGTGTGTGTGTGTGTGTGTGTGTGTGTGCGTGTGTGTCTATCCACTAGCCAAACAAGTGATAGAGCTAAGACAGGCTAAAGATTCCTTGTAGAGCCAGCAACTCCATTCAAAAGAGCAAGACCCTGTGTCAAGAATAAAAAATAAAAAAAAAAAATCATGAGCTTGCACTGGGATTGAAAGTTTATAAAAGACTGTGGGATTTTGATGGCATAGATAAACAAACAAACAAACAAACAAAAAACTAAAAACTGTCATTTGTTCCAACCAAGGTTGACAACTTAAAACCAAGTAAAATAATGGCCTCTTTTAAAAGAGAAAACTATTTAAATTTCATGAAAAGCATTTTTAAAGGCATAGAATTAAAATATCTTCCCTCTTCCCCATGCAGATAATGCCTTAGAGTTCAGAGTCTCTCCTCTGATTGGGGCTAAGGGATGAGCCACTCCCATATTGCCAGACCTCAGTGAGAAAAGAGAGCATCTCTAAGCATAGTTTTCTCTCTTTCTCTAAAAATCCAATCATTTAGACAATCTAGAAAGAGGATAAAGTATTTGTATTGACATCCCTGACTCTTGCTGCTATCTGCAAAAACCTACTGTGAACACTGTTTCCAACGGAAACCATCGGGTTGAACTTACCCTCTACTGCAGATTATCTCTAGGGCTTCCAGGTTCCCATGGTAGGCTGCCAAGAGAGTGGGAGTCATGCCATCTTCATCTGAAAGATTTAGATCTCGCTTGGTAGCCTCTTTTAGAAGTTCCAGGTAACTATCACTAGCAGCTTGGTGGTAACGAGTAGACATTTTTCCTGCTCACCGGAACTTGGCCAGATGTCTCTCCAGGCAGAGAAGGGTGTTGGCGGAGCAACCTTCCTATAGAGCTGGTTAATTAGTGACAAGGAAGAGTGTCACCAGGGGCAAAGCTCATTCCAACTGCTTCCTTTCATGGAAGGCAACAAGGTTCAAGCCACTGAACTTGGACCTTTTCTCTCTGAAATAGACATGACGTTGACTATTGAAGACTGCTGTATTCATCTTGAGTGTTTTGAGGCACATTTAATTTTTCTATGCCCATTAGTTTCTTGAGTTAATATTGGCCATCTAGGCACCGGATGTAAGAAATTATTTCTAAAAAAAATGCAGAGCTAGTCTAGTTCACTAGCTGTTTTTTCCAAAAAGAACAGCTTTATTGAGGTATAACACCATTAAATTTACCCATTTTATGTATACAATTCAATGATTTTAGAACATTTATAAAGTTGCATGCCCATTATCATAATCCAGTTTCCATCAGCCCTTAAAGATCCCTCGTGCCATGTGCTGTCAATCCACTCCCAATCCCAGGAAACCACCAGTCTGCTTTCTGTCTCTATAGATTTGTTTTCTATGGGCATTTCAGATAAATGGAATCCTACAATACATAGTCTTTAGCGTATAGCTTGTTTCAATTCACAACTTTTTTGAGGTTTGTCATGTATAGCATGTAACAGTAGTGTCTTTCTTCCTTTTCACTGCTGAATAATATTCCACTGTGCTAACATACCAAATGTTCTTCATCCATTCAATGTTTCATGAATATGATGAATATTTGAGTTGTTTCCATTTTTTAGTAATGATGAATAATGCTGCTATGAACACTGACATACAAGTCTCTGTGTGGACACATATTTTCATGTGTCTTGCGAATACATCAAGGAGCGAAATTGCTGGGTTGCATGGCAATTTACATTTAAATTTCAGAAGTTGCCAGACTGTTTTCCAAAGTTGCTGTACTACTTCACATTTCCACCAATAACATATGAGGGTTTCAGTTTCTCCACATTCTTATCAGCCTTATTATTGCCTATCTTTTTGTTTATGGCCATCCTAGTGGATGTGAAATGGTCTTATTATGGCTTTAATTTTAAATTCCCTAATGACTAAGATATTGAGCATCTTTTCATGTGCCTATTAGCCATTCTTACATCTTCTATTCAAATCTTTTGCCCAATTTTTAATTGGGTTGTCTTATTAATAAATTATAAGAATTATTTACATACTCTGGATACAAGTCCTAGATTAGATATATTTGGAACAGAATGAAAATGAAAATTCCATATATCAAGATTTATAGGATGCAGTTAAAGAAAAGCTTAGGGCAAAATTTGTAGTTTTTTATGCATATATGAGAAAGAAAAAAGATCTCAAATCAATAACTTAAACTTATTATCAATAACTCAAGGGAAGGAGAAAAAGTATAGAAAAATGACTATAAGGAGTACAATATAAGACCAAAAACATTTCCAGATCTATCTGCAATAAAAACAAAAGAAAATGGACTAAATTTATGGTGTGGAAGACTCAGCCAAGTCTTGTTTATAATAGACACATCTAAAATATAAAATTGCAGAAAGATTGAAAGCAAAAGATGGAAAAGTTATAGCAAGCAAATACTAACAAAACATTTGTGTACCCATATAGATGGTCTGCAACTTATGAGAGTTTGACCTAGTTTTTCAACTTCATGATGGTGCAAAAATGACAGGAATTTAGTATGCTTCTCAGCTCACAACTGAGTTATTATATCAACTTATGGTGGTTTTGCATTGTAAGTTGAAGATCACCTGTACTGGTAGCAAGGAAAAATACAGCTTAAGCCAAAAGATGTACTAGGCATAAAGAGAGAGAATACATGATAATGAAAGGAACAACTAATCAAGAAACCATGATCGTTTTAAACTTGTATAAATTGAATAACATAGCTGCACAAAAGGGAAAGCAAAAATTAAACAGAAAAAAAACAAAACCACAATCATAAGGGAAGATTTCAGACATCATCATCATGTTCTATATCAGACTAAAAATTGGTATAGCTATAAAATATTTTGGCTGGGCCCGGTGGCTCACGCCTGTAATCCCAGCACTTTGGGAGGCCGAGGGGGTGTGGATCACGAGATCAAGAGATCGAGACTATCCTGGCCAACATGGTGAAAACCTGTCTCTACTAAAAAGACAAAAATTAGCTGGACGTGGTGGTACATGCCTGTAGTCCCAGCTACTCGGGAGGCTGAGGCAGGAGAATCACTTGAATCCGGGAGGTAGAGGTTACAGTGAACCAAGAGAGCACCACTGCACTCCAGCCTGGTGACAGAGTGAGACTCCATCTCAAAAAAAAAAAAAAAAAAAAAAAAAAGATTTGAATACAATTAACAAGTTTGATCTAACAGTCACATGGAGAAGGGACCCTGTGCCCAATAGTAAATGCATGTTTTTTCTAAGCACACATAGAATATTTATAAAACCTGACCACTGAATAGAAGCAGTGCAGCTCTCAACAAATAACAAATAACAGGGTTCATGCAAACCATGTTCTCTGAAGACACTGCAACTAAATTAGAAACCACCATCCTTACATAACTCATCAGCTATGCATATGTTCTTCTGTGGTGTATTTTTTACATTGTTTTCATCAAATACATATAATTTTACATTACGTCTTTTCCACTCTTTAATCCATCATAAATGTATTCCCATACTGTTGCACAATCTTTAATATATTTGGATAATTGTCCACTAAATTGATGTGAGACATATCTATTTTTGAAGCCTGTAACTGTGTATTCATCTTATCTCTTTTTGTCTAAGTTTTTATTCCAAGATAAATTATTTACTCACTCAGAAAAAGTACTAAGCTTTCATCTGCAATTTCTTCACAATAATAATGAGCGCCAAGGGTCCCTGTTTGTTCATTTTTCTGGCTTCTAGGTGAACAGCAGTAGAAGCAGCCTGGAGGGCAGAATTATTTAGCTTTTATTAAACATTGTTTTTAGCCCAGGGAAAGTGACATATCCAAACATGATTGTGAAAACTTTGAGAAAATGGTAAGGTTGTTCCTCAATTTTTATATGAGCCACTTTAATTTAGATACAACTGCATTAATTAATGCATTTTGCCATTTAAAATAGGTCAGGCGTGGTGGCTCACGCCTGTAATCCCAGCACTTTTGGAGGCCAAGGTGGGTGGATCACTTGAGGTCAGGAGTTCAAGACCCACTTGGCCAACATGGCAAAACCCCATCTCTACTAAAATACAAAAATTATCTGGGCATGGTGGTGTACACCTGTAAGCCCAGCTACTCATGAAGCTGAGGCAGGAGAATCGATTGAACCTGGGAGGCTGAGGGTGCAGTGAACTGAGAACATACCACTGCACTCCAGCCTGGGTGACAGTAAAGACTGTCTCAAAAAAATAAAAAATAAAAATATATATATAACCTGATAGAGAACTTCTCAAAGATGTATTATTTGTAGTAGAATCCTAAGACTCCATCCAAAGGGTCTGCTCTCAGAAGATGAGGAGGAAGAGGAAGAGGAAGAGAAGAATGGTGGTCACTAGGATGGTCATAAACAAAATGAGGATGAGGATTGTCAAAGTCAAAATAAAAATCTAGAGCTGAATCTCTAAATTTAATGTTTTATTTGGAAAAAGACTTGCAATTTGGGATATATACATAGACCAGGTGGTCTTCAGTATGTCTGAAGAAGAGAAGTTTAGAGGTTTTATTAAAGAGAGAAATGTTACACATTGCTCTTCAAGAAAGTTCATTGGCACTAGTAAGGGTTTGGAGAGCTGGCAAGCTCTGATTAGTGGGCAAAATTCGTCTTAGAGTTGCAGCAAGTTATCTCAGCAGCTGTAAATAAAACTGCTCCCGGGTTACAGCAGGCAGTCCCAGCAGTCAGTTTTGCAGAGAATTACATTCTTGGAGCAAACTTTTTTTGCTGTTGTTGTTGTACTCAGAGTGCTGCCACCCCGCTTCTCAACCCTGATTTAGTTGGGTATGACAAGAATGATGCGATTTGTGTGATTGACTTTTACAGGATGGAGGCAAAGGGTAAAGAAGACAGGATACTTATCGAGATGAGGAAAAAGGATTGGAGATAGAAGACGAGAAAGAGAAAGAATTTCTCAGTTCCAGTAGTACTTAGGACTTGAACTTAAAGTATCCTGTGAAATGGTGAAATAACCAAACTTTTCTTAAATGGAAAATATCCTGGCATCCTCTGGCACACCCTTGGGAAAATTTCTTCCCTGGGAGAAGAATGGGGTGACGGGGGTGGGGCAGGGAGGTGGGGGCAGAGATAAGGATTTAAAACATTCTTCCGAACTTGAAGATCCTCTTTATCCCATCCCTTCAAGGTGAGGTTGGGAAAGAGGGTTGAAGACCTAGAGTTCATATAATTCAGGGAAAGTTACTCCATCTATTTGAGTCTCCAAATCCTTGTGGATAAAATTGGGGGATATTGCTAGTGATCATATCATCATATCATCATCATCAACTAACTTTACTGTAGTAAAGAGAAAGAAATAAAATTTCTTACAACCCATAAAGTATGTTTTTACAAACTAGAAGTAGTAGTGTGATTGTGGCTTAGGGAACAGAGAAAGTTTTAGCCCAGTAATCAGTTTTGAATTCCTCAAAGCCCAAATGAAACAAAATTGGTGGGAGATGGTAAGGGCAGAAATTAATAAAAAGAGCTAACATGAATTTGCATATAATGTAGACATTAATTCCTTGTGAGGAGTCATGGTAATTGTGGGGGCAGTTGTGGATTTTTTTGACTGTACTGATTTTGTGGAAATTAGTATTTGAGCGTGTTCCAGCAGTGTACAGATGGGCTCTTGGAAGGCCGGAGAAGAGTATTTGCCAGACACACACTGGAGAGACTTTGAAGCTGAGACTTGATTGGCAGTGACCCCAAGTCAAGGCTCTAATCAACCTTCCTGTTGGAGCCTCGCCGTGCTCCTCATATCTCCCCATACTCCTGCACTGCTAGTCTATCTCAGCTTAGAGAAACGTCCTGCCCATGACCTCTGTGTTCCCTTGACTGTGACTGACACTTAGGTTTAGACAGGCAGGTTTTATTTCCTCCTGCACTGTGCTGAAACTCTAGAAACTCAACCCATTATCTAGAACTCCAAGCATTTGGTTATTTAATAAGAAGCCCTTCTCCACAGACACTACTTCTTTTCTGCCAAAGACCCAGAGAAAACGCGGTTAATCCGCTTCTAGGGGCAGCACTGGGAGAGATTCTCCCACGAATGGGTCCTCTCCTCTCCCCAGAGCAAGGACATTGTCAGCTTCTCATTGTGTTTATGATTTTGCAGTCTCCCCTAACATCATAATAGCTGACAGTAGCTGACAACTAGGTGGTCTAAATAGGTGTTCCTTCTACCACAGAGTCCAGTCCTGGCCCAGAGGAAGCAGCATTTGGATGAAGAATTTACCTGGGACTCTGACTATCTATAAAACAGAGTCGTGTGTGTCCCTTTGCTCAGGGAGAGGAAAAGAAGGGACAGAAATGATGGTAGTTGATACTTCCAGTATACCTCCACGAAAAAAAACAACACTTGCAAAGTACAAACCAAACTTCTTCCTCATTGTTCTGAGAAACCATTTGCTGCTAATTGGGGAAGAAATTCAATGGCTTGTGCAACCCAGAAACACATATTTTTACTAATGAGATTGCCCCTGTGTCCTAAGAGATCTGGTTTTCAAAAGCAGCCTGTGTTTGATCTCTAAAGCTATTCATGTCTAATTAGAGAAGAAATTCACTTGTATGGTGGGGAAGCACTTTTTTTTTTTTTTTTTACATAAGAAGGGAAAAAATCAGAGTAGAATACTGCTTTTAACAAGATTACTTCATCTAATGAGGATCTTATTATGAATTTTAATGAAAATAAAAACAGTAACAAAGTAAGGGAAATTAGAGGGTATTACAAAAGTCCTGTTGTTCCACAGAAAACTTATAGGAACCATGCAAGGACAAAAGAAGCCATCAGTAACACACTGCTGTATGCACTGCACTTGGGTTTATGAGAGACTATCTGTTAAGGTAAAGACGTGTTCAAATATATTATCCAGAAAATGTCACTTACATGTGTATTCTTTTCTCTTTAGCACAATGATACAACCGTTCAACCTATTTGATATGGATTTCTCCTGTTAGGAAGAAATTTCAACAACTTCACTCCTAACAAACACATACATCAGCTAGCCTGGCCAACATGGTGAAACCCTGTGTCTACTAAAAATACAAATATTAGCTGGGCATGGTGGCAGGTGCCTCTAATCCCAGCTACTCAGGAGGCTGAGGCAGGAGAATCGCTTGAACCTGGGAGACAGAGGTTGCAGTGAGCCCAGATCGTGCCATTGCACTCCAGCCTGGGCGACAAGAGTGAAACTCTGTTTCAAAAAATGAATAAATAAACACATATAACACCATCAAAATAAGGAGAAACTTTCTTTCCCACATTGAAAGTCACTGATGTTTTCCTTAAAAGCATTGCATCATGTCTGTATTCTTTAACAATCAAAAAGTACCATTGTCTGCCTTTTTGTTTCTTCTTTTCTAAATGAAAACATTTATTAAAATATTTAGGTGGATAAGTTGCCTATTGAAATTGTAATGTCCCTGAAGTATTGGTTGAGCTTAATTTATTCATATAAGTTTCAAGTCATTCAAAGGCCTATTTTTCTGGCAGAAAACTAAAGACAGAGCTGTTATTGTACCATCTGGTTTGCATGAGGAGTCTCTTGGCATCTCTTAACTGCACATTTTATAAATGCTAAGTCCCAGATGGCATACATTGTAACAGTGAAGAGTTTTATAAAGGCTTCCAAAAACAAATTCTTTCAAATTTGAATACTGGATAGTCTAAGCAGGGGCTAGGAATTTAAATTCTACACTTGATTAAACTGGCTTTGTTAGCTGAACAAATTTCCCTTTTTTCTTATGTCTTTCCTCCTTCCTAATTATTGGTTCTGTGACTTGAAGATTTCAATCCTTGTAATTCTTCTACCAACAGGTCCCCTCTATAACTCAAGTTCTAGAAAAACTGCAGGAACAACAATCATTGGAAAAACCTATGTTAGGTGCCATTCTGTTTCAAGATGGCAGAATTTACCACAAGGAGGTATGTTATAGCACCCATTAGCAGATCATCAAATACCATCAAAACCGTTCAACTCTTACGAAGCTGATGGTTGGACTGGAAAGACAAGCAAATGTAAACTCCAAGCACTGTGTTGAAATAAAGCCAGAGTGGAGTAATGATTGAGAACATAGGGTCTAATGTCAGAGACTGACAGATATTAAGCCCCACATTGGATCCTGCCCTTAACTTGGACAAATTACTTCTCCCTGAGCTTCAGTTTCTTCATCAGTAAAATAAAGACAGTGCTTTTCTCTTTAAAAGGGAATTATTCACAGCATTGTTGAAAGTAATTACTGAATATTTGTAAAATACTTAAGTACAGTTTATGGTGTGTAGCTAGTACTCAACGAATGTAAATTAGTATTAGTACTAGCACTAGGAGAAAGAAAGTTTCTCCTTTAAGTCAATCCTATATAAATACAGCATTTTCTTAAAACTTCTCTTTTCTCTGCATTTTCATTCTCAATAACAACAGCCGGGACCTAGTTTTTTTTTCCCACCCCTTATCATGGTATAATAAAAATAATATATATTTTATAGTCACACAGAACTGAATTTCAATCTGGGGTTTTGTACTAGTTTACTAGGACTTCTATAACCAAGTACCACAGACTGAGTGGCTTAAACAAATTTATTTTCTTCCAGTTCTGGAAGCCAGAAATCTGAAATCAAGGTGTGAGCGTGGTTGGTTCCTTTTGAGGGCTGTGAGCAAAGGACCGGTTCCAGGCCTCTCTCCTGGAGAAAGACTTGTAAATGGCCATCTTCTCCTTGGGTCTTCATGCCATCTTCCTCTTCACATGTCTGCGTCCAAATTTTCTCTTCTTATAAGGACACTTGGTCCTTATAAGATGGTCATATTGATTAGGGCACCCTAATAACTTCCTTTAACATCATCACCTCTGTCAAAGCGGTGTTCGTCTGTTTTCACACTGCTGTAATGAAATACCCGAGACTGGGTAATTTATCAAGGAAAGAGGTTTAATTGACTCACAGTTCCAACATGGGTGGGGAGGCTTCAGGAAACACAATCCTGGCGAAGGCAAAGGGGAAGCAAACACCTTCTTCACATGGTGGCAGGAGAGAGAAGAATGAAGGAGGAACTTCCGAACACTTTTAAAACCATCAAGTCTCATGAGAACAAACTCACTATCCCGAGAACAGCATGGGGGAAACCACCCCCATGATCCAATCACCTCCCTCCCTCAACACGTGAGAATTACAATTTGAGATGAGATTTGGGTGGGGACACAGAGCCAAACGTATCAAAGACTATCTCCAAATAAAGTAACATTCTGAGGTGCTAGAAATTAGGACCTCAACATAAATGGTGGGGGAGATATATTTTCAGCCCATAATAACTTTCTACTACTAGCAACTGAAGGAAAATTCACCTCAAGGAGACTTCATTTTATTTTCTTACTCCTATCTGGATTATTTATAAATCAGTGCTTAGCACAAGGTCTATACATTGTGGCCTTCTTCTTAGAAAGACTCATGGACTCACATTGTTTCTGGGAACCACCTACTCTTTCCCAGAACTCTGCATGAAACACGAACGCTGTACATGTGGCTTACAAAACCTGCGGAGGACCAAATGAGGAAGGAGTGGCTTATACAGCTATGATCAAAGGAGACTTAGCAGGACTCAGCTGTTTTTTGAATGGTGGGGGACACTTTATGGAAAAGATGCTTTAAGGATTATACAAAGGTGGCCAGGCATGGTGACTCACGCCTGTAATCCCAGCACTTTGGGAGGCCAAGGTGGGTGTATCACCTGAGGTCAGGAGTTCAAGACCAGCCTGGCCAAAATGGTGAAACCCTGTCTCTACTAAAAATACAAAAATTAGCTTGGTATGGTGGCACGCGCCTGCAGTCCTAGCTACTTGGGAGGCTGAGGCAGGAGAATCACTTGAACCCAGGAGATGGAGGTTGCAGTGAGCCAAGGTTGTGCCACTGCACTCCAGCCTGGGCAACAAGAGCGAAACTCCGTCTCAAAAAAATAAAAAAGATTATACAAAGGTGAGAATCAACTTCTTTAAACATAGGGGAAAAAGTAAAAAGCAGAGATGAGGGGAGCCCTGGATTCAATTCCCAGTACTGTCACTAAGTAACTGTAGGACCTAGAGTTATTGTCCCTATCTGCAATCCAGGTTCCTGGCCTCTCATATAAGGAGGTAGCAACCAAATTCTCTATCAGTCAAGTTTCATCAGAGAAGCAGAACCATTCTGAGTGATACAGAATAAAGGGTTTATTGCAGAGATTAAGCTTATACCTGGAAGCCAGGTAAGCTGGCTAGTAAGGTTATTTCTTCTGCACCAGATGTTAGACCCAAAGTCTGTAGGGCCAGCAATTGGGAAGTAAAGATGGAGGGAAGTGAAGAAAAAGAACAAATTAGAATCTGCAGGGACAAATTGGAACCCCAGAGAAAACGAAACCCATGCCTGTCTCTTACCACCCCCAACCTCGACGACACAGGTGTCTACAGGATAAGCTGCCACCTTTCACCATGGACAGAGCTGCAAATGCACCTGGCCTAGGATTCAGAGAAGCTGAAGGGGGAGATCTGGATAGAGTGGGAGGAGCTGCAGGTTCGCCTCCTGCCCCACGCCCACAAGGTGAGCAGCAGCTTAGCCACAATATACATGGTCTCTCCACGGTTTTGGAAGTTACAGGCTGGTGGTGGATAGGATAAATATGGCCAGAGATATGTCTTATTTGGCAGGCATAGGATTTTGAAAATATTTTTAACATTAAATATCAACATTAAAATTAAGGAAATTGAACAGAATCTGGATTTTCAGCTTCCAGATGCGAAACTGAAGATCATGACAATTACCTCTGCCTAAGCTGAGAAGCGGGTTTTTTTTTGGTTTGTTTTTGTTTTTAAGATGCAGTTTTGCTCTTGTTGCCCAGGCAGGAGTACAATGACGCGATCTCAACTCCCTGCAACCTCCGCCTCCTGGGTTCAAGCAATTCTCCTGCCTCAGCCTCCTGAGTAGCTGGGATTACAGGCATGCGCCACCACACCCGGATCTCAACTCACTGCAACCTCCGCCTCCTGGGTTCAAGCAATTCTCCTGCCTCAGCCTCCTGAGTAGCTGGGATTACAGGCATGCGCCACCACACCCGGATACTTTTTTGGTATTTTTAGTAGAGATGAGTTTTCTCCAGGTTGGTCAGGTTGGTCCTGAATGCCCAACCTCAGGGGATCCACCCACCTCGGCCTCCCAAAGTGCTGGGATTACAGGCGTGAGCCACTGTGCCCAGTCAAAGCAGTTATTTCTTTAGATGCAGCCTGGACTCAACAGTCCACCTCACCCCCAGCTGCCCAGAGCTGTAATCCTGACCCTGAGGGCAATAGTTAGTCACTTGCCATTCTCATCACACTAAAGCCATTTCCTTGCACCCAACCGACTTCACTCACGTACAGTATTTGCCTTGCTCCAGTAACCATGTCGAATAGCTTTTTGAGTGTGACAATGTCCTATCATTTCCTATCGCATCAGTTACATCTTAACCCTCCCTCATTTCCTTCTGTGCCAGTCAGTCACAAAATGCATATTGTGCATCTGGGTGAAACCTCTCCTAGTCCCCATTTCCAGCATTTCTGGCCAATTCTCAAGCATTAAAAAGGCTGTTCTCTTGGGGCTATTTACACCTCCACTCACAGGGTTATAAGACTTAAGCAAACTTACATATTGCCCAATTGCAGGTGAATTACTGATCAGTAGAAAGAACACACACACACTTGCAGGATAATTTCCCAGGTTAGCCAAGGATACAGAAGTGGCTACACAGAGCAAAATGAGCTGCTACGTGTTTTAGTAACACTTTATCCTGGTCCCATAGTGTCATTGCTGTGTGGGCACCTTACACACTCTGAACAAGTAGAGTCCTGCCATAGTTAAAAACAGCAGCTTATTTCTTGCTATATCGCTGCCCTTTTATATGCAAGCTACTCTAGAAAAACATATATATGTATCTATACGCATGCATAAACACACACATACGTATCACTAATCTCTTACAATATCGACTTCTCTTGGTTCTTGAAACAACCTCAGCACAGGCAAAGCCACATACCCATCTAGGATAAAGACAACCAAATCAGTATCCAGGTATTCTCAAGCAAGATTCAAACAAGCAGAAGAAAACTTCAGAGCTCGAAGACAAGACTTTCGAGTTAACCCAATCCAACCAAGACAAAGAAAAAGGATTTTTAAAATGAGCAAAGTCTCCAAGAAGTTTGGGAGTATGTTAAACAACCAAACCTAAGAATAATTGGCGTTCCTGAGGAAGAACAGAAATCTAAAAGTTTGAAAAATGTATTTGAGGGAATAATTGAGGAAAACTTCCCTAGCCGTGTTAGAGATCTAGACATCCAAATGCAAGAAGCTCAAAGAACACCCAGGAAATTCATCATAAAAAGATTATCATGTAGACACATAATTTTCAGGTTATCTAAAGTCAAGATGAAGGAAAGAATCTTAAGAACTGTGAAGCAAAAGCATCAGGTAACTTATAAAGGAAAAATTATCAGATTAACAGCAGATTTCTTGGCAGAAACCCTACAGGTCAGAAGGGATTGGGGTCCTGTCTTTAGCCTCCTTAAACAAAACAATTATCAGCCAAGAATCTGGTATCCAGTGAAACTAAGCTTCATAAATGAAGGAAAAACACAGCCTCTTTCAGACAAACAAATGCTGAGAGGATTCGCCACTACCAAGCCAGCACTACAAGAACTGCTGAAAGGAGCTCTAAATCTTGAAACAAATCCTCAAAAATACACCAAAATAGAACCTCTTTAAGGCATAAATCTCACAGCACTTATAAAACAATAACACAACGAAAAAAACACACAAGGTATTCAGGCAATAACTAGCACAATGAATAGAATAGTACTTCATTTCTCAATACTAACACGGTATGTAAATGGCCTAAATGCTCTACTTAAAAGATATAGAATGGCAGAATGAATAAGAATTCAGCAAGCAAGTATCTGCTGTCTTCAAGAGACTCATCTAACATGTAAGGACTCACATAAACTTAAGGTAAAGGGATGAAAAAGGGCATTCCATGCAAATGGACATCAAAAGTGAGCAGGAGTAGCTATTCTTGTGTCAGTTAAAACAGACGTTAAGCCAACAACAGTTAAAAAAGACAAAAAGGCAAGGCGCAGTGGCTCATGCCTATAATCCCAGCACTTTGGGAGGCTGGAATGGGCAGATCACCTGAGGTCAGGAGTTCAAGACCAGCCTGGCCAAGATGGTGAAACCCCATCTCTACTAAAAATGCAAAAATTAGCTGGGTGTGGTGGCATGTGTCTGTAGTCCCAGCGACTTGGGAGGCTAAGGCAGGAGAATCGCTTGAACCTGGGAGGCAGTGAGCAGAGATCATGCCACTGCACTCCAGCCTGGGTGACAGAGCAAGACTGCATCTCAAAAAAAAAAAAAAAAAAAAAAAAAAAAAAAAAAAAAAAAAAAAAAGACAAAGAGGTACATTATACAATGATAAAAGGACTAGTCAAAAGGAAAACATATATATCATAAATATATATGCACCTAACACTGCAGCCCCTAAATGTATAAAACAATTACTATTAGACCTAATAAATGAGATAGACAACACCACAATAATAGTGGGGGACTTCAATACTCCAGTGACAGGTGACCAAGACAGTCAACAAAGAAATGATGATCTTAAACTATACATTAGAACAAATGGAACTTAACAGATATTTACAGAGCATTTTACCCAACAACTGCAGAATATACATTCTATTCATCAGCACATGAAACATTCTCCAAGATAGATCACATAATAGGCCACAAAACAAATCTCAACAAATTTAAGGCTGGGAACGGTGGCTCACACCTATAATCCCAGTACTTTGGAAGGCAGAGGTGGGCAAGTCACCTGAGGTCAGGGGTTTGAGACCAGCCTGGCCAACATAGTGAAACCCTATCTTTACTAAAAATACAAAAATTAGCCAGGCGTGGTGGCACACGCATGTGATACCAGCTACTTGTGAGGCTGAGGTAGGAGAATTGCTGGAACCTGGGAGGCAGAGGTTGCAGTGAGCCAAGATCACGCAAGTACTCTGTCAGACCACAGTGGAGTAAAAGTGGAAATCAGCTCCAAAAGGAACCCTCAAACCCCCGCAAATACATAGAAATTAAATAACCTGCTCCTGAATGATTCTGGGGCCAACAATGAAATCAAGATGGAAATTTAAAAATTCTTCAAACTGAAAGATAATGGTGACACAACCTATCAAACCTCTGGGATACAGCAAAAGCGGTGGTAAGAGGAAAGCTCATAGCCTTAAACACCTACGTCAAAAAGTCTGAAAGAGCATAAATAGACAATCTATGGTCACATCTCAGGAACTAAAGAAACAGTAACAAACCAAGTCCAAACCCAGCAGAAGAAAAGAAATAAGAACTAAATGCAATTGAAACAAACAAAAAATACAAAAGATAAATGAAACCTAAAGCTGGTTCTTTGAAAAGATAAATAACATTGAAAGACTGCTAGTGAGATTAACCAAGAAATGAATCGAGAAGATCCAAATAAGCTCAATTAGAAATGAAACGGGCTGGGCAAGGTGGCTCACGTCCCGTAATCCCAGCACTTTGGGAGGCCGAGGCAGGTGGATCACGAGGTCAGGAGATAGAGACCATCCTGGCTAATACGGTGAAACCCCGTCTCTACTAAAAATACAAACAATTAGCCGGGCGTGGTGGCAGGCTCCTGTAATCCCAGCTACACTCAGGAGGCTGAGGCAGAAGAATGATGTGAACCCGGGAGGTGGAGTTTACAGTGAGCCGAGATCACGCCACTGCACTCTAGCCTGGGAGACAGAGCGAGACTCCATCTTGAAAAAAAAAAAAAAGGAAAAAAGAAATAAAACAGGAGATATTACAACTGACACCACAGAAATACAAAAGATCATTCAAGGCTACTATGAACACCTTTACATGCACAAACTAGAAAACCTAGAGGAGATGGATACATTCCTGGTAACATACAACCCTCCTAGATTAAACCAGGAAGAAATAGAAACTCTGAACAGACCAATAACAAGCAGCTAGATTGAAATGGTAATAAAAACAAGGCCAAGAAAAAAAAAATCCAGGACCAGATGGATTCACAGCTGAATTCTATCAGACATGCAAAGAATTGGTACCAGTCCGACTGACACTATTCCACAAGACAGCGGAAGAGGGAAACCTCCCTAAATCATTCTACAAACGCTAATATCAAAACCAAGAAAGGACATACAAAAAAAGAAAACTGCAAACCAATATTCCCGATGAGCATAGATGCAAAAAACCTCAACAAAATACTAGCTAAGTGAATCCTACAGCATATCAAAAAGATAATCCACCATGATCAAATGGGTTATGTACCAGGAGTACAGGGATGATTGAGTGGCTGGGCTCATTCATTCATCACCAGTTAACCAGCAAGTCAGCTAAGGACTGGTCACTCTAGGATAGCCTCAGTTTAGATGCCCTGTCTCTGCCTTTTGAGACTGCTCATTATCTGTAGGTTATCCTGGGCCTGTTCTCATGGAGACGGCAGGGTGTATAAGACCTCTTGAGACCTAGTCACAGAACTGACACATGGTCATTTCCACCACATTCTATGGGCCAAAGCAAGTCACAAAGCCAGCCAGATTTTGATGGTTGGGGTAGTGAAACCTAGGTTGACAAGAATGGCATGCCAGGCTGGGGACAGAAATGTAGTTACAATTAAGCATTAATCAGGCTGCACTTTGGCCCACTTTCTTGTGGCTGAAAGTCACATAGCACTAGATATTGACCATTTGTATTCCCATTGTTCCTGCAGATAGGATCCCTGACATTAGGGACATGAGACTGTTTAAGAATTGATTTGCACCTCTGTTGTATCTGTAGACAGGCTCTCTGACATTAGAATCATAAGGCTTTTTGCTTAAGGATCACTTAAGATTTTTTCCAGCCCCAAATTGCAACCATTTTTTTTTTGAGACAGAATTTCGCTCTTGTTGCCCGGGCTGGAGTGCAATAGTGCAATCTTGGCTGACTGCAACCTCCACCTCCTGGGTTCAACCAATTCTCCTGCCTGAGTCTCCCAAGTAGCTGGGATTACAGGCACCTGCCACCATGCCCAGCTAATTTTTGTATTTTTTAGTAGAGACGGGGTTTCACCATGTTGGCCAGACTGATCTTGAACTCCTGACCTCAGGTGATCCACCCGCCTCAGCCTCCCAAAGTGTTGAGATTACAGGCGTGAGCCACTGCGCCTGGCCTGTGTTTTTCTTTTTTCTTTTTTTAAATTGAGACAGAGTCTTGTTCTGTCACCCAGGCTGGAGTGCAGTGGCATGATCTCGGCTCACCGCAACCTTCACCACCCGGGTTCAAGCAATTCTACTGCCTCAGCCTCTCCAGTAGCTGGGATTACAGGTGCCCACCACCATGCCCAGCTAATTTTTGTATTTTTAGTAGAGACAGGGTCTCACCATGTTGGCCAAGCTGGTCACGAACTCCTGACCTCAAATGATCTATCTGCCTTGGCCTCCCAAAAGTGCTAGGATTACAGGTGTGAGCCACCATGTTCTGCCTTCCAGCAACCATTTGGAGGACCCCTCACCACCCCTGCCCAGAGGAATGGGATCACCATGAAAATAGTTTATCTCCCTGTCCCATGACTTCACCCCCACACTCCACCAATCAATTATCTCCATACTTTGGCCCATCCAAAACCCTAGCCCCAAACTCCTTAGGGAGATGGATTTGAGGTTTCCTCCCATCTCTTTATTCAGTGAACCTATGATTAAACCTCTTTCTCCGCTGCAACCAGTGTCTCGGCGTATTGACTTGCTGTGGGCACTGGGCAACTAACTTATTATGGTTACAGTGGTGGTGGCATCATAGGCTGACTGTAGAGGCACATTACAAATGGTAGGAGCACAGAGAGGGGCACAAGATTGGGACTTTTACACTCGATCTACTGCATCCCCCTAAGAACTTCAATACTGAACATATCTTATATTCTGTCAACTCAAAGCAATATGCTACATTGCTGAGAGTAACCATTGCCCTAGCTACTTAGCCATAGGGTCATTTGTCTTAACATCTGTATGAAAATGAGTTTTTATTAACATTATACGTAAATGAGTTTTTATTTAGAACTTTTCGGCCGAGCGCAGTGGCTCACGCCTGTAATCCCAGCACTTTGGGAGACCGAGGCAGGTGGATCATGTGAGGTCGGGAGTTTGAGACCCGCCTGGCCAACGTGGTGAAACCCCAGTCTCTACTAAAAATACAAAGCATTAACTGGGCATGATGGCACATGCCTGTAATCCCAGCTACTCGGGAGGCTGAGACCAGAGAATCTCTTGAACCTGGGAGGTGGAGCTTGCAGTGAGCCAAGATCACACCATTGCCCTCCAGCCTGGGCGACAGAGTGAGACTCCATCTCAAAAAAAAGACTTCTGGGCCTTGTGTCTTCCATATACTGATGCCGCCCTACCTTTATATTTATAGATCGATAAAGCTTTCATCCTAGCTCTTTCTGAATTTATTACTGTCAGAAGGCTCATTCAACTTGGATCTGTCTGAAGAACCTAGGGGGAAAACAACATTAACATTGTATATTAGATTGGTAAAGGAACTACCATATGATGTTGAAGAACATACTCATTGACATAGTCTATTTTATTTTTCCAAGTTAAATTCATATTTGATATTTGAAAGCTATTTTGAGCTGTATTAGCATAACCGGGAGAAGTTTTTATATTATTTATCTTATACTGCTAAAATTCTAATTAATGTCATCTTGTACTTTTAGAAGACAAGTGAACTGCAAGAGAAGCACAGAGTTTTAAAACACCCCCGCATGCACAGACACACACACACAGCGAGAGAGAGAAAATCAAAATCAATTAGAAAGGGCAGAGAGAGGCATCAGGAGACCTGGTTTCTCACTGGAGCTCTGTCTGCTACTAACTTGGTAAATGACCTAGAGCAAGTCACTAAACCTCTTTAGGTATTAAACCTCTTAATATCTTCATTTTACCATAGTGAGTTGGACTTTGTTTCAAAGCCTCAAGCTCCGGATCCGTTCAACATTTTACCTTTATACTGTTGAGTTTTCATCCTTGAGCCTTAGACTCTGTAGCTTAGGTAGCTCACTCAGAAATCAGTCAAAATTATTATTTAAAATCTTTTGTTGTTGTTGTCCAGGCATGGTGGCTCACACCTGTAATCCCAGCACTTTGGGAGGCCAAGGAGGATCACCTGAGGTCAAGAGTTCAAGACCAGCCTGGCCGACATGATGAAACCCATCTCTACTAAAAATACAAAAATTAGCCAGGTGTGGTGGCATACACCTATAGCCCCAGCTACTGGGGAGGCTGGGTCACAAGACTAGCTTGAACCTGGGAAGCAGAGGTTGCAGTGAGCAGAGATCATGCCATTAGACTCCAGCATGGGCGACAGAGTGAGACTCTGTCTCAAAAAACTAAAACTAACTAACTAAATAAAATTTTAAGAGACAGGGCCCTGCCATGTTGTCCAAGGTGGTTTTGAATTCCTGGCCTCAAGTTATCTTCTAGCCTCAGTCTCCCAAAGTGCTGGGATTATAGGCATGAGCCACCATGCCCAGTCTATAATTAATTGGTTATTTTACCACTAAAACAATTCAATGAAAACAGAGGTGATGAATAAAGTTGTCGGAGTCTCACCAACGCATCTTAATGTAGACATTTCTCATTGTCTGAACTAGTACCCTGGGTTCTTTGTCCTACCTCCTAGAAAATTAAGGAACACGGACACAAAGGTGGGTTGGAACGAAAGTTTAATAAGTGAAAGAGGCTGGGTGCAGTGGCTCACACCTGTAATCCCAGCACTTTGAGAGGCTGAGGCGGGTGGATCACCTGATGTGAGGAGTTTGAGACCAGCCTGGCCAACATGGGGAAACGCCATCTCTACTAAAAATTCAAAATTAGCCAAGTGTGGTGGGGCATGCCTGTAATCCCAGTTACTTGGGAGGCTAAGGCAGGAGAATGAATCCAGGAGGCGGAGTTTGCAGTGACCCGAGATCACACCATTGCACTCGAGCCTGGGCAACAAGAGTGAAACTCCATCTCAAAAAAGAATAATAATAAGTGAAAAAAAAAATTATCTGCAGCAGAGAGAGGAGTCCAAGTGGATTGCTGGGTTACGGCTGAATTCAAAAGCTTTTTTAAGAAACTCCTCTCTCATCTCTAGCAGTTTGAATAACTTCTCATCAGTAAAGCTGTCTGTGCAACTCCCAGTATCTTACAGCAGCTGTGGGCATGTATCTAGGCAAGCACAGAGCCTGGGTCTCTTGTTTTGATAGCTGTGGGTTTGTTTTAGGCAAGCCCCTCTCCTCCCTGTGTAAATTTCCACCATGGATATGCCTGAAAAGGGGAGGAAACTTTTTTCCTAGGAGCTCGCCAATTAGACAAAGTTGCTTATCTGTGTGCAGGTGCAGCCTGTTTTTCCCAAATGATTTTTCCTTTTCTTCTCCTGCAAAGTCAGAAAGGCAGGAGTTCCTTATTCTTTTAAGGGCTGAAGGAGGAAAACTCCCACCTTTTCACTCTGAAGGTTCACAGAAAATAAACTGACCAAAGGCAGATGAATAGGAGAAAAATTCATACAAAATTATTAATGTGCAGGGGAAGGTGGGAATCATACAGTGATTGTTCCTAAGCTCTCAGTGAGGCACAGATGCATATATTCCGTTTTTTGTTTGTTTGTTTGTTTGTTTTTGAGATGGAGTCTTGCTCTGTCACCCAGGCTGGAGTGCAGTGGTGCAATCTTGGCTCACTGCAGCCTCTGCCCGCCGGGTTCAAGCGATTCTCCTGCCTCAGACTCCTGTGTAGCTAGGATTACAGGCACACACCACTATGCCTGGCTAATTTTTATATTTTTAGTAGAGACGGGGTTTCACCATGTTGGCCAGGCTGGTCTCGAACTCCTGACCTCAGGTGATCCACCCGCCTCAGCTTCCCTAAGTGCTGGGATTACAGGCGTGAGCCACCACACCTGGTTTTTCATAGGGGATGGAGGAGATGGGGACTGTAGACAATTCTCTTGAGGGGCAGTAATGATTATTAGGGAGAATGAATGGACCAGAGAGAGAGAAATTAGCTTATACATAATTATCTTTGGAATTTGAATGAGCTTCAGAGGCTGACATCATCTTGTGGAAAAGTATGTCTATGTGTGGTTGCATTACTTAGTCTTCTTTCCTGCTATAGATAATGAGATTTCAGGGAGGGGATAGAAGGCAATAGTGTTTCTTCTGTTAAGAAGCTGCCTTGGCTGGGCCCGGTGGTTCATGCCTGTAATCTCAACACTTTGGGATGCCGAGGCGGGTGGATCATTTGAGGTCAGGAGTTTGAGACCAACCTGGCCATCATGGTGAAACCCTGTCTCTACTAAAAATACAAAGAAACAGCAAAAGCAAAAACAAAAAGCCCACAATTAGCCAGGCTTAGGAGAATCACTTGAACCTGGGTGAGGGAGATTGCAGTGAGCCCAGATCATGCCATTGCACTCCAGCCTGGGCAACAAGAGTAAAGCCCTGTCAAAAAAAAAAAAAAAAAAAAAAAAAAAGCTTTCTAGGTCAACTAAAGAAATTCCAGAGAGTTCCTTCCTGTACTTTGTGGGTGGAAAGGGAACAAGGCAAGGATAGAGAGACCTTGATTCTGAGGCTTATTTCTAAAGCCTTTTGATTTTCCAAAGCACTCGGCATGCCCAGGCACCATATTCTGGGGAAATGTTTTCTGTGCTCCAACCCTCGCATCTTCTTAATCCTTTTCCCGGGGATGATATTCAATGTATTTAAAACCCATACAGCAAAAGCATGAACAAATCAGAATAGACAATGGTTGCAAATGCCCAGCACAGCCACGTGGACTCCCCAGACCTTGGCAACCCTCTCCTTTCCTGGATGACGCTGTCAACGCTCTGGGACAACTTTCTTGACTTGTAATCCAAATACATATGTATAGACCCACATGCAGACACATAAAGTATAAATATGCACATAGGTTTGAGAAAGAAAATAAACTTTGTATCTGAAGAATGCAAAGCCCCTTTAAATTATCAGGCCCAGAGAGGCATTGAAACGTGACAACTATCATACCTTACTTCCTCCTAGGGCTCAGTAATTATCTCTTGGAGCTACTTGATATATGGGCTCTACACTGACACCAAGGAGCCATAAAATTAACCTAACTATGCCATACACTGGACACCATAACTCATACCATACGCTAGATGCCATTACTCGTACCCTATAGTTCAATAATGTATAGCCAATCACTAATCAGTGTTCTTTTTTTTTTTTTTTTTTTGAGATGGGGTCTTGCTATGCTGCCCAGACTGGTCTTAAAAGTCCTGGGCTCAAGCTATCCTCCCACCTCAGCCTCCTGAGTCGCTGTGACTACAGGTGTGAGCCACTGTACCCAGCTAATCAGTGTTATTTCTATAAATCAGTGAGTCAAGAAACACTATATCAGCCACTAATCCCAGCACTTTGGGAGGCCGAGGCAGGCAGATTACAAGGTCAGGAGACCATCCTGGCTAACATGGTGAAACCCCGTCTCTACTAAAAATACAAAAAATTAGCCGGGCATAGTGGCGAGCACCTGTAGTCCCAGCTACTTGGGAGGCTGAGGTAGGAGAATGGCGTGAACCCAGGAGGCAGAGCTTGCAGTGAGCCAAGATTGCACCACTGCACTCCAGCCCGGGCAACAGAGCAAGACTCCATCTCAAAAACAAAACAAAACAAAAAACAAAGAACCCACTTGTAACTTGTAAGGGGAGAACTCACCAAGGCAAGGGAATTGTTTCCCGGGCAGCTGTTCACACTTTGGCTCAAGTAAACTCTTTAAAATTATATTATCTTCTTCCTTTAGGTTGACAGGTTTTTCGTTTTCCTATTAAAGCAAAACATGAAAGCATAGTAGATATATAGCCCTGAAATTCAAGTTTTATTGCAGGTGTCTTTCACGTCAGTATTCATAGATCTGAATGAACCTATAGAATCATTTGCAGTAGCTGAAGAGTATTCCATAGTTTATCCAATCATCTCTAAATGGTGATATTTAGATTGTCTTTCAAAAATATTTTTATAATTGTTGTGGAAAACAAGGACAGCAGATTCAGAATTTAAGAGTTATAAACTGTCATTTATAAGAACTGCACTTCAGAAAGAAGGCATCTGCCCGATGAGGCAACAAAACTAGTCTTTCTTTAATGCATGAGACTCCCGTCAAGAAATGCCTGGTGGTTAGCAGGAGAGAAATGGTTTCATGATACTTACATAGAGCCCAGGGCAGAGAAGAGGAGAGGGAACACCTTATAATAATAAATTAGCAAATTTTAAAAGGTTCATTAAAAGAGTGTGGAAAGCATATATTTGAATGAGGTCTGCTGTTTATTTAGTGTCTTTTTTTTTTTTTTTTTTTTTGAGACAGAGTTTCACTCTTGTTGCCCAGGCTGGACGCCATTACTCGTACCCTATAGTTCAACAATGTATAGCCA
>NW_012101610.1:171828-174117 GCF_000951045.1 Mandrillus leucophaeus
TGTGTTCTCATTGTTCAGCTCTCACTTATAAGTGAGAATAGAATATTAAGAATCATTTTTGTAAAGACTTTAGTTTTTCCTACCTCCTGATAGAAGACACTGTTTTACGGAGCAGCTATTTCTTCCTGTGTTCAAAGTCAGCTGCTGAACACACTGTAGCTTCCTGATTTTTCCAGAGCAGAACCGTAGACATTGATGCTCATGGGCCCGGAGCCATTTGTTCGGTGGCTGTCCCTAGCACACCGCAGGTCTGGGTTAGCTGAGACAAACAAAATTAATCTCTGGTGCACATACCAGTTTCACCAGCCCACAGTGGGCTTTCTCACCGCATCTCCTGCTTGGGATCTCTGTGCTGCCCCTTAACCTTTTAGAAACCCATAATTTGGGGGCTCTGACCAAACTTGCCCTTTCCAAGACAAAAACTTCCCACTCTGGAGAAAAGACGCCATCTTGAGGGGAGTGCGTAGCAGGGTGGAGAGGGAGGTGGGGTCTGAGGGAGGCTGAATAAGCACATTAACCCATCACTTCTCTGACCACCTTCTCAATAGGGCTCTGAGTCTCACATCTACGCTTTTCCCTCTACTGTTTTCTCCTCATAGTCTTAACCATTGTGGTAATGAATTACATTTGTAGAAACGGTGTCACTTCAGAAAATATGCATAGAAGGAGAAACTATTGCTATCATGCTTTGGCTGTAAAATGAAATCATTTTACCATCTCTATCCCCAAAAACTTGTCTGTATTTTGCTCCCTCTCCCCAGTTCTGCTGGGATATAATCTACCCAATTCCCGTAAAGAGATTAACCACTGGCCACCACAGATTTTCTCGCCTCCCTCCCTCCAGGTATTTTCCAGGTTTTCCTGATTATAAGAATCACCTGTGGTGCTCGTTAAGCAACTATTTCCCAGGCACGTCCTCTGGAGAGTCCAATTCAGTAGCTTTTGGGTGGGACTCAGGAATCTGTGACATTAATGAGAGCTCCATGTGATCCTTTTGATCAAGGAAGTCAGGGAAACATTTTAATCTACAGTGTTATTTCAGATGCCTCGGGTTACACCTCAAAGGCAACACATGAATCAATACTGTTTAGGTTGATGCAGAAATAATTGTTTTTTGCCATT
Source organism: Mandrillus leucophaeus (assembly GCF_000951045.1). Classification (NCBI taxonomy): domain Eukaryota; kingdom Metazoa; phylum Chordata; class Mammalia; order Primates; family Cercopithecidae; genus Mandrillus; species Mandrillus leucophaeus. Next base: position 172,951 of record NW_012101610.1, read on the forward strand.
AAAAGTAGTGGCAAAGGGCCAGGCGCAGTGGTTCACGCCTGTAATCCCAGCACTTTGGGAGGCCGAGGCAGGTGGATCACTTGAAGCCAGGAGTTCGAGACCAAACTGGCCAACATGGTGGAACCCTGTCTCTACTAAAAACACAAAAATTATCTGGGCGTGGTGGTGGGCGCCTGCTATTGGGGAGGCTGAGGCAGGAAAATCGCTTGAACCCGGGAGGCGGAGGCTGCAGTGAACCGTGATCGTGCCACTGCACTCCAGCCTGAGTGACAGAGCGAGACTCCATCTCAAATAAATAAATAAATAAATAAAAGTAGTGGCAAAAACCACAATCACTTTTGCACCAACCTAATAATTGCAAATGTCACCCATCACTTGTATAGAGTCTAGGCATTATATTCACCTATTTTAGAACATGGGCTGCAGACATCTAGTTATCTCAAAGAGCAATGAGAGATGTTGAGAAAAATACATCGATCAGGCCTCAGGAAATCTGAGTTCTCTACCTGGCCCCTGATACTGTTGGGGCAAGTTTCCTTGCCTCAGTTTCCCCACTGGGAAACTTCCAAGTGCTTTACAACAACAAAACATTCTTATTAGATCACTACTCCCTTTTACCCAGAAGTTTTACTTTGAGGAATTTATCTTGAGGGTTAACCAAGGAAATGTATCAGAATGTTCATGATGTTATTGCTTATAATGATGAAAAATTGCAAGCCACCTTAATGCTCATAATTACGGAAGTTATATAAACACAGATGTATCTCAACATTGAATACTAGGCCACCCTAAAATGGTAACAGAGAGCTTTATGTTTAATAGGTTATAAAGTGACAGTGGCAGATTACAAAACAGTATTTAAATTTTCCTCCCAGTTTTAAAAAAAATTGTGTGTGGTGTTTGTAGAAGCATATCTGTAAAGTTACCCACCTAAATATTAGCAGTGGCACTATTATGAGTGACTTTTGCCTTTTCTCTGTATCCTTCTGTAATTGCATTTTTTTGCTGTAAGCTTAAGCTTTTACACTTGGGGGTCAATAAGGCTTCATTCATTTTTTTAAAGATACTTCATGTGCATTATCAGGGTAACTTCTGCAGTAGCCAGGAGACTAGATGTTACTTAAAAGGTTTTAGTTTAGGTGCAATGACTCATGGCTGTAACCCCAG
>NW_012101610.1:174167-188662 GCF_000951045.1 Mandrillus leucophaeus
AGAGCTCCATGTGATCCTTTTGATCAAGGAAGTCAGGGAAACATTTTAATCTACAGTGTTATTTCAGATGCCTCGGGTTACACCTCAAAGGCAACATATGAATCAATACTGTTTAGGTTGATGCAGAAATAATTGTTTTTTGCCATTAAAAGTAGTGGCAAAGGGCCAGGCGCAGTGGTTCACGCCTGTAATCCCAGCACTTTGGGAGGCCGAGGCAGGTGGATCACTTGAAGCCAGGAGTTCGAGACCAAACTGGCCAACATGGTGGAACCCTGTCTCTACTAAAAACACAAAAATTATCTGGGCGTGGTGGTGGGCGCCTGCTATTGGGGAGGCTGAGGCAGGAAAATCGCTTGAACCCGGGAGGCGGAGGCTGCAGTGAACCGTGATCGTGCCACTGCACTCCAGCCTGAGTGACAGAGCGAGACTCCATCTCAAATAAATAAATAAATAAATAAAAGTAGTGGCAAAAACCACAATCACTTTTGCACCAACCTAATAATTGCAAATGTCACCCATCACTTGTATAGAGTCTAGGCATTATATTCACCTATTTTAGAACATGGGCTGCAGACATCTAGTTATCTCAAAGAGCAATGAGAGATGTTGAGAAAAATACATCGATCAGGCCTCAGGAAATCTGAGTTCTCTACCTGGCCCCTGATACTGTTGGGGCAAGTTTCCTTGCCTCAGTTTCCCCACTGGGAAACTTCCAAGTGCTTTACAACAACAAAACATTCTTATTAGATCACTACTCCCTTTTACCCAGAAGTTTTACTTTGAGGAATTTATCTTGAGGGTTAACCAAGGAAATGTATCAGAATGTTCATGATGTTATTGCTTATAATGATGAAAAATTGCAAGCCACCTTAATGCTCATAATTACGGAAGTTATATAAACACAGATGTATCTCAACATTGAATACTAGGCCACCCTAAAATGGTAACAGAGAGCTTTATGTTTAATAGGTTATAAAGTGACAGTGGCAGATTACAAAACAGTATTTAAATTTTCCTCCCAGTTTTAAAAAAAATTGTGTGTGGTGTTTGTAGAAGCATATCTGTAAAGTTACCCACCTAAATATTAGCAGTGGCACTATTATGAGTGACTTTTGCCTTTTCTCTGTATCCTTCTGTAATTGCATTTTTTTGCTGTAAGCTTAAGCTTTTACACTTGGGGGTCAATAAGGCTTCATTCATTTTTTTAAAGATACTTCATGTGCATTATCAGGGTAACTTCTGCAGTAGCCAGGAGACTAGATGTTACTTAAAAGGTTTTAGTTTAGGTGCAATGACTCATGGCTGTAACCCCAGTACTTTAGGAGGCCGAGGCGGGCAGATCACCTAAGTCAGGAGTTCGAGACCAGCCTGACCAACATGGTGAAACCCTGTCTCTACTAAAAATACAAAAATTAGCCAGGTGTGGTGGTGCGCACCTGTAATCCCAGCTACTCAGGAGGCTGAGGCAGGAGAATTGCTTGAACCCAGGAGGCAGAGGTTGCAGTGAGCCAAGATTCCACCCATGCACTCCAGCCTGGGTGACAGAGTGAAACTGTATCTCAAAAAAATGTTTAGTGATGTGAACAAGACTTGTTTTTTTCTCAATAAAGCCCATGATTCTCTTTCACTCTACATTGCAGTTGTAAATAATTTGCCCAAAAGATCCTAATTTCCCCCGAAGTTATAGGGAAAACACCAATTTACTCACCTGCAGCTGATTTCCGCGAGCTCTGATTTCATGCCTGGCCCACAGGGGCAGCTGGCAGAATACCCGGCACAATCTGTCAGGAATCAGAGAGGCCACTTCCTTCCCCAATCCTTCCCTTTCAGCTGGGAGAATGGGAGAAGAGTCAGGTGCCCACAATGGGGAGAGCTTGTTGATGCGACTGGCTTCCCGCTATAAAAACACAGAGCAGCCCACCCTCTACCCAGTTGATCTGGTAGTGCCTTTTGCTATGGCGTCCAGGCAGAGAGGAGGATCTTGGAGTCCCTCGGGCTGGTTCAATGCAGGCTGGAGGTGAGTAATTCTGGAAGTGGAGGGAGCGGCTATGGTAGCTTTGTTTGTTGAAGTCCATTCTTCTTGACTATCTCCCTGTCTTTTTTTTCCGGCACTTACAGGTCGATTTCTCTCTTCTTTGCCCTTGTGACTTCAGTGAACTCCATAGATGTTTTTCAGTTGGTAAATCCTGCCTTTCCAGGTATGCCTCTTGGGTGAGGGAAGTCTTCTTAGCAGAGAAAAACAGGTTGCAGCTGGAAGGCCTAGCCGGCCAAGAGACACAGGCCTGGCTCAGACAACCTCCATTCACCCTCTTCATTATCTTGGTCAGGTTACTGGATCTTTCCTCTGCTAACCTGTAGACTTACTATACCTGCTAAATGAAAACTCAGAACACCTGCACTGCCTTCCAATCCCTCACTGCCTCAAGCTTTATGGTATCCCCAGAACAGCAAACCACCACAACTAACTTCAAACACAAACTCACGCTTAAGGAAAACATCGACATAACAGGCAAAACTGGAGCTGCTCACTTGACGTTCACCTGAGCCAGAGGCTGCAGAGTAGCAGATGGGCAAAAGTTGATCTTAAAAAAAAAATGCAGCCAGGCGCCGTGGCTCACGCCTGTAATCCCAGAACTTTGGGAAGCCAAGGCAGGCGGATCACCTGAGTTCAGGAGTTTGAGACCAGCCTGGCCAATGTGGTGAAACCCCGTCTCTACTAAAAATACAAAAACTAGCTGGGTGTGGTGGTAGGCACATACAATCCCAGCTACTCGGGAGGTTGAGGCAGGAGAATCCCTTGAACCTGGGAGGCTGAGGTTGCGGTGAGCCGAGATCGTGCCACTGCACTCCAGCCTGGGCAACAGAGACTCTGTCTCCAAAAAAAAATAAAATAAAATAAAAAAAAAAGGGTGTCCTCGGACTTACCCAGGACTTCGTTTAACGCCAGTTTGCAAAATGTGTTGACAGAGCTTTTGTCAGTATTCCAGACCTGCCTCCATCTGCTCCACTGTCAAGGTGTTGACCTGGCTTCTACAGACCTGCTTGTCAACCCTAACCTGGGCTTCTTCCTGGAATACTTCAAAAGCGCTGGGTGCCTGATATTTTCCTTACAGTTCTTGGTATATTGTATCATTGTTATCTTGCTCACTTGTTTGTGAGCTCTCCCAGGGTAGGGGACGATTCTTGCCTCCCTCATCTGGAATCCTTCCCATCTAAGAGGAGTCTATACATTTTTGTGGGAGTTGCATCATTTGTGACTCAAAGCCCCCAGATGCTTCCTTTGCTCCCTAGGCACTGTCGTTTGTGATGAAAGGGGAATAACAGTGGAGTTCCCAAGCAGTCCTGGCACCAAGAAATGGCATGCATCTGTGGTGGGTAAGTAACGTGTGTTATCTCATCATAGTCCTGATTAGCAGACAGCCTTTGGCTTGGGCCAATCCTGTTTGTCTGGGGAGCAGAGTACCCAAATTCCTGCAGCAACGGCATCCAACTCCCATGATGCCATGGGGATACCTGATTTGCATGAGGCCACCCAGCACGGAAGACCTATCTTTCTTTGAAAGTGTCTTATGTCAGCATCTCTGGGAAGCTTCTGGCTGCAAGTCATACCATCTCAGAGCTCAAGTCCTATCACCGAGTTGGGGTGGAAGTGAAGGGACTGAAGTGCCTTAGAAATGGACTGGTGGTCTTAACTCTGTGGCTTTGGACTGTCACTAAAATGTACTCAGCCATCCTGTCTAATCCTGCTCTGGTCTTGGCAGATCCCCTTGGTCTCGACGTGCCGAACTGCACTTACATCCTGAACCCAGAAAAGTTCACCCTGAGGGTTACCTATGAAAACTGTACCAGGAGAGTGGTAAGTCCATTTCTTTGAGCAGTTCTTGGGGAAGTACGTAGTAACCTAAGAGTTACTGGTAGTAAACTTGGCTAAGAACTTACTCTTTGGAGTAAAGCAGTGGCTCTCAACCAAGGGGGTGGTGTCTCGTGTGTGGTTCTTCTTTTCTATTATAATCTGTCCAGGCCGGGTGTGGTGGCTCACACCTGTTATCTCTGCACTTTGGGAGGCTGAGGTGGGTGGATCACCTGAGGTCAGAAGTTTCAGACCAGCCTGGCCAACATGGTGAAACCCCATCTCTACTAAAAATACAAGAAATTAGCTGGGTGTGGTGGCACACACCTGTAATCCTAGCTACTTGGGAGGCTGAGACAGGAGAAGCACTTAAACCCAGGGGGTGGAGGCAGAGGTAGCAGTGAGCTGAGATTGCTCCATTGTGCTCCAGCCTTGGCAACAAGAGCAAAACTGTCCAGGGTAGGGGGGTAGTGGCGGAGAATCTGTCCAGGGGACACTTGGCAACATCTAGAAATATCTTTGGTTATCACAACTGGGGGTAGAACAGCTGCTACTGGCATCTAATGGATACAAGCCAAGGATGCTGGCAGACAAAACATTACCCAAGTCTCCTCCCCATAACACAGAATCACCAGGCCTGAGATGTCAGTGTTGAGGATGAGAAACCCTGGCATTCAAGTACTTGAGCCCTTGAGCCCTGGCTCTACCACCAATTAGGTGTTATTTCCAGCAAGTTAGTCCTTTCAAGCCTGTTTGCCTACTAGAAGATGACAGTAATGGTGCCTGCTCCATGGGGTAATAAAGCCTAATGATGATCTACAGATTAAGACCTGGTGCAGCACCTGGATACAACAAATGATGAAACATGAGCTATTTTGATCTGTAAACCCCCATGTGAGATGGAAGGCTATTTTGGTGCCAGCAAATAGAAATCTGACATATAGAAACAGGTGTTAAAAGGCAAACAGCAGCCAAGCAGTAAGGTTTTTTCTATTGCCAAGCACCAGTATTGCCCAATAAGGAATATTAGGAGCAATAAAAGCAACCTGTCTAAGCAGAAGCTAGCAAGTTGCAATTTGGAAAGTTTGGATTTAATTGACTAGTTGGACATAGGCCTGGGGTGAGTTCTGGGAATCTGCATGTCTAACAGTCTACACCATCTGATTATGATGCAGGTGGTCTGCAGTATAAGCTTTGTGCAGATACATTCTTAGACCCTACTCTGTAAACAGGCTTGAACTGTAAGTCATCTGGTCCCCAGAGCCCTCTATGATCAACCAATGAAGTAATCATATGTCCTTCATGAAAAAATCTCATAATTTCCTTCTAAAACAGACCTTCTCAACATTAGAGGGCTTAGAGTTGCATTCCCTTAGACCAAGGGTCTGCAAACCATAACCTGTGGACTGCCAGATGCAGTCCATGGCCTCTTTGTGAGGCAGGCTTGCTCTGTAGCCCAGGCTGGAAAGCAGTGGCTGCAATCATGGCTCACTACCGCCTAGAACTGCTGGGCTCAAGGGATTCTCCTGTCTCAGCCTCCCAACTAGCTGGGGCTACAGGCATGCGACACTATGCCTATCTAATCTTTTCTTGTTGAGATGGGGATTTCACCATGTTGTCCAGGCTGGACTCAAGCTTCTGGCCTCAAGGGATCTTCCCACCTCAGCCTCCCAAAGCACTGGGATTATAGGCATGAGCCACTCTGCCACTGTGCCTAGTTCATGTCTTTTTTTTTTTTTTTTTTTTTTTTAAATATAGAATGGGTTTTATCTTAATCTTCTTGAGACAGGGTCTTGCTGTTGTCCAGGCTGGAATGCAGTGGTGCAATCTCAGCTCACTGCAACCCCCACCTCCCGGGCTCAAGCAATCCCCTATCTCTCAGTACCACCTCAGCCTCCCCAGTAGCTGGGACAACAGGCATGCACCAGCACACCCAGCTAACTTTCGTGGTTTTTGTTTTTTGTTTTTTGGTTTTTTTTTGTAGAGACGGGGTCTCACCATGTTGCATAGGCTGGTCTTGAACTCCTGAGCTCAGGCAATCTGTCTGCCTCAGTCTCCCAAAGTGATTGGGTTATAGGCAATGAGCCACTATGCCCAGCTGGCTCTTAGCTTTTTAAAGTTCTTTTAAGGAAACATGCTATGGATTTCATGTGGCTCACATGAGTCTAAAACAGTTGCTAATGCATAACAGAAAAAGGTTGGCTGACACCTACTTTTGGACTGAGTTCCCTAAAGTCAGGGGTAATAGCAAGGGTGGCTCTACCCAGCACAATGGCAGCTACTTAGGTACTTAACAAGTATTCAGATAACCTTGGTAGAAGCCCCAAACCAACCCCATTCAGCCAGGACCATGGTACTGAGACATAGGGCAGACACAAGAGAAATAGAAACTGAACTCCATTTCCTGATGCTAAAACTGGCCTATCAGCGTGAGTCTTCACTAACAGATTGCAATGGGCTACCTAGTCTCCCGGTACAGGAATGAGGTACCTTCCAGCACTTGTGGTATTGGTAACTTTAAGGGTTTTGCCACTCAGATGGGTCAGATGGTATTCTAGAATCCCATGGAGGTACAGCACTTAGTGTTCCTACTATGCTATTTCTACACAGCATGGTGGATACCAGATGACCATCAGAATCATGAATGACAGTGCTGCTCTAAGACATGGAGCTGTCATGTATCAGTTCTTCTGTCCAGCTATGCAAGTAGAAGAGACCCAGGGGCTTTCAGCATCTACAATCTGCAAGAAGGATTTCATGTCTGTGAGTGAAGTGGGCTGACTGCTTGGGGTATATGGCTACTGTAGGGGGAATATGATGATGATCTAACCAGGGCTGGGCTTAGAAATCAGACCAGGATTTAATACTGTACTTGATAACTTTCTGTGTGATGATGGTTTAACTTTAACCACCCTGAGGCTTTGTTTTCAAGTCCAAAGTGATGGGACAATAATGCTCACCTCAGCGCGGCTCTAAGAATTGACTGAGAGGGTATACATGGTACTTGGCATATCATGCATGGCAATAGGGTTTTACTGGTAGTTGCACTCACATTAATCATCTGACAAATGGAATACGTGCCATATTCTAGGCCCTACCCTAGATGCTAAGATACAATAAGTGAACAAATGGCCCAATCACATCTTCATGGATTTGGAGTCTAACATGGCTAATGTCAACCATGGACAACTAAAAAAACCACTGATATAAAAGCAACTCCATAACAATGATAGAATTGCATGGCTTTACATAGTACCTAATTTATATGGACATAGGTCGAATGGGTGAATGTTTAAGAACATTGTCCCGGTCAGGTGCAGTGGCTCACGCCTGTAATCCCAGCACTTTGGGAGGCTGAGGCAGGTGGATCACCTGATATTAGGAGTTGGAGACCAGCCCGACCAACATGGTGAAACCCCATCTCTACAAAATATAAAAAATTAGCCAGGTGTGGTGGTACTTGCCTGTAATCCCAGCTACTTGGAAGGCTGAGGCAGGAGAATCACTTGAACCTGGGAGACGGAGGTTGCAGTGAGCTGAGATTTCACCATTGTACTCCAGCCTGGGTGATGAGTGAAACTCCAACTTGCAGGGGGAAAAGGTGTCCCAACTTACAACTAGAAAGGAGCTTAGATCTTCCAGCTGCCTCTTGGGATCAGAAGTTCAAAGAAGTATCATGACATCTAAGGGCACAGTCAGGGTTCATGTGCTTCTTCTGCATCCCACAAGCAGGCCTTTTGGTTTGATAACCACACAGCAATTTCTCTAGCAGGTGACATGAATTCAGAAACATCTACCTCCAAATCAGAGTCTTACATCACAATTCTCTTCTTCCAGTTTTCCTTGCCACGGGTCTTCTCTGGCTTGGCTGATGACAATAAGGTATGAAAGCAAATTTTAAAAATCAGACTTTAATAACCTTTAATTCTATGTTAAAGGTGATATTACCTTCAACCTGATAAATCATTAGGCTACCAGAGACTTGGTTAAGGGAGCACCAGCCCTCTAAACAAAGCTTTTTGACTTCAGGTGACCAAACTTAAGATGGGATGGAGCATTGAGGTTGGTGATGGTGCAAGAGTCAAGACTCTAACCCTGCCAGAGGCCATGAAGGAAGGCTTCAGTCTCTTGATTGACAACCGCAGGATGATCTTCCACGTGCCATTCAATGCCACTGGAGTGACTCACTATGTGGTAGGTGTGGAAGTCTTTCTTTGTACCACCAAAGCACAGGCCATTATTCCTAAATCCAAGCATAATCTCAACCATGTCTTCACATTAACTTATAATACAACCCATATAAGCATTTTAATGCCTATTAAGTGCCAAACACTTCCCTGGGTATTCATGACTATAATCCCAGCACTTTTGAAGGCTGAAGCGGGCAGATGGCTTGAGGTCAGGAATTCAAGACCAACCTGGCCAGCATAATGAAACCCTGTCTCTACTGAAAACACAAAAACTTAGCTGGGTGAGGTGGTGCCTAATAATCCCAGCTACTCAGGAGGCTGAGGTGGGAGAATCTCTTGAACCCAGGAGAGGTAGACGTTGCAGTGAGCAGAGATTGTGCCACTGCACTCCAGCCTGGGCAACAGAGTGAGACCATTTCTCAAAAATAAACAGACATAATCCTTACCTCAATCTAGTCTCTTTCCCCATAGTCTTAAATCTATAGTACAACATAGAACAAGCATACGCCTAAAAGCTTTGTAGGTTAAGGGGTTCTGTTTGGGTTGTCATTGTCCTATATTTTATAGCAAGTATTGGTGCTTTCCGGGCTAATAGTCTGAACACTGCACTAAATTAATCTCCTAAAGTACTTAGGACAGGTCCTGACACATAAGTGCTCAAATGCCAACCACTTCAGGAACGGTCCTATTTCCCAGTAAGAACACAAATGGATTGAAGCTTGAAAACATTGTCTGGCTGCTGATACTTTAAAACAGTCATATGGGGTAAGGACAGATCTTATCTGCCTAGAAGTGATTGGCTATAGGTGATCTAGACAGCATTCTTCCAGATGTTAGAACAAGGTTAAAACTAGTGTACCTCCAGAACAGTCATTAGACAAATGCTTAAATCCTACTTGTGTCAAAGTAGTGCCCATTACTTGGATATATACTTGCTGAGAGGATTCTTACTGGTTAGAGATTCAAGTAACCAATGTTATTTCTCCCCCTAGCAAGGTAACAGTCATCTCTACATGGTGTCTCTGAAGCTTACATTTATATCTCCTGGACAGAAGGTGATCTTCTCCTCACAAGCTATTTGTGCACCAGGTAAGGTCCCAGATAGCTGCAACCTCAGTGTGGGAGACACTGTCCTAGAAGCTTAATCAAGGCTGGTAATGGGCATTCTGTTATCATTCCTTCTAGATCCCGTGAACTGCAATGCCACACACATGACTCTCACCATACCAGAGTTTCCTGGGAAGCTTAAGTCTGTCAGCTTTGAAAACCAGAACATTGATGTGAGCCAGCTGCATGACAATGGAATTGATCTAGAAGCAACAAATGGCACAAAATTGCATTTCAGCAAAACTCTGCTCAAAACAAAAGTATGTTCAATCGTCAACCACTGAACTCCACCGGGTCCTTACTTGAAGTATACTCTTGTGGGTAGTCCTGATATGGCTGATAACTTGCCCGTGAGTTCTAATTGCCAACATAACAGATTCAAATGCCAGAAGGCCTCATTTGATCATCTTGCATAAGTGAAATACCAAGTAACTGATGTTCATTCTCTAAACATAAAACCTCTTTAAGTTCTGCCATGAAAAATCATCTAAGTGTTTCTAAGTCTGAAAACCGTCTAAGGCCCCAACTGAGTAGTAGCAACTACTTGTCAAATACCTAATGATGAATCTGTCCTGGTCAGCGAACAGGACACCTTGATCTAAACAAAAGGGTCCCGTAGTGTTGCTACTGAGGTTAGCCTTCACTAGAACTGCCAGGGATACCGCCAGATGATAACCTTAGGTTGGGAGTACATGTTATACAATACCATTTTATAACATCTGTAGAGTCCTTTTGACTCAGACCTGGCTTGGCAGAGGATTCCACTATTCTTTGGAATTTGATCTGTTAATTCAAACTTTAGTGCCTCGTACAAAGAGTACAGTGCTAGGTACTCCAGGGCATGAGTTTAAAGCAATAAATCTGCCTGGGAATACATCCAGATCTGAGGAAGTGATAGGGTCTCTCTTGTTTTGGCTTAAAGGGAACCCAGATAAGTCTGGAGTGTGTCCTGCAAGTATTCAGTGGACTTCCTTGCTGTTTCCCTGTGACAGTTCCGGGCCCCAACAGGCTGTGGCTGCTAATTGACATTCTTTTCTTATTTCAGTTATCTGAAAAATGCCTACTCCATCAGTTCTACTTAGCTTCACTCAGGCTGACCTTTCTCCTTCAGTTGGAGACAGTATCCATGGTGATCTATCCTGAGTGTGTCTGTGAGTCACCAGTTTCCATAGGTAAAGACCTTTTATTAAAACCATATTCTACCTTTTTTCTCCCTTGGCTCTTCTTATACATGTGGGCAAATGTATAGAAGGTCAGATTCTGATGTATTGCTTATAGACTGAAGAAACTAAAGACTAGTCAGATTAGAAACAGTCTAGCTGCTATGATGGGATCCTAAGTATGATATTTTTAAGATCCCTTACATAGGTAGATTTTATGGTAACTGTCCCATGGTTAAGTAACCTAGATATTTTGGCTTAGGAGCCTGAACCTGCCATCTAGGTAAGAATGTTCAAACTTCTAGTTAGAATTAAAAGTTTAAGTCCTGCCTGACCCTGAAATTCCTACAAATTCTTAAAGAAATACAGAGTGAATATCTCTTGTTTAGCATTGCCTCCACCATGTGCTTCTGTTTAATTTGATCTGCACAAGTCAGATCAAATAGAAAAATCAGTTCCTGCCTCAGTTTCTCCCCGAACTACTCAGGATTTGTGAGTATACAAAGAAAGGATACAATAACATAGGTGCTGTACTTAAAGCCACATTAAGTTTAATTTTAAGTCAACTTCTGCCCTTCATCAGGATTCTCACTGGCCTTATGCTATATAGCACCTCTTCCTATGTCTACTGGTCCCTCCTTTGGATGAAAAGTCTTCATCTCACATAGAAGAATCAACTAACTTCAGCTCCCTTTGTAATTAAAGCTGCAGATCAAGGTTCCCTCACCAAGTCTTAAGACAAATTCTGACACCTCCTAAATCAGAATTTCTTCCTCGTAGTATATCAGGTTGGGAGATGACAGTATCACAGGGCAGACAACCTTATTTTCTCTAAACTTTCACCGCTGTCTAGTTACAGGGGAGTTGTGTACCCAGGATGGGTTTATGGACTTCGAGGTCTACAGCTACCAAACACAACCAGCTCTTGACCTGGATACTCTGAGGGTGGGAAACTCATCCTGCCAGCCTGTCTTCAAGGCTCAGTCTCAGGGGCTGGTACGGTTCCACATACCCCTGAATGGATGTGGAACGAGATATAAGGTTAGTACTGGTGGATGGCACGAGGTTAAGACTCATCTTTGATATAACTGGCTGCTAACCCACTATCTCTGACCTTTAAGTTTGAAGATGATAAAGTCATCTATGAAAATGAAATACATGCTCTCTGGACGGATCTTCCTCCAAGCAAAATATCTAGAGACAGTGAGTTCAGGTGAGATAAAATTGCTATTTGACTCTTAAGCTCTAGTTTAAACTCAAGCAATTTTTTAACCTGAAGTTCTCTGTACCTACCCTCCCTCCAAACTCTTACAGAATGACAGTGAAGTGTTCTTACAGCAGGAATGACATGCTACTAAACATCAACGTTGAAAGCCTTACTCCTCCAGTGGCCTCGGTGAAGTTGGGTCCATTTACCTTGATCCTGCAAAGCTACCCAGGTAAGAGATTGTAGTCTGTGAAATTGCTTAAATAATTTCAAACTTCCCCCTAAAATGAACATCCTGATACTGCCAGACTAATGGAGCGGTGGTGACCTATGTATACGTGTTGCAGCCGTTAACTACTTGAATACTATTCAATTTCAGACAATTCCTACCAACAACCTTATGGGGAAAATGAGTACCCTCTAGTGAGATTCCTCCGTCAACCAATTTACATGGAAGTGAGAGTCATAAACAGGGATGACCCCAACATCAAGCTGGTCTTAGATGACTGCTGGGCGACGTCCACCATGGATCCAGACTCTTTCCCCCAGTGGAACATTGTTGTGGATGGGTAGGTACTCCCTGTACCATCAGTTTGCCCAGCTAATCCATCAGAACTTGCCAGTAATGGGAATAAACCCTCTTGGGGTTTAGAGGGGCATTCAGCCATGTTAGACCCGGATTTAGTCCTTGTTTTCTAATCAGGACTCAATGCTGCCTTCTGTGTTTTGTTTTTGTTTTGAGATGGGGTCTCATTCTATCACCCAGGCTGGGGTGCCGCAGCATGATCTTAGCTCACTGTAGCCTCTGCCTCCTGGGTTCAAGCAATTCTCCTACCTCAGCCTCCCGGGTAGCTGAGATTACAGGGGCACAGCACCAAGCCTGGCTAATTTTTGCAATCTTAATAGAGACAGGGTTTCACCATGTTGGCCAGGCTGGTCTGGAACTCCTGACCTCAGGTGATCCACCCACCTTGGCCTCCCAAAGTGCTGGGATTACAGGCTTGGCCGCGTGCTGCCTTCCAATCACCTTTTGAATCTTAGGGAATGAATTCCAAAGCCCCAGAAAGTCTGACTCTACTATGGGTGTTGATCATCTGGAAAGACTGATCTCGAGCCTCCCATCTGTTGAACACCTACCGTATGCCAGGCACAGTGCTATGTATTCCACATCCACTAGTTGTACTAGTCATCTTATTGCATGAAGAAACCCCAGCTTGCTGCCTAGATAACCAGGCCAAAACAGTACTTACACAGTGGAGCTTGGATTAGAATATCCATCTGACTCTAGAATCTGAGCACTATGATACTCTGAGGTTGTAGCCACACACTTGTACACATAGGTGTTCATCCTCATAGCTCTCCTGCCATGTCCTGTCCTACAGCTGGATCTTACTCATTCTTACAGAATAGTGTGTACTTGGCTAAAACTACTTTTGCTGTCTTGAAGCTGTGGTAGCTCAGTTGCTAAGCCTTTTTTGTTTTGTTTTGTTTTTTGTTTTTTTGTTTTTTTGTTTGTTTGTTTTGAGATGAAGTCTCGCTCTTGCACCCCAGTCTGGAGTGCAATGGCATGATTTCGGTTCACTGCAACCTCCGCCTCCCCGGTTCAAGCAATTCCCCGGCCCCAGCCTCCCAAGTAGCTGGGATTACAGGCACCTACCACCACATCCAGCTACTTTTTGTATTTTTAGTAGAGACAGGGTTTTGCCATGTTGGCCAGGCTGGTCTTAGACTCCTGACATCAGATGATCTGCCCACCTCGGCCTCCCAAAGTGCTGAGATTACAGGGGTGAGCCACCGTGCCTGGCCAAGAAACCAGTGTCTTCTGAAATGATATAACTTGTACTTCTCATTTAGTTGGCAAACAGGTACTGCTAAAATTGTTAAAATATAACTAGCCTATACAACTTATGACTTCATAGACATTATAGGTCAGGTAAGAAATGCTGAGTAAAACGAAGATGCTGGTAGAAGGTAAATGTGGCAATAGTCCTGAAGACATTACATATGACTAAATCTGGGCAGACGTTGAATTTCACTCCAAGATGCATGTGACTGACATCCCTCCCTGGTGCATACCTCCTAGCTGTGCATATGAGCTGGACAACTACCAGACCACCTTCCATCCAGTCGGCTCCTCTGTGACCCATCCTGATCACTATCAGAGGTTTGACATGAAGGCTTTTGCCTTTGTATCAGAAGCCCATGTGCTCTCTAGCCTGGTAAGTGATTCAGAAGTCACTAGGGGAAGATTAAGTGTTAGTGCATCGATTCCATTTAACTCTCTTCTGTCACCAGGTCTACTTCCACTGCAGTGCCTTAATCTGCAATCGACTCTCTCCAGACTCCCCTCTGTGTTCTATGACCTGCCCTGTGTCATCTAGGCACAGGCGAGGTAAAAACTTCAAATTCCTGTTTCTGTGAGTCTAATTCAAAGCAAGTATCAACTTTTCAGAATAGAAGATCTTAAAGACAGGTATAACTCACTCTTCACTTAGTGCCAAGAGCTCTTGTTGGCCCAGTCAAGACTTCTTGGCCCAGTCTAGCTTATTCATGTGACAGGTCTAAGATGAACAGGTTCTTGTCTAGTTCTATAGATGAGTTCTTTAAGAATCAACCTTTTTTTTTTTTTTTTTGACAGAGTTTTGCTCTTGTTGCCCAGGCTAGAGTAAGATGGTATGATCTTGGCTCACTGCAACCTCTGCCTCCCGGGTTCAAGTGAAGTGATTCTCCTGCCTCAGCCTCCCAAGTAGCTGGGATTACAGGCACCCACCACCACACCCAGCTAACATTTTCTATTTTTATTTTTATTTTTATTTTTATTTTTTTGAGATGGAGTCTTGCTGTGTCGCCCAGGCTGGAGTGCAGTGGCCAGATCTCAGCTCACTGCAAGCTCCGCCTCCTGGGTTTATGCCATTCTCCTGCCTCAGCCTCCCAAGTAGCTGGGACTACAGGTGCCCGCCACCACGCCTGGCTAGTTTTTT
>NW_012101610.1:189687-202087 GCF_000951045.1 Mandrillus leucophaeus
TTTTTAATAGAGATGGGGTTTCACCATGTTGGCCATGCTGTCCTTGAACTCCTGACCTCAAGTGATCCGCCCGCCTCAGCCTCCCAAAGTGCTGGGATTACAGGCGTGAGCCACCACACCTGGCCACATACACATAAAAAAATCCTCTTAAGTCTCTAACTACTATACAAGAAATTCAAGGTACATTTCTAGTAGGATTAGGTCAGAGCATATACATCTTAACATGCTATGGCCAAACTTAAGTCTGTATTAGTTAATATTCCTGTTATCACATATCCTTACCTGAGATAGTCTTAATGAGCAACCTGTGGGATCATACCCTCAGGGGACAGCTAACCACATCGACTATCATGAAGATGTTGTACTAAACTCTCAGGTTCTTCCCTAGGTGTTGGCTCATCTGATCTAAAAGCAAGTGGGAGCAGTGGGGAGAAGAGTAGGAGCGAAACAGGGGAGGAGGTTGGCTCACGAGGTAAGTTTATTCAGTGTTGCACATTTCTGAAATAAGCCTGTTGAAGGCTTAGTTTTACCCCCTTCTCTGGGGAGCCTTATGTAAGGCTTCAACTTACCCTTAAAAATACTGAAGACTCAAATGTCGTCTTCCTTTGTAGATGTTATGGACACCAAAGGGCACAGGACTGCTGGAGATGTTGGTTCCAAAGCTGTGGCTGCTGTGGCTGCCTTGGCAGGTGTGGTGGCAACTCTAGGCTTCATCTGTTACTTGTACAAGAAAAGGACTGTGTCAAATCACTAAATGGGCTTCTAAATAAAGCATTCAAAATAAGTCTCTTGCCTTCTACATTCTCATTAAGATTAGATGACAAGGGATCATTTCTTTTGTTCCTCAGTGTAGAGGCAGTACCTCAGCAATCCTCTGGGCAGGATTTGTGTATAGATACAAATAGAGAAATTCATGGTATAATTGTTTTCTGTCATTTGGCCCCTTCTGATTCTCTAACCCTAATACATGAGTCCTCTGACACTCCCAGTCAACAGTAGAGCTGAGCTACAGCCCACCTCTGGGGGTACACTTGAGTCTACAATCTTATAGGATAAGAAGCCAGCAAGCTACCCACAATTACTGGCAGAAATCCCACCCTCCTTTTTTAAGGGAAGGGGAACCAGATGTTCCTAAGAAAGTAATATAAGAACCTACTTCAAGGTAATTCCTAACTCAAGTTACACTCAAGCTTACAACTTTCCTGAGCTTAAAAGGACTTAGTTACCTTCCCGCTTAAACTAAAGACAAGCAATCTTTCTTTGGTAAGGAAAGGAATACTAAAGTGCCAGAGTCCTAAGACCCAATTATAACATTCCAAGAATCGGACTCCACCATTCACTGAGCCTAGAGTGAGTTTTCCACTACCTGTATTTGATCTTGACCCTCTCCTAACTCCTTCCTGAGGGCAGCCAGTCTTATTCTAAGCAATTATGTCAACATGACTAGTGTCTGCTTTATACTGCAGCTGTTAGAGACCTTCAAGATATATGGAAACTCACTTGTATTCTAGAAAACTTGAGTCTAAAATTTTTGCCAGGAAATACTTCAGATCTACATATGGCAGGAAGAATAAAAGTGATGAAAGCTTCTAGTGGTTGGATTTAAATGTCAGCTCAGTCATACTCTTGGGTTTCTCAAAATCTAACCTTGAGGTTGAATATTGTGATGCCTATCTAGTCATCTTGTGGTTTTCTATAGGCACGATCTCAGCTCATTGCAACCTCCGCCTCCTGGGTCCAAGTGATTCTCCTGCCTCAGCCTCCTGAGTAGCTGGGATTGCAGGCACCTGCCACCAAGCCTGGCTAATTTTTATATTTTTAGTAGAGATGGTGTTTCACCATGTTGGCCGGGCTGGTCTTGAGCTCCTGACCTCAGGTGATCTGCCTGCCTCGGCCTCGGCCTCCCAAAGTGTTGGGATTACAGGCATAAGACACCGTGCACGGCACTTGTTCTAGAGTTCTGCCACACAGACTTAAAAGGTAGCTTTCTAAATCCTTTGGGTAGGTCTTACAGGTAAGACTCTGATGTGGGGAAAGAACCACACATACCTTATATAGAAGGTCTGGCATTTCTACAGTAATAGGGTCAAAAGCTCAAATTGTCTCATCAAAACCCTTGTTTGGACCTTGCTTTTAAGGATATAAGACAGTCTGCTAATGATAAAGCAAGAAATAGTCTTAGACTCAAAATTGTGTGACTTTATCAAGTTGCATTGTATATCATAACTAAATCTCATGTACCATGCTTTCTAATGGCATTTTAAAAAGTGGCCACTTAAATGGCTTCCTGACCCTGAATGACACCTACCCCCTGTTCCATGTCTAGGAATTACATCCTAATTCCTAGAGCCTGTGAATATTACTTTTACATGGCAACATGGACTCTGCAGTTGTGACTAAGGGTCTTGACATGCTAAGATCATCCCGGTGGGCCCAATCACAAATGTCTTTATAAAACAGGAAGGTCAGCAAGGCATGGTGGCTCATGCCGGTAATCCCAGCACTGTGGGAGGCTGAGGCATGTGGATCACCTGAGGTCAGGAGTTCAAGACCAGCGTGGCCAACATGGTGAAACACCGTCTCTACTAAAAATACAAAAAATTAGCTGGGCATGGTGGCAGGTGCCTATAATCCCAGATACACAGGAGGCTGAGGCAGGAGAATTGCTTGAACTCAGGAGGTGGAGGTTGCAGTGAGCCGAGATTGCGACATTGCACTCTAGCCTGGGCAAGAAGAGTGAAACTCCATCTCAAAAATAAAAACAAGGGTCAGAATCGGATATATCAATGGAAGTGGAAATTGGAATGATACAGGGTCACAGAAAACACAGGCAGCCTCCAGTGGGGAAACAAGCAAATATCTTCTCATACAGCCTCTAGAAAGAGTACAGCTCTGCTGTACCACTTTAGACTTCTGACCTCCAGAATTGTGAGATTGTTTTGTGCCATTCAGCTAACTTGTTACAGCAACAATAGGAAATTAAAACACTGAGTCACTACCCACAACTTGAAAAACATGGCTTAAAAATGCACATTTTACAGATGAGCAACTTGAGCCCTAGAGAAGCTTGTCCAGGATGTCATAGCCCCTTGATTACAGAGCTAGAGCCTCTCAGCTGCAAGTCGGTCCACTTGTATAGAGTCACAAGTCGGGACCAAGGTCCCCTGGGTCTCAAGGCAGTTCACAGCGTGACTTGGTTCTGATGTGTTTGCCAAAAACGCTAAAGCAGAACCTTGAGAGTGAAAAGCCAAGCTGGTGTGGAGCAGCTGCCGGGATGAACACTTGTTGCCATGGTAGCCTGGGAGCAGTTGACTAAAGTCGTGTTCTCGCCTTCTGAAAGTATGCATCCTACTATATATGGGGGAGGCAGCCTCCTCAGACAGGAACTGTGTGGGAAGAGAGTCGAGCTTAAATCCCGAGAGACTGCTGCTTCAACCACGCTAGCGTGCTTGCAATCTCCCTTATCACGTAGTGATGGGCTGTAATTGTCATACAGGTGTCAAGAGTAGAATGATGGAGCTTTGGAGTTCTAATAGTTTGAACAGTTCTGATTGATGGTGGAGGTTGCAGGAGTTGAAAACAGACTTGTGTGCCCTGGGAAGCCACCTGTAATGTAATGTACTACTTTCCCCTGCCCTATTTTGCATTGGGAAGTTCTGTGGGATGCATAGAGCTCTAGGGCAAGAGTTGGGTTTGGGTTCTGGATCTACATCCCTCTGGCTGCGTGGCCTTGGGCAGACAGAACAATCTCTGAGCATGCTTCCACATCTGTAAAAATGGAATACAACCTAATTTGGAAGCACGTGAGGGCTCAACGAGATAACCGTTGTATTGATGTGTGCTTTGCCCAGCCAGCATTGGAGCATCTCGACATCAAGAAAATAGGAGTGTTCTAAGAACTCTAAATAAAAGCTCAGATAACATTATGGACAATAACTGTGGCTTGAATAAGTCTGTGTGCTAGACCAAGGCATATGTAATCAAGTGCATGTCTGGTAGAATGTACACCTGATTATACAGACCTCTGGCCTAGACACCATCTACCAAACTAGAATCTTTAGGGAGACACCACCTACAAAACTAGACACTATCAGCCGGGCATGGTGGCTCACTCCTGTAGTCCCAGCACTTTGGGAGGCTGAGGCAGGCAGATCACCTGAGGTCAGGGGTTTGAGACCAGCCTGGCCAAACATGGTAAAACACCGTTTCTACTAAAAATACAAAAACTTCGGTGGGCACGGTGGCAGGTGCCTGTAATCCCAGCTACATGGGAGGCTGAGGCAGGAGAACCGCTTGAACCCGGTAGGCGGAGGTTGCAGTGAGCTGAGATTATGCCACTGCACTCCAGCCTGGGTGACAGAGCTAAACTCCATTTCAAAACAAAACAAAACAAAAAACAAAAACTTACACACTATCTACTAAACTAGAATCTTTAGGGGGTGGAGTCTAAACATGTTTAGGCTCTATAGGAGGCTAAATGATGGCCCCGAAGATATTCATATGCTAACCTCCGGGACTTGTGAATTTTCCCTAATATGGCAAAAGGGACTTTGCAGTAATTAAGGTAAAATGTTGAGATGGGAAAATTATCTAAATTATCCAGGTAGGCCATAAATATAACTGCATGTATGCTGGTAAGAGGGAGTTTTGACTATGGGGAGAAGGCAGTACGATGATGGAAGCAGAGGTTGGAGTGATGCACTTTGAGATGGAGAAAGGGCTATAAGCCATGGGATACAGGTGAGCACTAGAGGCTGGAAAATGCAAGGAAATGGATCCTCTCCTAGATCCTCCAGAAGGAACCAGCTCCACTGACACCTCGGCTTTAGTCCAGTGAAAGTGAGTTCAAACTTCTCACCTTCAGAATTGTAGCAGAATAAATGCATGATGTTTTAACCCACTAAACTTGTAATAATTTGTCTAAGCGGTGAAAGGAAACTAATCCATGCTCCTCAGATGACTCGGACACATACCCCTGGATGGAAATCACTGTGCTAGTGAAGGCAGAGGCTACCACACTTCATCATCACAGACAACACGTTACAAACACGCAGTGTTGCTTGCACATAGGATCTAAAAGCATGGGGAGCAACTTGTAGCTTCAGGAACTTGGCACTTAAGTTTCAACTAGTTCCATTTCTAAACAGTGAGGTATCGTAGTTGAAAGAAGAGGCATCGCTGAGAATACAGGTCCTGAGACAGGGATGAGAAAAGAAAAGAACTTTGATCTGAGAAATATAAGTCCTTCTAAACTATCAGGCCCAGAGACATTAAGATGAGACAGTCGGCTGGGCGCACTGGCTCACGCTTGCAATTTGGGAGGCTGAGGCGGGCAGATCACGAGGTCAAGAGATCGAGACCATCCTGGCCAACATGGTGAAACCATGTCTCTACTAAAAATACAAAAATTAGCTGGGCGTGGTGGCATGCACCTGCAGTCCCAGCTACTAGGCAGGCTGAGGCAAGAGAATCGCTTGAACCCGGGAGGCGGAGGTGGCAGTGAGCCGAGATCACATCATTGCACTCCAGCCTGGCAGGAGAGTGAGACTCCATCTCAAAAAAAAAAGAAAAAGAAAAAAGATGAGACAGTCATCACATCCTACTCCTCCCTTGAGCTAAGTATCCGTCTCTTGAAACTGCTTGCTATTGCCACAAGTAGCTGTAAGTTAATCTAATAATGCTGCACCAGACATATAACCACACCCTATAGCTTAATAGTGTATAGCCAATCATACATCAATGTTATTTCTGAAAAACACTGAGAATTCCTGACAAACAACTGTGCATCAGCCCACTCCCCGTCCCCCTTTTTTTGCCTTTAGAAATCCACTTGTAACTGTTGCTAATAAGAATCTATAATTCAGGGCAACTTGAATCTATGCTCTGGGGTTGCAATTCTCAAACTTGGCCCCCAAAACTCCCTACTTTTAATTCTGCCTCAGTTTCTCCCTTTTAAGTCAACAGGGAATTTAGTTTGTCTCTCATTGGGTGCAAAGATGTGAATTACCTCTGATAGTGGCCACAACTGTGTCAATGAGCAGAAAGTCCACAGCACCACTACGTTGCTTCTGGTTTGAAAGTGATGATGTGTTGGGTGGGAACCTATCTGATCGTGGGCGGCACAGGGGTTGGGGGAAGGTAGAATATGCAGCCCCTGGCACAAAGTGTATGCTCAGGCTTATACTCATGGTCTTGTGGGCTCAACTGTGTCCCTGCCACAACAAGTTCACACAAAGTTCTTACCCGTGATGTGTATGTTTTTGAAGTCCTTATCCCCAGTGTGATATATTTGGAGGTGGGGCTTTGGGAAATAATTAGGTCATGAGGATGGCGCCCTCATAAAGGGGATAAGTGCCCTTAAAGGAAGAGAAAGGAGGGTGAGTTTCCTCTCTCTGCTCTTGGCCATGTAAGGATACCGCAAGATGACCATCTGCATAGCAGGAAGCAGGCCCTTCCTCTGAAATGTCTGTTTATAGCCTTTGTCTAATTTATACTAGATTTTAAAAGTCCTTTTCCTAATGATTTTTGGGATTTGTTTATATATTCTGAATGCTGATCCAGGACTGTTTGATTACAGGAAATCTATTAATACGTCACAGAAATAGGTCAAAAAATACCCTCATATGATGACATCCATAGATACCAAGAAGGCATTCGCCGGAACCCGAGATTCACTCCTGATAGAAAGCCCTTTGAAAATTAGGGTGAGAAGCATGATAATCGCATCTCTTTTAAAGCAAGGTGCACATCAGACTTGCAGAGGAAATAAAGAGAAGGATGCTCACTGAATTGGAGGACTGAATTGTGTGACCCACAAATTGATATGTTGAAGTCCCAACATCAGAACCTCAAAATGTGGCTGGAGAGAGTCTTTAAAGAGGTAATTGTGGCCAGGTGTAGCAGCTCACGCCTGTAATCCCAGCATTTTGGGAGGCTGAGGTGAGTGGATCACCTGAGGTCAGGAATTCGAGACTAGCCTAGCCAACATGGTGAAACCCTGTCTCTACTAAAAAAACAAACAAACAAAATGAGGTGGGCATGGTGGTGCATGCCTGTAGTCCCAGCTACTCAGGAGGCTGAGGCAGGAGAATCACTTGAACCTGGGAGGGGGAGGTTGCAGGGAGCCAAGATCACACCACTGCACTCCAGCCTGGGTGACAGAGTGAGACTCCGCCTCAAAAAAAAAAAAAAAAAAAAAGGTAATTGCATTAACATGAGGTTATTAGGATGGGCCCTAGTGCAACAGGATTGCTATCCTTACAAGAAGAGGAAATTCAGACACAGGTGGAAGACACAGGGAGAAGACAGCTCTCTACAGGCCAAGGAGAAACCAAGCCTGCTGGCATCTTGATCTTAGACTCCCAGCTTCCAGGATTGTGAGAAAATAAATGTCTGTTGTGTAAGCCACCCAGTCTGTGGTACTTTCTATGGCAGCCTTAGCAAATGAATACATATGGTACGGTTATAGCAAATTCCATCTGCTAAGTCCAGGGACTCCAGTGTGGGGGGCTGGACTGTTAGGCAGCATTGGTTACTGTTCCTTCTCTCAAGAGTATGAACCCCTGACTGAGGTTCCAGATTTAACTAAATCCTCCTGGGTCCTGACCTTTGCTCACACAGCACACAAAGACCCTTACTTTGTGAATAAATACAGCTAAAACACAAGAGTACTGGGGCAGATAGTGTACGGCTTAATTAAAAGGGATTTGCTTGCTGTTTCTTTTTCCTTCCCACCTCATCCCCTTCCTCCTTGCTAAGAGAACCTGGACTTTGTTCAAACATGGCACAGCACACCCCTGGGGGACAATCCTGCTTGGCATGAGACAACCAAGGTAACGTCCCATTTCCCTTCTGTTTAGAGGTGAGCATGTGATACAGTTCTGTTCAATGAGATTTAAGGTGAAGTTGGGAGGGGGCTTCTTTCTCCTTATTTCAAAAAAGGTATGTGCAGCTAACCCTTTTCTACCTGCTTTTGGATATAATTATGTGATGTGACTCCCGGAGCTGTGGCAGCCATGTTGTAACTATGAGGAAATAACCCTAAAGATACCCTGAAAAACGACGGAGCAAAAACATGGAAAGCCTAAATCCTTGATGACTGCATTGTGTTCCCTGAATCAACCCTAGAACCACCTGCCTCTGCATTTCATGTTTAGTGGAGTTTAGGAGCTCTTATTTTTTAAGGGAGGCATTCTTTTCTTTCCTGTAGGTAAAAGCATCTAAGCTGATTCAAGCTAAGACCTTCATTCTTAGGAGAAAGTCTATGGCTATAATTTGCATTCATAAAAACATACCAAGTTATATGTAAGCTTTTCTTTGGATGACTTGCCAAATTTGTACTAACCAAAAATAAGAAGAACTTCACTAACAAATCTATTTTACTTTGACTCCCCCAGGCCCAAAAGAATTGGAGTCTAGTTGTGTTCATCTTTGAATTTCCATTGGTACTTCTGCAAGGGAAGCGATTTGACCAAAAATAGAGTATAAAGAAGCTTGATTCAAAGCAGATAGTATAGACTCTTGCTCCTCACCCACACTTAGGGATCCTCTTCCCTGAATCCTGTTCCAGGGTCAGAGGGGCAGGGAGGATGCTATGAAGTGAGCACCAGGTGGAGGAGTCGTGGGTTCTAGCCCTGGCACTGTAGTCTTTCTGTTTGGCCTCTAGCAAGCAGTCTATCCTCTCTGGGCCTCGGATCCGCCATCTATGGGAGAGGGTGGGAGACATTATCTATTACCTTGCTACTCAAGGTGTGGCCGATGGAAGGCTTCACCTGGTGGCTGATAAGCCATGCAGGAACTCAGGTCCTGATGCAGACCTACAGACTCAGAATCTGTCTTATTTATTTATTTATTTATTGACAGAGTCTCACTCTTGTCACCCAGGCTGGAGTGCAATGGTGCAATCTTGGCTCACCGCAACCTCCGCCCCCCAGGTTCAAGCGATTCTCCTGCCGCAGCCTCCTGAACAGCTGGGATTACAAGCGTGAGCCACAGCGCAGGGCCAGAACCTGGCCTTTTTTTTTTTTTTTTTTTTTTTTTTTTTTTTTGTCTCGCGACGAGATCTTGCTCTGTCACCTGTCGCCCAGGTTGGAGTGCCTTGGCGCGATCTCGGCTCACTGCAAGCTCCGCCTCCAGGGTTCACGCCATTCTCCTGCCTCAGCCTCCCGAGTAGCAGAGACGACAGGCGCCCGCCACCACGCCCGACTAATTTTTTTTTTTTAAATTTTTTTTTTTATTTTTTAGTAGAGACGGGGCTTCACCGTGTTAGGCAGGATGGTGTCGATCTCCTGACGGTGATCCGCCCGCGAATTTGGCTTTTAACAGGCTCCTATGCATAGGCACATTCAAATTCAAGGATCGCGCGCTGAATGCTTCTTCCGGCCCTCGTTGCTATTGAAGTCTCAGCTGAGCCAGCTTCGGATGGCCTGGATGTGCGCTCCCTCTACTGGCTCAGAGATGAAACGCTTTCATTAGGAAACGGTTGCGTTTCCTTCCGATAGTTTTTCTAAGGTTTCCAGCGGGGGATTGAAACTCCAGCACGGGAGCTCCAAACAGGGGCATACAGACTCCTAGAGCCTGTGACTGGGCCTTGAGTCTCCTCCTGAGTTTTAGAAACACGAACAAACAATGTGTGCTGCTGGAGGCCCATACACGGAGCGCGCCCTGTCCAGCCTGGAGGTCCATACACGGAGCGTGCCCTCTCCAGCCTGTAGGTCCATACACGGAACGTGCCCTCTCCAGTGTATGGATCTCCTGGATGGCTGACTCCCAATTGCATGGGGCACTGTAGTCCATCTTCCCAACGTCTCGTCCTTGTCACTTCTGCTTTAACAAAAAAAGGCAGCAGAAGGGGGAGGAAAGGATCTGCACTTGGGCTAGGAGGCCGATAACCGGGTTCTGTGGCTTAGTCACTTGCTAACTCTGAGAACTTCCACAGGTGACTTATCCCTTAGCCCCGTTTTCCTCTTCCATCAGCTGAAGAGTAGGGGATGAGGATGAGAGCAGAATAACGTCTCTGGACTGTTATGAAAGGTAAGGGTGGTAACTGATACGAAAGCTCTTTAAAACCTGAACTATTTCACAACTGGGAACGTGTGTGTTTCCCTGATACCACGATTGCCACTGGCCGCTCTGGAGCAGACCTGGTCAATTTTGACCCCCTCTCCTAGACCAGCTCTGCTCTTGCTTGGCCTAATTCTCTTAATTCTCGTTTTTGTTGAGGTTAGGGTTTGTCAAGCCTGGCACTGTTGACATTTGGGCCCAGATAATTTGTTGGTTGTGGAGGCCTGTCCTGGGCTTGGTTAGATGTTGAGCAGCATCCTTGGCCCTTACCCATTAGATGCCAGCAGCACCCGACACAGGCACGCGCATCGTGATAACAAAAATGCCTCTAGCGCTTTGGGAGGCCAAGGCAGCAGAATCGCTTGAGCCCAGGAGTTTGATACCAGCCCTGGCAACACAGTGAGACTCCATCTCTACCAACAACAACAAAAAAAAGCTGGGCATGGCACCACACATCTGTAGTTCCTCCTACGCAGGAGGCTGAGACAGGAGCATCACTTGAGCTTGGGAAGTCAAGAGAGCTGTGGTTGACACTGCACTCCAGTTTGGGCGACCAAGCAAGACCCTGTCTGGGGGAAAAAAAAAAAGCCTCCAGACATTGCCAAATGTCCCCTGGGGGGGTGGGCAATCACCCCCAACTGAGAACTACTGATCTAGATTTATTTATTTATTTATTTCGTTTTATTTTTGAGACGGGGTCTCACTCTGTCACTCAGGCTGGAGTGCAATGGCATGATCTTGACTCACTGCAACCTCTGCCTCCTAGGTTCAAGCGAACCCTCCTACCTCAGCCTCCCAAGTAGCTGGGATTACAGGTGCCCGCCAGCATGCCCAGCCAATAATATTTGTATTTTTAGTGGAGACAGGGTTTTGCTATGTTGGCCAGGCTGATCTTGAACTCCTGACCTTAGGTGATCCACCCGCCTCAGCCTCCCAAAGTGCTGGGATTACAGGCGTGAGCCACTGCACCTGGCCTAGGATGTCTTTTGCAGTCAGGCAAACTGGGTTAGAATCCCACGAGGCCGGGCACAGTGGCTCATGCCTGTAATCCCAGCACTCTGGGAGGCCGAAGCAGGCGGATCACAAGGTCAGGAGTTCCGAGACCAGCCTGGCCAATATGGCGAAACCCTGTCTCTGCTAAAAACACACAAAAAAGCCGGGGATGGTGGCGCACGCTTGTAATCCCAGCTACTCAGGAGGCTGAGGCAGAAGAATTGCTTGAACCTGGGAGGCGGAGGTTGTGGTGAGCCAAGATCGTGCCACTGCATTCCAGCCTGGGCGACAGAGTGAGACTCACCTCAAAAAAAAAAAAAAGATTCCCACTTCTAATTCTATGTGTCCATAGGCAATTTAACTTCTCAATCTTTCGGCTTCCTTATCTCTAAAACGGGAGGTAGTGAGGATGCACTGGAAACATGTATAGATGTGTATTGGGCTTAAAATAGCACCCAGCAGCCAGGCGTGGTGGCTCGAGCCTGTAATCCTAGCACTTTAGGAGGCTGAGGTGGGAGGATCACTTGAGCCCAGGAGCTCGAAACCAACCTGGGCAACATGGTGAAACCCTGTCTCTACAAAAAATACAAAAATCAGCTGAGTATGATGGTGGGCACCTGTGGTCCCAGCTACTAAGGAAGCTAAGGTGGGAGGATTATCTGAGCCTGGGAGATTGAGGCTGCAGTGAGCTCTGACCATGTCACTGCACTCCAGCTTGGGTGACAGAGTGAGACCCTATCTCAAGAAAAAAAAAAAAAAAAAGCACCCAGCACATGGTGAATGCTCAAAAATAAACAAACAAGAAACCTGGACATACTGATAAATTAACACTATAACTGTATAAAAGTCATCGTTTTTATGCTCTGGGGTTTAATTAGCTTTCCAATCAGCCACACATTGAGCTGTGTGTCTAAAAGGCCAAGGATACCTTTGTAATGACCTTAGCCTGAAGTCCTTAATGGTCCTCCACAGCTTGTTAACAACAGGTCTTTTACATGTTCCTGTTTCACTCAGTTTTAAATGATTCATGCAGCCATGCATTTTGACAACTTTTCTGTCTTTCTTTCTTTTTTTTTTTTTTTTGGAGACAAGGTCTCATTGTTGCCCAGTGTGGAGTGCAGTGGTCCTATCATAGCTCACTGCAGCCTTGACCTCCCGGGCTCAAGCAATCCTCCTGCCTAAGCCTCCTCAGTAGCTGGGACCACAGGCATGTACAACTATCCCCGGCTAATTTTTTCATTTTTGTAAAGGCGGGGTTTCATTTTGTTGCCCAGGCTGCTCTTGAACTCCTGGGCTGAAGTGATTCTCTCGCCTGGGCCTCCCAAAGTGCTGAGATGAGAGGCAC
>NW_012101610.1:202877-217274 GCF_000951045.1 Mandrillus leucophaeus
TTTTTTTTGTTTTTGTTTTTTTTGAGAGGGAGTCTCCCTCTGTCACCCAGGCTGGAGTGCAGTGGCACAATCTCAGCTCAGTGCAGCCTTTGCCTCCCAGGTTCCAGCGATTCTCCTGCCTCAGCCTTCTGGGTAGCTGGGATTATAGGCCTGTGCCACCATGCCCAGCTAATTTTTGTATTTTTAGTAGAGACGGAGATTCACTATATTGGCCAGGCTGGTTTCAAACTCCTGACTTCAGGTGATCTGCCTCCCTCGGCCTCCCAAACTGCTAGGATTACAGGTGTGAGCCATTGTCCCCAGCTGGGATTGGTCTTTGATCATGGATTGATCCATGAGAGGAAAGAGTTAGCACTTCTAAGTGCTGTGGGAAAGCATTTTGTTCTTGGCAGAGTTTGGAGCAAGGTGTTTATGTGATCAGAACTATGTTTTGAAATGATCTCCTGGCTACTCTCTGGAAAGCATCCCACAAGAAGGCTGTGTAAAGCTCTCAGCACTAAAAATACTCCCCAGCCCAAACCTACCCTCTAAGCCAGCTGTCTACTTGACACATCCTCTTAGTATCCAAGAGGCATATCTGACTTAATATGAGCAAAGCAGGGATTGAATTTTCACACAGCCCCCATTGAGGCCCAGAGGATACCTCAAAGTCTGTTACTTTGGCATGCAGAGCACTTCTGAGTTAAAGGAAATGAAAGGCCTTAGAAAGTGCTTCAGAACCAAGGATTTTCTAATCTTCTCTTGTTTCTGCCCTCTTGAGTGCAGGGAGGGGCTCTGTTCTCAGGCTGCTGTGAAGAAATATCTGAGACTGGGTAATTCAGAAAGGAAGAGGTTTAACTGACTTACAGTTCCACATGGCTGGGGAGGCCTCAGGAAACTTGCAATCAAGGCAGAAGGCACCTCTCCATAGGGTGGCAGGAGAATGAGTGCCCAGCGAAGGCAGAAGTCCCTTATAAAAACCATCAAATCTCATGAGAACTAACTATCAGGAGAACAGGATGCGGGAAACCAACCCCATGATTCAATTATGTCCACCTGGTCCCACCCACAACACGTGGTGATTATGGGAACTATAATTCAAGATGAGATTTGAGTGGGGACACAGCCTAACCATATCAGGCTCTCTCTGGAAGTTCCCTTATCTGACCGAGGAAAATTTCTTCCAAAAGAAATGCAATTGTCTTAATTTCTGTGAATATGCAAAGTGATTCCCAAATGCTGAGGAAGCCAAGGAACCAAAGAAGGAGGCAGACAGATCCAGTTTGTTGACTTTGGGTGATTTATTGAAGGAACTTATAGACATAAGTGTGGTCTTAGGTGTTGGCAGTACAGGTAGATCTCTGCAGTGTTACTCCCCACACCAGGGCTATGCATATACTATAGGGAAAGTGTATGCTTGCTCCAGCAAGCCAATTAAAGGCAACCCTTCAGGACAGGCAAGAATGCTGTATGCATCATAGCCTAAAATTTGTGTGATAACATCAAGGTCAACATGTTCTTACACTAGGAACAGTAAAGCAGGAATCAGGAGGCATTCATGGGACTGGGGTTAATCAGAAGTCAACATGGTGGATTAGCATCCAAAATAACCAGAAAAAATTAACCACCACAGAAGAGACTAAAAGTTGTCACCATGCTCATGCTTTTCATCTATTTTGCCAAGGGCAATTCTGAGAGATTACCTAAAAGACTTAATCTGCATAATAAGACTACCTTTGTTTGCAGTTCAGTTCTGCCCCTCACCTTCCCATAACTTGTCCCATTCAGTTTCTAAAGAAAATAATTTACAAACTATTGTCTGCTTTTTTTTTTTTCTTTCTAACTTTCATTTTAGTTCCAGGAGTACATGTGGAGGTTTGTTACATGGGTAAATTGCATGTCACAGGCGTTTGGTGTACAGATTATTTTATCACTCAGGTAATAAGCATAGTACCTGATAGTTGTTTAATCTTCACCCTCCTCCCACCCTCCACCTCCATGTAGGCCCCAGTGTCTGTTGGTCCCATATGTACCCAATGTTTAGCTCCCACTTATATGTGAGGACATATGGTGTTTGATTTTCTGTTCCTGCATTAGTTCACTTAGGATAATGGCTTCTAGCTGCATCCATGTTGCTGCAAAGGACACAATCTCATTCTTTTTTATTAACTGTGTAGTATTCTATGATGTGTATGGTACCACATTTTCTTTATCCACCACTGATGGACATTTGATTCCGTTTTTGCTATTATGAATAGTGCTGTGATGAACATACATGTGCATGTGTCTTTATGGGAGAACAATTTATATTGCCTTGGGTATATACCCAATAATGGGATTGCTGGGCTGAATGATAGTTCTGTTTTAAGTTCTTTGAGATGTCACCAAATTGCTTTCCAGTGACTGAACTAATTTACTTTCCCACCAGCAATGTGTAAGCATTTCCTTTTCTCCACAAACTCGCCAGCATCTGGATATTTTTTGACTTTTTAGAATAGCCATTCTGACTAGTGTCAGATGGTATCTCATTGTGGTTTGCTCTTTGGGTCCATTCAATTCCCCTAAAAATCATTTACAATCCTTCAAGTTGTCTGCATTTCCCCCATCTCCCTCTATGTAAGTTTCAATCATTTGGCCTTTCTTTGAGTCTATTTTTGGAACTCCTGTGTTCATGGGCATGTTAATAAATTTGTATATGCCTTTTCTCTTGTTCATCTGTCTATTGCCAGTTCATTTCAGGGATGCTTCAGAGGGTAGACAGGAAACTTGTCCTTCACTCCTACAATAGTGTCACTATCCACTACTGGCTCAAGCTAAAAACCTAGGTGCCAACCTTGTGTCCCCCTTTCCTTCTCCATCATCACCAAATGCTACTCGCCCTCTAAATGAGGATGGTCTCCATTACCTTTGCCCCAGTGTAAGTTTTTTTTTGTTTTTTGAGATAGTCTCGTTCTGTCACCCAGGCTGGAGTACAATGGTGCGATCTCAGATCACTGCAATCTCTATCTGCCAAGTTCAAATGATTCACCTGCCTCAGCCTCCTGAGTAGCTGGAATTACAGGTGCCTGCCATCACACCCAGCTAATCTTTGTATTTTTAGTAGAGATGGGGTTTCACCATGTTGGCCAGGCTGGTCTCGAACTCCTGATCCCAAGTGATCCGCCCTCCTTGGCCTCCCAAAGGGCTGGGATTACAGGCATGACCCACCACACTCAGCCTAGTGTAAGTTTTAAGTCACAATTATCCTCTCTGCTCTTGGGCATCCATAGACCTCCCAAATGGCCTTCCTGATTCAAATCCATTGGCCATGGAATGATCTTTAAAAACCCAAGTCTGATCATGTCACTCTCCCACGTAAGATTCTTCATTGTCTTTCCTTTGCCCTTTGGCATAAACCAGTGGTCCCCAACCTTTTTGGCACCAGGGACAAGTTTTGTGGAAGTCAATTTTTCCATGGACGGGGCAGCGGGTTGGGGGTAGGGGTGGTTTCAGGATGATTCAAGTGCATTCCATTTATCGTGCACTTTATCTCTATTATGATTACATCGTAATACATAATGAAATAATTACACAACTTACCATAATGTAGAATCAGTGGGAGCCCTGAGCTTGTTTTCCTGCAACTAGACAGGCCCAACTGCGGGTGATGGGAGACAGTGACAGATTATCAGGCATTAGATTCCCATAAGGATCGTGTAACCTAGATCCCTTGCATGTACAGTTCACACGAGGGTTCATGCTCCTATGAGAATCTAATGCTGCTGCTGATCTGACAGGTGAAGCTCAGGCAGCAATGCTCACTCCCTGCTGCTCACCTCCTGCTGTACGGCCTGGTTCATAACAGGCCAAGGACCGGTACTGGTTGGGGACCCCTGGTGTAAACTCACTCCATGAGGTCCTGCATGATGAGGCCGAGCCATGCTGACATCATTCTTTTCCTTAAACACATTAAACTTCTTCCCATCTCTAGGCCTTTGGGATACTGTGCCCTCTGCCAGGCACACCCTCCCTGTGTGCTTGGCATGGTGACAACTCATGCTTTGGTTCAAACAGAAGAAATCTCTGATTGCTGTGGCATGCTTTAGCATGCTCTCCCAATTACTTATCACCCTTTTACTTCTCTTCAGTGCCCTTGGTCTTATATTTTGTTTATTTGTTGTAGCAAGGTAGACTACTAAGGACCCTAGTAAGAACCCTGAAGGCAGGGCCCATGGTCCCCTCTGTGGTTTACCTGCCCTTGGGTGATCCCCTCCTCATGAGAGTGGGTGGTGGTTCCTGGGACTCGTTTCTAACCAGTAGAACATGGATAAAGTGATCCAATGTTCATGATTGTGCATACATAATTACGTTCCCTAAGAATGTAATGTCTATCTTGCTGAGAGGCTCTCCCTTGATGGCTTTGAAGAAGCCGTTGGCCACGCTGAGCTGTCATGGGGAGAGGAATGTGCATCAACTGAGAGCTTAAGTCCTGTTGCCAGCTGGATGCTGCCAACAACCATGCGAGCTTGGAATGTGGTCCTTCCCCAGTTGGATGCCAAATGAGAACACAGCCCTGATGACACCGTGATCACAGGCTTACAAAAGATCTAGCCAAGCCATACCTGGAACCCTAACACATGAAGAATGTGAGATAAGAAATGCCTGTTCTTTTAAGCCAATAGTTGGTGGTAAACTGTTACATAGTAACAGATAACTAATATGCTTGCTTACTCACTCTTGCATTAGTAAGAAAACTTCAGGAGGGAGAACAGGGACCCTTGCATTCTTCATTATTAAAGCTGCAGAACTCAGCTGGGTAGACAGCATAGAGAGATAATATCAGACACTTGCATGAATAAAGGAAACATCCAATAAACAGTAAATGTTAACATTGATAGTTATATTAATAGTGGGCTGATCTGTTGCCTCCCCTGTTTCTTGAATGGAGACCATCCTAGCTCTGTCCCTTCTGCATATCCCATCCTCCTAGCCACTGTGACTGGTCTGGGGTCACTCACATGACCCAAGTCTGTCCAATCAGAGCCAAACCCAGAATATTTGTATATACTGTTGAGAAAAAGCAGTTTTCCTGCACAGGATGGAACTCCTAAGACCTCCACAAGGAGCGGGACTGCCTGCAAAAGCAGCTTACACTGAGGAAAGCTGTACTGAGAGATAAGAGGTGAGAGATGCCTAATGACACCACCTGAGCCCCTGGAATTGGCAGCACCTCAAGATCTACCCCTTGGCTTTTTGGTTGAGTGAAACTAATCCTTCTCCCCACCACCCCTCTTTTTAAAGTAACATGGAATTGGGTGTCTATCACGAGCAACTTAAAAAATCCCTATTACCCAGCACCAGTCATGAAATTGACAGAGGAATAGGCAGGTCTGATGTATGGAGCAAAAGGGAAAAAGAGTAAAGGAAAAAAGCCCACCCAAATAAATATTGAATGAAATGCCACAGCAAATAAACCACTCAATAATTCCACTAGGAAATCCCATAGGAAGTTTTATTTTTACTTTCTAGTCCTTTAGCATTGGCTTAGGTTGGGCACGGTGGCTCACGCCTGTAATCCCAGCACTTTGGGAGGCCAAGGTGGGTGGATCACCTGAGGTCAGGAGTTCGAGACCAGCCTGACCAACATGGTGAAACCCCATCTGTACTGGAAAAAAAAAAAACACACAAAAAACTAGCCGGGCACAGTGGCTGGTGCCACTTGGGAGGCTGAGGCAGGAGACTTGCTTGAACCTGGGAGTCGGAGGTTGCAGTGAGCCGAGACTGCACCATTGCACTGCACCCTGGGCAACAAGAGGGAAACTCCGTCTCAAAAAAAAAAAAAAAAACAAAAACAAAAAAAGAAAGAAATGACTTAACAGGACAAGCTCTTTAAAACAATACAAAAGTACCAAGTGCAAATATGTAAAAGATTAACAGCACTTAACAGTACTCAACAGTAACAGTGGAAACTACACCTTTACACTTTTTTGAAAATACTCTTGGCCACAACATTACATTTGGACTCTATTTTCCAACTTGGAGAGGCCAAATGTTGCTGTTCTTTCTGATAAAAAGCAAATACCATAGAAGGGCTTGTTCTGTTTTGGATTTTTTTTTTTTTTCCCATCTTGTTTCACATGAGTGAAAAAATTAACAGCTGCCCTCATTTCTGAAAACAAAAAACTATAAACAACCACTGTTGCTCCCAATGGGACCATTCGACATAAGCCCTGAGGCTTTGGGGTCAATGGGCTACAGTCTAGAAGCCCAGGACCCTGCCAAGGTCAAGTCTGCATATTTGGGGCAGGGTGAGCTGTTGAACCATCGCATTTCTCTGCTGCTTCTTTACATGGGAACCAACACAAGAACAACACAATCCCTAAATTGGCTGCTGCAGGATCCTACAAATAAGTGAAAAAGCGAGAGGACACAGCCAAGGAGTGCTTGCTACCCAGCCCCCTTCTTCTGAGCCATAATCCCAAGGGGTGAGTATGATCCAGCAGTACTTGAAAAGAAGCCCGGCCTCTGAGCAGCCACTCATTCCTGGTAAAGCCCCTCGAAGTCTGCAGACTTCATGGCTGGCAGAAAGTCACCATTGGTGTTTTGCTGTGTCAGTGGTCTGTCGGATAATAAGAAGAGATGGTTAGCTCTAGGTCCTCGGTAAAGAGAAACGTTGGAAGTGTGCATAGCTGAATACATGATGTTCTTTTTCCTGATTTATTTTTAGCTGCTTCTTGCAACCACACCAGGCCTATGCCCATTATACAGATGAAGAAACTGAGGACACAGGAAGTTAAAATGACCAGGTTAGGAGTAGGGTTATAGCCCCTTTTCCATCTTCTAATTTGGATATTTACTATGTTTTTCTTAATTATCTGTGTCCTCACAACAACCCAATGAGAATGGTAGATTAAGAGTAGCTATTTTGTCTAGTTAACCAATGGACAAAAACTGAAATCAGAGAAGTCAAGCAGCCTGTTCCAAGACCACACAGCTAAAAAACATGCCAGGGTGGGGATTCAGACCATATCTTCTGATTTCAATTAGTTTCTTGACACCTTCCATGGAAAGGAGTTTGGGGGGAGGATTGTATTAGTCAATTCTCACGTTGCTAATAAAGACCTGAGACTGGGTAATTTATAAAGAAAAAGAGGTTTCATGGACTCACAATTCCACATGGCTGGGGAGGCCTCACAATCATGGTGGAAGGCAAAGGAAGATCAGGGGCACTTCTTACATGGTGGCAGGCAAAACAGCATGTGCAAGGGACACGGCCTTTATAAAACCATCAGATTTCATGAGCCTTATTCACTATCACGAGAACGGCAACCATGGGAAAAACCCACCCCATGATTCAATTACCTCCCACCAGGTCCCTCCTATGACATGCAGGGATTACAGGAGCTACAGTTCAAGATGAAATTTGGGTGGGGACACAACCAAACCATATCGGGGGGAAAGGAAGAGAAACCAGTCTTCTTCAGTCCTTGTGACTGTCAGAAGGCTGTGAGAGAGGAAGTAGTGCTATTGATATTAACTTAATTGGATCCATGGTTTATCTTTGAATTTCAAAAAGCTTTGCCATCATTGACACCCCACTGTGGAAAACCACAGCACACACCAGAGCTTGGCCGACCAGGAGATATTTCCCAAACCCTTCTCCTTACAAGTTTATGCTACAGAAGATGACACAGCTGAACATTCCCAGCTTAGAGTGGGGATATGCTTTGGATGTTTGTCCCCTCCAAATCTCAAGTTGAAATGTGATCACCAGTGTTGGAGGTGGGGCTTGGTAGGGAGTATTTGGGTCTTGAGGGTGGATCCCTCATGAATAGCTTGGTGCCATCCTTGGGGAATTACTAAGTTCTTGCCCTGAGTTCATGCAAGGTCCGGTTGTTTAAAAGAGTGTGGCACCTCCTTCCTCTCTCTCTTGGTCCTGCTCTCGCCATGTGACACTGTCTCCCCTTCACCTTCCCCCATGATAGGAAGCCTCCCCGGCCCTCACCAGAAGCAAATGTCAGCACCATGTTTCCTGTATGGCCTGCAGAACCATAAGCCAAAATAAACCTCTTTTCCTTGTAAATTACCCAATCTCAGATATTTCTTTAGAGCAATGCAAAAACAGACTAACACAAGTGGCCATCTGACAAAGTTCTAGTCAATGAAGTCTTTTGAAAGCATAGTGATGAGAGGTCCTGAGAAATCTTTTACTCACATTGTAAAAAGGGTCAGACTCATTTTTTTTTCTCCTTTTATCCTGCCTTGAAGGTAGCTGGTGCACCTGGAGCTGCAGCAGCTATCTTGTGGCCATGAGGTAGGAAACCAATGGGCTAAGGATGGCAACACAGTAAGGCAAAAGGTGCCTGGTATGTTGATACCACACAGCAGCTGCACCAGTCCTGGGCTGTCTCCAGTTTTTCATTAAGCAATTAAAAAAAAGTTCCCTGTGTGTTTAAACTAGTATCTGCTTTGGTTTTTCTCATTATTTGCCACCTAAACCATTCCTCCTTCATAACAAAAAACTAAGAAGCCTTTCCTTTTCTTAGTAAAGATATAAGAAAGCTAGTTATGCTCAGGCTGGTTTGGAAGATTATGATATGGGGCAGTGAGTTTGGTGGCTCTACAAATAAACACAGCTGCCCAGAGCCCCTTCTTCTCCCGAGCTGCAGGCCCTGGGAGGTCTCGCTGTCTCCATAACAAAGCAGTGTGGTTTTGCCCCTCAGAGACTAGCTGATCTACACAGGAGGTAGGTCCGTGTATTTGATCTACATATTGTTTAGTTGATTTTCATATGTAAGGGAAACTTTTGTTTCCTTTTTCTTTTCTTTTTAAAAAATTTAAGCTGTATATTATCTTTCATGTTTTAGGGCCAAAATTCCATTAAATCATGAAATAAATTGTATAGCTCCTCTTCCCCCAACTCCATGCTTTCGATCATTTAATGAGGGAGTTATCTTTTTTTTAGTTATAAAGAATTCACTAATGCAGGCTGGGCGCAGTGGCTCACACCTATAATCCCAGCACCTTGGGAGGCTGAGGCGGGTGGATCACTTGAGCTCAGGAGTTCGAGACCAGCCTGACCAACATGGTGAAACCCCACCTCTACTAACAACACAAAAATTAGCCATGCATGGTGGTGCACACCTGTAATCCCAGCTACTTGGGAGGCTGAGGCAGAAGAATTGCTTGAACCCAGAAGGGAGAGGTTGCAGTGGGCCAAGATCAAGCCACTGCACTCCAGCCTGGGTGAGAGTGAGACTCGTCTCAAAAAAAAAAAAAAAGAATTCGCTAATGCAAGAGTTCTCAGATGAAAACCATGTTCACAATAACATGACCTAATTACATGCCTTTTTCACTCACATTCTCTCACAAAGGAACAGTGCAATTTTTCAAAGTATATTTGGAAGATCTGCATGATTCAATGAACCAATATTCTCCCAACGACCAAGGGGTAAAGTTACAAAATCATGCATGATAAAGATCAATTTGAAGTGTGAGATAGACCTGCAGATTTCGATAAAATAAGAGTATAAAAATTTCACATTTCATCTAACCTTTAAAAAACTACCACTTATGGAGTTTTGGTGTACTATCATAGAATATCCACAATCGTTTAAAAAAGCTTTGCCTCCCTTTTCCAACCACACATTGAGTGATGCTGAGTCTTCTTCAGATACTTCACACAGAACAACATAGTACAACAGAATGAATGCAGCCACACGAACGAGAAGCCAGCTGACAACTGTTAAGGCAGCTATGAAAGAGATTTGTAAAATGTAAAACCATACCACTCACAACTTTCATTTTCTTTTGGAAAATATAGTTACTTTTCATTAAAATTTGTTATTTATATCAACAGGTAATATTGCTCCTTTTAAATGAATAGATATTTTTAAAATTTATGTTATGATTTCTAATAGAATCATTATTTCAGAACAAGGAACACTGAGGAAGAAAATTTTTAAAAAAGAAATAATTATTAATACTTTTTTTTTTATTTTTCAGACACAGTCTAGCTCTGTCACCCAGGCTGGAGTGCAGTGGTACAATCATAGCTCACTGCACCCCCAACCTCCCAGGCTCAGGCCATCCTCCCTCCTCAACCTCTTGAGTAGCTGGGACCACAGGCATGCACCACTATGCCCAGCTAATATTTAATTTGATTTAATGTAATTTATGTTATGTTTAATTTATTTTATTTTATATAGTTTTATGTCATGTTATTTATTTATTTTATTTTATATTTCACCTCATTTCATTTGTTTTTTGAGATAGGGTCTTGCTCTGTTGCCCAGGCTGGAGTGCAGTGGTGTGATCACAGCTCACTGCAGCCTTGAACTCCTGGGCCCAAATGATCCTCCCATCTCAGCCTCCTGAGTAGCCAGGACTACAGGCATGCACCACCACACCTGGATAATTTTTGTATTTTTTTGTAGAGATGTGATCTTGCCATGTTGCCTAGGTTGGTCTTAAACTCCTGGCCTCAAGTGATCTTCCTCCTTGGCCTCCCAAAGTGCTATTAATACAATTAACTACATAAATAAAATCTCTTTGGAGGCCTCAATAATTTTTAAGAAGGTAAAATGTGACCTGAGAACAAAAAGCTTAAGAACCTCTGCCCACATGGAAACAATTGGTTGGCAGCAATAGGGGAGGATAAGGAGATCAAGTACAAATCCTGGATTTCTTTTTCAATTTTTTCATTGATAAGTAGGGAGTCAGATTTTGCTACCTCCTATGGCATAATTTTTAAGAACTTACCCTATTACAGCAGGGTTCACAGGCAGGGAGGAATTTTATTTCAGAAACATCACCCTCAATATGCAAAATAGGCCAATATTTCTCCTTTCACGTCTTTTAAAACTGGGAGTGAGTCAGTGCCTCACGCCTGTAATCCCAATCTATTGAGAGGCCAGCGGGGAAGGATTGCTTGAAGCCAGGGGTTTGAGGACAGCCTGGGCAACATAGCAAGACCCCATTTTATAAGTAAAATACAAATGAACAAACAAAAGACTAAGAGCGATCAAAGCGTTTATGAAAAGGTGAACATGACTCCAGGGATATCAATTAAGCAATCCTATGAGAGCCATCCTTGAGCAATTTTACATTACACCCACTTCACCCTTTATTTTTCAACATAGGAATAATAACAGGATAACCTTTTGGTAAGGAGTTCAAGGGCTGTTTTGTAGAAAAACAAAACTCAGGATATCGGTTCTTATGGAACAATGGTTGGCCAAATCCAGCAAGCTGCCTGTCTTTGTAAATAAACTTTTATTGGAACACAGCCATGCCCATTCATTTACTTCCTGGTCTGCGCTGCCTTCATGCTACAGCAACAGAATTGACTAACTGCAATAGAGACCATATTACTTACTAAATACTTGCTATCTGGCCCTTTCCAGAAATTGCCAACTCCTGTTTTAGACAGTCACTCTGTATCTTGATTAAGAGGGCTTTGGAATTAACTGACCTGGATTTAAGTCCCTTCTGTGCTACTCTCAGCTTAAGGGACTTGGCTTAATTTTCCTTATAATAGAAAGGGGCTAAATTGTAAGGATGACATAAGATAAGGCCTGGAAAGTGTTTAAGAGAGTCCCTGGCACAGAGCAAGTGCTCACTAGCACTATCATCAACGTAGCAGGAGCTTAAATGAAGTATGATGAACTTGGGACTTAGATTCTAAAATCAACATACAGGACAAAAAGAAAACATTAAAATAAATCTCCTTTGAAAACCCCTTAGGTGGGTGGCACATTATAGACAAACACAGAGTCTCCCAGTAAGGCCAACATAGCTGGTGTTTCCTTCCAGCATTTAAGTAGATTGCTGTTGTTTCACTTGAGGCCCCAGATGAAGTAGCTGGCATTGAAGAGCCATATTGTAGGAACAAAAATCTATATATTCAAACATGAGGCTCACACTCAGTTGGTGAGAAACTCACATTCGCAAGAGCAGAGGGGATCGACAGACTTTGGGGACAGAAGATTCACAGCTCCCATACTGTACCGCTTTGGGCGACAGACGTGTCTGGTGGGTCATTTTTCTCCTGTGCCTCTCCGCCCCACCCCGCCAAAGAAAACCACCTAATTTGACATTTGTAAATGAAATGAACATCTTTTAAAAGGAATCAATAATACTGATAGAGTTGCTATGACAATGAAATGTGTATACCTGATGGAAAATGACAGCTATTGCTTTGTTTAAAATTCCATGGTAAATTCCCACCTGATGCCTGGCATATGGGGAACTACGAGAAACACCTGGGTCTTACAAGTTTCCTTCTGGACATCAACTAGGATTACGGTTTTATTTGTGAAAATCCCCTCAAGTAGCAGATTAAATTACTCAGCAGAGTGTGGTGGCTCACGCCTGTGGTCCCTGCACTTTGGGAGGCGGAGGCAGGAGGATTGCTTGAGCCCAGGAGTTAGAAAACAGCCTGGGCAACATAGCAAGACCCTGTCTCTACAAAAAATATTAAAATTAGCCGGGCATGATGGCATGCACCTGTAGCCCCAGCTACTTGGGAGGCTGAGGCAGAAGAACTGCTTGAGCCTGGGAGGTTGAGGCTGCAGTGAGCTATGTTCATGCCACTGCACTCCAGCCTGAGTGACAGAGTGAAGCCTTGTCTCAAAAAAAAAAAAAAAGAAAAAGTAGAAAGATTAAAAAAATAAATTATTCCATGGGCATGTATTTACCTGGGAGAAAACCAGTAGTTGATGAGGCTGGAGACCACTACATAGGATGCTATCATCATCCCCGACATGATGAGTGACACGAAGCCCAAACCACAGAGGATGCAGAGCAGTGATAGGCCACCCACAGCGATGACCAATCCTAGGAGGAGAACGTGATTAGGAGAAGTGTTCATCTCAAACAGGTTGAAAACTGCAGACCCCGGGGTCAGTGTGTTTAAAATAATGTCAGCTAACTCAGATTATTAAAGTAAGGAGATTTCCCACAAAAACCCAGATTTTTGGCATCACTTAAAAAAAGGAGGTGATATGGGCACCTGAGTGGGCATCAAACCATGGCAGCAACTGGCTGGCCCTCCCATTGCCTCCAGTCCCCACAGTTCCCAAACTGCATTGCACATGGGCCGCTTTGCTCATTTTGTCTTTTTTTTATTTTCTTTTTTGAGATGGAGTCTTGCTCTGCCTCCCAGGCTGGAGTGCAGTGGCACGATTTCAGCTCACTGCAACCTCTGCCTGCCAGGTTCAAGCGATTCCTGGCTTCAGCCTCCTGATGAGCTGGGATTACAGGCGCCCACCACCATGCCCAGCTAATTTTTGTATTTTTAGAGGAGATGGGGTTTCACTATGTTGGCCAGGCTGGTCTCGAACTCCTGACCTCAAGTGATCCACCCGCTTCCCAAAGTGCTGGGATTACAGGTGTGAGCCACCGCAACCAGCCTGCTCATTTTGTCTTGCCCGTAGGTGTTGGAGTTTGAGATCCCTTTATCCTCAAGGTCAAAGATGGACTTCCAAAGGGATCCCCCTGAGGAGTCAGCCAAGGCAGTACTGGGGGAGGTAAATTATCTCCAGTGTCTCAAACTGCATAATAAATGCCATTATTTACACTTACTTACAAGCTATAGGTATAAAGGTCATGCAGACTAAAGCAAAATCTAAATGCAGTTTTTGATGGCATCCTTGAAAATCCAGCCTGTCAACTATCACATTTTAATCTTAAGGTCTGATTGGTCATTTTTATGGAGCATTTTCAATGCCATTTTAATATACCATTCCCATTCTGAATGGGAATAGTAATGAATTATCATCTAATACGTCCAAGGAAAATACATTTTTTCATAATGTGGGGCCTGTGGGAGGAAAAGAATAAAAGGTACAAGGAGAAGATCATGAAGAACAAATAACATGGCAAGTATCGTACGGCTGACATCCTTCCCTTTGCTTTGCGAGTGGCCAGTTAGCCCAGTACTCCTTCCACAGCCACAATGATGGTTTCAGGGAGGGACCCTGAAAAGGCTGGAAGGAAGGGAACATCAACAGATGTGCTGCCTTTTCATAAAGATTTGCAAAATTTTAGATCAGTGTTTTTCAAAGTGTGGCGCCAACCACCTGCATCAGAATCAGGTGCATCAAGGAAGCTTGTGAAAAATTCAGATTTCTAAACCCCACTCCAGACCTACTAAAATAGCACTCTCTGGATGAGGCCTGGAAGTCTGCATTTTCTTTCTCTTTTTTCTTTTTTTTAAAGAGACAGAGTCTTGCTCTGTTGCCCAGGCTGGAGTGCAGTGGTACGATCATAGCTCACTATAGCCTCAACTGCCTGGGCTCAAGTGATCCTCTCACCTCAGCCTCCTGAGTAGCTGGGACTACAGACACACACCACTTCTTTCTTTCTTTCCTTTCTTTCCTTTTTCCTTTCTTTCCTTTCTTCTTTTCTTTTTTCCTTCCCTCCCTCCCTCCCTCCCTC
>NW_012101610.1:220009-221106 GCF_000951045.1 Mandrillus leucophaeus
TGGGAGGCGGAGGTTGTGGTGAGCCAAGGTCACGCCATTGCGCTCCATTGCACAGCCTGGGCAACACGAGCAAAACTCCGTCTCAAAAAAAGAAAAAAAAAAGTCACTACAACAAGACTTCTCCCAAGACATGAGTCACCCAGGCGGCGATCTTAGGCAGCTGTGGGCAGGCGGCAAGTCTGAGGTCCCCACCCAAGGTCAAGTCCTGTGAAAGGAGGAAAGACCCAGTCATGGCTCTCCTGCCAAACACACACTCTTCAGTAGACCTCTTCGGCATATGGGTGCATTGATGTAAGGTACATACCCTCTGCCTCCAACTTTACAGCTGAGGTTCTCATAGTTGAAGCCACTCAGACACAAACAGGCTTAGCTACTTGGATCACCTAGGAGCTTGTTAGAAATACAGAATCTGGCTGGGTGTGGCACCTCACACCTGTAATCCCAGCATTTTGAGAAGTCAAGGCGGGAAGATCGCTTGAAGCCAGGAGTTTGAGACCAGCCTGGGCAACAGAGCGAGATTCCATCTCTACAAAAAATTTAAAACTAGCTTGGCATAGCGGCACACACCCACAGTCCTAGCTACTTGGGAGGCTGAGGAGGGAGGATCACTACAGCCCAGAAGTTTGAGGCTGCAGTGAACTATGGATTGCACCACTGCATTCCAGCCTGGGCAACAGAGGGAGATCTTGTCTCCAAAAAAAGGGAAAAAAAAGGAAATGCAGAATCTCAGGCCCTGATGAATCAGACTCTGCCTTTTAAACAAGATTCCGCAGGTGTTGTGCATACACATTAAGGTTTGAGAAGCAATGAACTAAATCACTTGTCTAGAGTCGCACAGCCTCCAAGTGACAAAATCTCACCATTAAAAGCTAATCACTTGTCTATTATTAAGCATTAAAAGCATTATCATTATTAAAAGCATTATTAAAGTGATTAGCATTAAAAGCTAATCACTTGCTTATTATTAAGCATTAAAAGTATTACTATTAAAAGCATTATTCTAATTATAATTATTATTATATAATTATATTAGTTACACATTATATTAGTATTAGTTATCAATATTAATATAGCATTAATTATATATATTACAAATA
>NW_012101610.1:224466-226595 GCF_000951045.1 Mandrillus leucophaeus
GATCTGCCCTCCTCAGCCTCCCAAAGTGTTGGGATTACAGGCGTGAGCCACCGTGCCTGGCCTCCTTTTTTTTTTTTTTTAAGAGATAGAGGGGAATCTTGCTATGTTGCCCAGAATGGTCTTGAACTCCTGGTCTCAAGAGATTCAAAGTCGGTATTTTGATAAAGGAAGTAAGATTTATACACACTCAGAGCTGGGTGCAGCGGCTCACACCTGTAATCCCAGCATTTTGGGAGGCCGACGTGGGCAGATTACTTGAGGTCAGGAGTTCAAGACCATCCTGGCCAACATGGCAAAACCTCGTCTCTACCAAAACTATAAAAATTAGTCGGGCCTGGTGGGGCATGCCTGTAATCCCAGCTACCTGGGAGGCTGAGGCAGGAGAATTGCTT
The DNA here is from genome assembly GCF_000951045.1 of Mandrillus leucophaeus. Lineage (NCBI taxonomy): Eukaryota > Metazoa > Chordata > Mammalia > Primates > Cercopithecidae > Mandrillus > Mandrillus leucophaeus. Next base: position 224,859 of record NW_012101610.1, read on the forward strand.
GAACCCGGGAGGCAGAGGTTGCAGTGAGCTGAGATCATGCCACTGCATTCCAGGCTGGGCGACAGAGCGAGACTCCATCTAGAAAAACAAAAATATTTAAATACACTCAGCTTCAAGAACCAGTATTCTAGAGGCTTTGCACATGCTGTTCTCCTGTCCAAAAGGCCCTTCCTTGCCCACCCTGAGGCAAAGTTGTTATACATCTTTAAAGTCTTGTCTGCTGTAAAGCTTTGCATGTACCACCAAAATGTAATGGCTCTCTCCTTTCTCTGTAAATTTCCTTTCTTATGGTACTCATTCATTCCTCCACCCATTCATTCATGCATTCACCCATCTATCCTTCAACATTTACTCAAAAACCACTCTGCCAGACTGTATTTGGCTCATCCACTGACCATGCCTACTTTTTCCTTCAAGTGTAAACTGCTTTGTCCCTGGGGCAAATAAACAGCCCTGGGTGCTCTTAGCTCTGGGAAGCCATGGAATGGACCAGAAGTGATCACCTGACCCACTGGCCACCATCTCTTTGGCCACTTGCCTGTGGTGTGTGATCTGATTTGAAAAGGCAAAGTGAGCCAATCAGATTTGCTTTCCCAGTAATTTGAACTTAGGAATACAGGGAGAAATTGACTGTTGGTAGTGGAACTTCAGGAAAAAGGGTGAAGGTGGTCTCCAGTACCTAGCGAGGCATCTGGCATGCAGTAGGTACCCAGTAACTTACTGTGGAATGACAAGTCTCCCTGCTTAACAATAATAGCTAGCATTCATTGAGAAGCTACTCTGTGCCATGTATTGTGTATTGTGCTAAGGACTTTATGGAGCCATATGTTTCAATCTTCACAACAACTTTTTGAGATTGTATTATTACATCTCTATTTTACATATGAAGAATTTGAGGCCCAGAGAGGTAAACCACTTGCCCCAAATCACAGTGGTAGAGGTGGAATTTGAATGCAGACTCCAGAGTCCATGTTTTACTTACTCTGATAAGTTGCCTTGCTTGATGTGATTTTGACAAGAATGGCAGACAGCCAGGTGTGGTAGCTCACGCCCATAATCCCAGCACTTTGTCAGGCAGAGGTGGGAGGATCACTTGAGCCCAGGAGTTTGAGACCAGCCTGGGCAACATAACAAGATCCCACCTCTTAAAAAAATTTAAAAATGGCAGATGCCCCAAAAGTATTGTTCTCCCAATTGAGTTATTTTCCAAGGGGGTGAATGACAGAACAGGCTACCTTCCAGTATGATGACCCCCAGCAGAGCAGCCAGGGACGTAAGTATCACGATGAGCAGGAAGAATCCAACAGGAACAGCTGACATGACAATGAACACAAGCAAGGTGAAGGCGAGAAATGGATGCCTGTCCAAGTACTGACCCACTGGAGACTTCATAAAGGCCACCACCTGTGGGCAAAGGACGAAGAGCCAGGGTTAAGCACCACATCGGAACCCCAGGTTGAATGGATCTGCCCAAGCTGTGGGAATTACAACCAGAGGTCGTAAAGCCAGAAGGCTCATGCATTAAGAAGTCACTACAGGCCGGGTGCGGTGGCTCACGCCTGTAATCCCAACACTTTGGGAGGCCAAAGAGAGCGGATTACCTGAGGTCGGGAGTTCGAGACCAGCCTGACCAACATGGTGAAACCCCGTCTCTACTAAAAATACAAAATTAGTCAGGCATGATGGTGTATGCCTGTAATCCTAGCTACTCGGGAGACTGAGGCAGGAGAATTGCTT
>NW_012101610.1:227805-237989 GCF_000951045.1 Mandrillus leucophaeus
TATATAATTATAATATGTATTATAATATTTATATTATTATAATAATAATTATTAAAAGCATTATTAAGCATTAAAAGCTAATCACTTGTCTAGAGTCCTACAGCCTCCAAGTGGCAAAATCTCAGCATTAAAAGCTAAGGCCTGGCCGGGAGTGGTGGCTCACACCTGTAATCCCAGCACTTTGGACATAGGCGGATCACCTGAGGTCAGGAGTTCAAGAACAGCCTGGCTAACATGGTGAAACCCAGTCTCTTTTAAAAACACAAAAATCAGCCAGGCTTGGTGGCCTGTGCCTGTAGTCCCAGCTACTAGGGAGGCTGAGGCACAAGAATCGCTTGAGCCTGGGAGGTGGAGGTTGCAGTGAGCCAAGATGGTGCCATTGCACTCCAGCCTGGGTGACAAAGCAAGTCTCTTTTTCTTTTTTTTGTTTGAGATGGAGTTTCACTCTTGTCGCCCAGGCTGGAGTGCAATGGCACGATCTCAGCTCACTGCAACCTCCGCATCCCAGGTTCAAGCCATTCTCCCACCTCAGCCTTCTGAGTAGCTGGGATTATAGGCGCCCCTACCATGCCCAGCTAATTTTTGTATTTTTAGTAAAGACAGGGTTTCACTGTATTGGCCAGGTTGTTCTTGAACTCCTGACCTCAGGTGATCTGCCTACCTCGGTCTCCCAAAGTGCTGGGATTACAGGCGTGAGCCACCGCACCTGGCTGCAAGTCTCCTTTTCAAAAAAAAAAAAAAAAACCAAAGGGCTAAGGTTTTGGACTCAGAATGGCCAATGCTTGCAATAGCTGCCACATCAAGTAAAAATACTAAATACTTTTATGTCATCAACTTGGTCACCATAGTTAGCCACAGAATGTGACTAATGCAAGTTTATGCTGTGTTAATAAATAGTTTATTTTTCTTCACCAGGCAAAAGGAATTTTGGATCTGACTAAATGGAGGGAGACTGCTTTAACGCAGAGCTGGCCATAGGCAAATCCACAAAGATGGGTTTCCCCCTCTCCTCCTTAGGCTCCATGCCTTCTTTCTCCTCAGTACTGGCATTCTAGATCCTGTTCATGTGAAAGGTACAGAACCTCCTTCCATCCTAACTGGTCCTTCCTGAGCCTCATCCCTAGGGCCTTGCAGGCCAGCAGATGAAAAGAAGACATAATTCAGGTCCCCAAGACACATGTGCCGCTTAGGAAAAAGAGTTTACCCAAGTGATTTAAACAGTGGGATTTTCAGGGCGAGTTGGAAGGCAGGAGGGGTTTGTGGTTCATGCTGAAAGAGCTAAAGTACAAGCCGCATCCTGCTTAAATAGAAGAGGCCATGCCAAGAAGCCATAGCCGTAGGTCTTGGGCTTCAGCATGGTCTCCTAAGAATCACTCTCGAGGCATGGCCAATCTCACTTCCTGCCAGGCCACAGGACGGCAAAATGCCCACTGACCTCACTGCCTCCTGCTACCCCACCATTCTGACAAAAGCCACCAAAGAGCGTGCTATTCCACTTCTCTAGCCAGAGATGACTATAGCAGGAATCACCTCGGAGCTGGCACTGCCCAGCCTGGACACTCCATCATGAGTCCAGTGAGATCCTGCTGTGTTGGGGCAGCTGAAAGTGAGACAGGCGGAGGGGCCGTGGGACTCACCACACAGAATGTGGGCTGGTCCCTTGCGCTGTCTCAGGTCCTGACTTCTTTCCAGTTCTAATCCATATGCATCCTTATTTGATGCTCCCTGTATCACCTGACCCTTACAATAAAAAGAACCACCGTGGGGAGGAGCAGATGGGCTCTCCAGGAAAGGGAGGCAGCAGTGCACCAATGAGTGTGCTGCGCTGGCAAGGGAAGGGCTGTGCAGTGGAAGGAGCTCGTGAGGCTGGGACACCAGGACACCAGGCTTGCTGGCTTACCCCTGGGCTGTCCATCACAGGCCACCTGTGCCATTCAGCACTTGGAATGCTCCTCCTGTGACTGATGGCCTGGATTTCCAATTTAATTTAATTAAAATTTTAAAGCTGAGACTTGATTCAGTTGTTGGAAAAATTTTAAGTCTGTTTCAAACAGGTTGGGTATGCGAATCTATTTCACTGAATTGTAAGTTTTATAAAATCTGAATAGAGATTAAATATTTCCAGTGAAAATTTGGCACTGGAATTGAGATGTGCTCTAAGTGTATGAAAAAAACAATGCAAAATATCTCATTAATACCTTTTTATATTACCTGTTGAAATTATAGTGTTTTGGATATATGGTGTTAAATTAAGAATATATTATTAAAATTAACCTCTGGCCGGGAACGGTGGCTCACGCCTGTAATCCCAGCACTTTGGGAGGCCGAGGTGGGCAGATTACTTGAGATCTGGAGTTCACGACCAGCCTGGTCAACATGGCGAAACCCCGTTTCCAGTAAAAATACAAAAAAAATTAGGCAGAGTGATGCATGCCTGTAATCCCAGCTACTCGGGAGGCTGAGGCGGGAGAATCACTTGAACCCGGGAGTTGGAGGTTGCAGTGAGCCGAGATTGCGCCACTGTAGTCCAGCCTGGGCGACAGAGCGAGACTCCATTTCAAGATAGATAGATAGATAAATTAATCTCATTTGTTTCTTTTTATGTTTTTTAATGTAACTATTAAAAAACTTAAAATTATATATGTGGCTTACATAATATTTCTGCTAGACAGCACTCATTTAAATTTCATCTAGGGAAAAAAAAAAACAGGGAACACACTGCTGTCATTTGAGCAGAACTATGACATGATTAAAGGAATGATTTAAGAAATATGAACCTAGCAATCATGTGCAAGAGGTAAGGAGAAAGATTTGCAGGAAATCAGGCAAGATATACTGATGGTCAAGTCCAGGCTGATGGCACAGAGGGAAGTGGAGAGGGAGGAGGAGATGGGTTTGAAAGTGGAATGACAAAAGAAGAAATACACAGGACTTAGGGACAGTTTGGCACAGGGATATAAAAGGAAACAGGCAAGACTGTTCTACTTTAGTCCTTAAGGAATCCACCTTTCTCTTAGCCTTTTTTTTTTGAGATGCAGTTTCGCTCTGTTGTCCAGGCTGCGTGCAATGGCACGATCTTGGCTCACTGCAACTTCCACTTTGGGAACTTCCAGGTTCAGGCAATTTCTGCCTAATATTTGTATTTTTAGTAGAGACGGGGTTTCACCATGTTGGCCAGGCTGGTCTCGAACTCCTGACCTCAAGTGATCTGCCCATCTCGGCCTTCCGAAGTGCTAGGATTACAGGCATCAGCCACCACGCCCCGCCATTCTTAGTCTTTTCTGAGTCTGGGCTCTATAATCAAAGAGAAAGTCATTCGGATATGCAAAGAGACCAAGATTCAGACAATTAAACCCAGCAATTGTCTTTTCCCAAGAAGTACAGCTGAGCTCCAGCCAGTCTGTCCCAGGAGGGGAGGACACGGTTCAACCACACCTAATAATAACAGAGAACATTCATTAAACACTCAGGTGCCAGGCACTGCTTTAAGCGCCTCCCGTGTTATTTCCTCATTTATTTCTTCCTACAATGCTACGAGGTAGGTAAAAAAGAACGACCTAACACTATTTAAACTCAGGGGGGTAGAACGTAGCAATTAACATTTCATTCTCATGGCAACAGAGGGGGATGCGATGGAAAGATGAAAAGTGGGAGAGGTTATTATTCAGTAACACGCACTGTGATTTTCCATCACCAGCCTGGAGGTAGACACAGGTTATCCAATCTAGACTCTACAAGCACACTGCAGCACTGCAGAGCCCAGGAAGGCCAGGCCAAGACAGACTGACAAAATTACGTGCCAGGCTCTGTGCTAAAGCCTCAAACAGCATCTCAGATAATCTTCATAACAAACCTCTGAGCCTGGCAGTGCTCATTTTAGAAAAGAGGAGATGGTAGCTGGGCGTGGTGGCTCACTTCTGTAATCCCAGCATTTCAGGAGGCCAAGGCAGGAGGACTGCTGGAGGCCAAGAGTTTGAGACCAGCCTCAAGGACCAGTGAGAGACCTTGTCTCTCCAAAAAATAAAATAAAACATTAGCTGAGTATGCTGGTATGCACCTGTAGTCCCAGCTACTCAGGAGGCTGAGGCTGGAGGGTTGCTTGAGACCAGGAGTTCGAGGCTACAGTAAGCCATGATCGCACCACTGTACTCCAGCGTGGAAGACAGAGCAAGACTCTGTCTCAATAAAAAATAAATAAATAATTTTTAAAAAGGAGATGGAAATTCAGTGAGCCTAAGTGACTTGCCCAAGGTCAGACAAAGGCAGTGGGCTTCTAAAGTAGGGACAATGTGGCCAGTGTTTGAGAACATGAAGGCTCCACCTGGGATGATTAGGAGCCACGCAAATTCCCTGGTAGGAGAATGCAAAAAACAATCAACGATTCATTATCTCTTCCTACCAGGAGAAGGGCGAAGGGTCAGGACCATCTAAAACCACTGGTGGCCAGGCGCGGTGGCTCACGCCTATAATCCCAGCACTTTGGGAGGCCGAAGTGGGTGGATTGCCTGAGGTCAGGAATTGGAGACCAGCCTGGCCAACATGGTGAGAAACCCTGTCTCTACTAAAAATACAAGAAAAAAAACAAAACAAAACAAAACAGGTGAGCATGACTATTAACTAAGTTCAGGCAGGGCCAGGGCGAATGCCTAGTGCAGTGCTTGGCATACAGTCAGTGCCAAGAAATATGCAGTCAATCCTTGTTACTCACAATTCCATATTTGTAAATTTGCCTCCTCACTAAAATTTATTTGTAACCTCAAAATGAATACTGGCAGTGTTTTTTGTTTTATTTTTTTGTTTGTTTTTTGAGACGGAGTCTCGCTCTGTCACCCAGGCTGGAGTGCAGTGGCGCGATCTTGGCTCACTGCAAGCTCCGCCTCCCAGGTTCACGCCCTTCTCCTGCCTCAGCCTCCCAAGTAGCTGGGACTACAAGCATCCGCCATCATGCCTGGCTAATTTTTTGTATTTTTAGTAGAGACGGGGTTTCACCATGTTAGCCAGGATGGTCTTGATCTCCTGACCTCGTGATCCACCCACCTCGGCCTCCCAAAGTGTTGGGATTACAGGCGTGAGCCACCGCACCCGGCCTGTTTTGTTTTGATTGAGACAGAGTCTTGCTGTCACCCTGCTGGAGTACAGTGGTGTGATCTTGGCTTCCTTCAACCGTCACCCCGTGGGTTCAAGCGATTCTTGTGCCTCAGCCTCCCAAGAGGCTAGGATTACAGGCACATGCCACCATACCCAGCTAATTTTTATATTTTTAGTAGAGAAGGGGTTTCATCATGTTGGCCAGGCTCATCTTGAACTTCTGGCTCCAGGGATCCACCTGCCTCGGTGTCCCAAAGTGCTGGGATTACAGGCGTGAACAACCGCGCCTGGCCCACAGTGCTTTTGGGGTCATCAGTGGACATGCCCACAACAGCAAAAGACGGAGTCACCTACCATGTACATTCCCAGTTGAGGTCAAGCAAGGTGACACTGAGCCTTCCTGTTTCATCCTTTAAACGAGTGTCATTGTGGTCTATTTAGTGCCACGTTTATGCTTTAAGTTGGTGATTTCACCATTGAAAATGGTCCCCAAGTTTAGTGCTGAAGCGTTCTCTAGCATTTCTAAGCATGAGAAGGCTGTGATGTGTCTTATGGAGAAAATACACATTGTGTGATTAGCTTTGTTTAAGACATGAGTCACGGTATACCATTGTTGGCCCTGAGTTCAATGTTAATGATCAACGATATATACTAACATGTCTTTAAACAGAAATACACAGAAAACGAGGTTATGTACTGATCAGTTGACAAAAATGTTGTGGCAGAGGCCCACAGCAACTGAATCCTGGATTTCCCCTAGGAGCGATGGTTTGGTATGTGCTAATTCGATGTCTGCAGTAACTTTACAGAACGTAACGACCATGGTTAATGAGAATCAGCTGTAAATGTGGAACGGCAGGAGAACCCTTCTTACTGAGCTAACTTTTAATAACAAGAGTCCCCGCCAGCTGGCGAGAAAGCTGCTTGTCCAATTTAAAAATAGCTTGGTAAATCCACAAAGAGTGCCAGATAAATTCTGGAGCAAGTCCAGAATTTATTGTTGTAGACTGCAGAGAAGCATCTCTTCAAGTAGCTCTGCTGTGCTATCCAATACAAACAACAAAAATACATCACAAAACGGTTCATTTTGTTGCATATACATGTGTATTTTTATAGGTATATTACGTAGAAAAAAGGTCTAGAATGACATACAAAATGTTAACAGTATTATCTCTGAAAGCTCTTTTCCCTGACAAAATGCTGAAAGGCATATAGAAGAAAGCAATAAGGATAAATATGCAAGAAAACAATATACTATCTGAAGTCCCATTGCCACTGAGTGGCTACTGAATACCTAAAAAGTGGCTAACTCGAATTGAAATGTACTGGAAGTGTAAAACACACACGGGGTTTCAAAGAGGGAGTATGAAAAAGAAGGTACAATGTCTCAAGAACCTTTTTTCATTAATAATTTTGTATAAATGATTACATGTTGAAGTATTTTTGATATCTTAGGTTAAATACAAACATTATTAAAAATAATTTTTTATTTTTATTTTTATTTATTTATTTTTTTGGAGACGGAGTCTCACTCTGTCACCCAGGCTAGAGTGCAGTGGCACAACCTTGGCTCACTGCAACCTCCGCCTCCCGGGTTCAAGTGATTCTTCTGCCTCAGCCTCCTGAGTAGCTGGGACTACAGGCGCTCACCATCACTCCTGCTGATTTTTGTATTTTTAATAGAGACAGGGTTTTACCATGTTGGCCAGGCTAGCCTCGAACTTCTGATCTCAAGTGATCCGCCCACCTCAGCCTCCCAAAGTGTGAGGATCACAGGCGGGAGCCACCGTGCCCAGCCAAAATTAATTTTACCTATTTCTTTTTACTTCTTAAATGTGGCTACTAGAAAAATTTTAAATTACATATGTGGCTGACATCATATGTCTATTGTAGCTGGATTCCTAGTGGAACACTGAACTTAAATCTTGAAGTAGGCTTTTGTCTCTCATTTTCAGGGTAACAGATAGGGCAAAAATCACAACAAAACCAAACAAACGAAAAAAAATAAAAAGGATGGTATCTGTGGCACAGACTTCTTTATCCAGCTAAAGAACTGCATTTGCCATTAGTGGCAAATGACTCAATTTTGGCTTAAGAGATGTAATTGGAAGTGTTGTGTGTGACTCCCAGGAAGTCTCCTTAAATTGGAGGTGGCTTGTACATCTCTTTTCCCCCTCTCCTCAAATCCTGTTGCCTGGAACATGGATACAATGGCTGATGCTCTTGCAGTCATTGCAGACAAGGAGTTTGAAGGTCACAGCATAGACATGGCAGGGTGGTAAGCCAGAAAGATTCTTGACTTACCTCCAAATTTCTTCTACTGGAGAAAGAAATAACTTTCTATCTTGTTTACGCTAGTGTTATATTGGGATTTTCCATTATACACAGTGATTGGAAACTGACCTTTGAATTATTCTGGAAGGAGTCTATCAGCAGAGACAGCTTCTTCTGCAGTTCTTGCAAGTTCCTTGAGATACTCCGGAGCTCCTCTTTGGCCATTCTGAAGCTCACTTCAATCTCTTTGGGGATGAATTCTCCTACCGGTAAATTCTCCAGTGCAGCCCACGGTCCAATCTCTCATGTCGTCCTGTCTCTTGCTGTTACCAGAGGAAACAAAAGCCGTTAGTGGTCTTCATCCAGCTGGTTCGACGAGAGCTTCTACCATCCTCATACCTTGATGGCAGGCATGTAGATGGAGGGTAACCTGGCAATATTCACAACAATTTCAGATTGCACACACTTCAATCCAGGAATTTAGCGTCCAGGAACATGATGGAAATAATCCAACAGGTATCTCAAAATGTACTAAAAGGCCGTGCATTTCCTCCCTGTTTATAACATATAATGACCAGCAAAACATTGGAAAGGAGCTAACTGTATTTCCATTAGGAGAAAATGGGTTAAAGAATTATAAATTCAGTCATTAAAATGATAGCGTGACTGTTTCGTGATGTGAAAAGATATTTATGATACTTTAAAAAAAGATAAAATGTTAACAGTATTATTTCTGACAGCTTATGTATATTTTTTAGCGTGACAAAATGCTGAAAATACACAGAAAGCAAGAAAGCTGAATACACTATTTCAAATCTCATTTCCTTTTATTTTCCCTCGAAAGCTTTCCTTGTACAACAGCAGCCTTGGCCTATTTCTCTTCTTTATTACTGTGCAGGTTGGCTCCCAATTCCATCATTCCATACATCATCATCTATTTACTTTCGGGTAAGTCTATCCCCACTAAGGAGAGCTGCGTCTGGGGGGCAGACCTCACCACAATAATTATACTCTAACTAAACTGCTTGGAATTTTGAGGGGTGTCCCAATCTCACACAATTTTTACTTATTTTTAATAAAGGCAATTGGTTAAATTAGATATATTTTTTAACCCTTGCTGAGTTTTCAAATATAAAAAACAATCATTCTTATTTTATATTTCCCAGAACTGGCTGGACACAGAGATATGTTTTCCGTTTTTCCTTTTAAACTAACCTCCTGACCTACAGTACAAATATTTAAAAGATTCCGTCTGCGTGGCCAAAATTAACTGAGAGATCATCACAGTTATTTATCATATTGAATATCCCACGTGCTGATTGCATTAGTTACAGGGGGTAATTTTATCTACTACTAAGCTGTATAGGGTCTCCTATGCAAATTAAAGTGCATTTTAATCATCCCAGCTAGACATTCTCTGCTACTTTCCTTGTGTAAAACAAGAAACCCTTTGGAGGTGGAAGTTGAGGAGGGGACTAATCCCACCACCCCACATTCTCTCTCTGAAGCTGCCTCTGGCGTAGATCTTGAACTCGGGATGTTCCCAGCACTCAGTTCCCGTAATCTCATCTCTGCAGCAAGCTGAAACAAGCCCAGTTCTCCCTACAGGTCTCCTTTGGCCTGGGAGCCTCGAGTGCCACCCAGACCGGTTTGGGGAGTCCGATGGGAGAGTGCGTGGGGAGAATGCCATCGGCCACAGCCTTCAAATGCGTCTACCAGGCTACCAATTCCCAGACCCCCTGGTCACTCACTCCTCGGAGGGGCCTCCCCAGCCACAGAGGTGTCTCCCGAGAAGGGAAAGCGTGGACCCGATGCGGCCAAGGAGTGCCCCGCCTTCTTCACGCCTGGGGGACTGGGCCAGGCCAACACCAGCCAACCCTCTCCCCTTCCAATGCTCCAAATAAATCTCCTGGCTCTCCCACCCCCGAATCTCCAGGAGCAAACGGCTACCTCGAAAGTTCCAGCTGGGAGGAGGGGTCACATCTCTGGTTGGGGGATGGGAGCTGCAGGGCGCCTCGAGCTTACGCTGGCCGCCCCTCCCGATCTGGGCCCAGCCTTTCAGCCTTCAAAAGTCAGGGAGACCCAAGGAGAGGAGGAAAGGAGTGAAGTGCAGGTGGAGAGGGGTTCCGCGTCCCAGAAGGCACAGAGGCTGAATAATGGGAACTCAGAGGGGCGTCGAGTACTTTGTTATTACAAAGAGAAGCCCCCTTTGATACTTGCAGATCTCTCTGCAGTGACGGGGAAGGGGACCTCGGTGGAGAAGAGGGGCTGGATGGCGAGGAGGGCGCCCGTTTTCAATAATCCTTGGGAGGTTTGCCTCGACGTCTTCCCCAGGTTCCCCAGAAAGGGGCACAGTCTCGGTGTATGGTGGTGCTAGCTACCATTTTACCTAATCTAGTAGTGTGTGTGTGTTGGGGGGTGGCGGGGTGAGTGTGCTTTGAGGGGTGGGGAGGAATCGTGTCTCCTCGTGCGCTCCCAGCCCCGTCCCGGTGACTCACAGGCAGGAGACGCCCCTTATACTAATCCCGGAGCAGAAAGCTACGGGGCGTGGGACCCCGATTGCGCGCTCACGCCGTCGCCTCCGCGCTCCTCCACTGTCCCCGCCCGGCGAGGGGGGTCTAGCCACCCGGGACACCCGGACCACCACCCCCCAGCTCCGAGCTCTCACCTGCTCTTGGCGGCCGAGCAGCCCCCACCGCGTTTGCAGGCGGAGCGAAGAGAGGCAGGAGGAGGAGCAAGAGGAGGAAGGAAAGAGCGTCCCGGGAGTGAAACCAGAGCCGCCTGCCTCCGCCCCTTGGCCCGGGCACCGCCCCTCGGCTCCG
>NW_012101610.1:239539-241676 GCF_000951045.1 Mandrillus leucophaeus
TGATGATGATGATGATGATGATGATAAACCACAGAATCCTGCTGTAATTCTTCCACAATAGCAGAAAAGAAGAGCTAATAGTGGGGATAGGACAGACAAGAGTCCCTAAATTCTTAAGTTTTGGCCAATCTTGTCTGGCGTCATGCACTTTGTTCAGCTGCAAAATGCTGGGTTCCCCACCCAGGAAAATATAGTTTTTTGTGGGGGGTGTGTGTGTTTCCTTAGATTAAAAAGCCCAGCAATCATCATTCCCTGAATGGATGTTGCTTTGGAAAGCTGAGTTGGGGTTTCCATTGGGATTTTTGTTTAAGGGTGCCATCTAGGGGCGTCTCTGTGAATCTTCGAATTCCTCCCACCTCTGGCAGTTTTGGCTGGGCCAGCAGTTTTGCTTGTCTTTGTGTGATAGCAGCTTCCTCCACCACATCATGCGTTCCTCCAGGGCTGGGATCCCAGCATCTCTCCATAGCATCAGGACTTAGCACTCAAGGAACACACAGTGGTTGGGGAAAAAAAATCCATGTGCAGCCTCTCCTATGCTGTCCCGATTACTTGCTGCAATGGACTGAATGTTTGTTCCTTTAAAATCCAGATGTTGAAATCCTAACCCATAGTGTGATGGGATTAGGCATGGGGCCTTTGGGAGGTGATTAGGTCATGAAGGTGAAGCCCTCCTAAATGGGATTAGTGCCCTTATAAAAGAGATCCCAGTGGCTCACACTTATAATCCCAACACTTCAGGAGGCTGAGGTGGATGGATTGCTTGAGTCCAGGAGTTCGAGACCAGCCTGGGCAACATGGCAAAACCCCTTCTCTACTAAAAATACAAAAGTTAGCCAGGCATGGTGGCACATGCCTGTAGTCCCAGCTACGTGGGAGGCTGAGGCAGGAGGATTTCCTGAGCCCAGGCAGTGGAGGCTGCAGTGAGCTGAGACTGCGCCACTGCACTCCAGCCTGGGCAACAAAGTGAGACCCTGGCTCATTAAAATAAAATAAAATAAATCACATAACATAAAATATAAAATAAATCCCAGAAAGCTCTCTTCCCCTCTTTCCACTATGTGAGGATACAATGAGAAGTTGGCAGCTGCAACATGGAAGGGGGCCTTCATTGGAACCAGACCACCCTGGCACCCTGGTCGTGAACTTCCAGCCATCAGAGCAGTGAGAAATAAATGTCTATTGTTTACAAGCCACCCAGACTTTGGTATTTTGCTATAGTAGCCTCCAAGGATTGAAACTGTTGCTCTGCTTAAACAACTATTTTAGGTGTCAGGAATGAGCTGCCAGGAACCAGCCTCTGAATAAGAAATGTGTGAAAATTTTCTAGAGACAGATTAAGACCCTAAACTGTTGATACCAAGAGACGGGGACAACTTGGAACCTCACTGACCTCTCCTCCCCATGTTGGCAGATTTGGCAAATAAAAGCACAGGACACTCAATTAAACCTGAATTTCAGGTAAATACGGGTAACTTTTTAGTACAACAAGTACAGCCCATGTATTGAATGGGACATGCTTATACTAAAACATTCTTTTTTTTTTTTTTTTCTTTTTTTTTGAGACGAAGTCTTGCTCTGTCTCCTAGGCTGGAGTGCAGTGTGGTATTATCTCAGCTCACTGCAACCAGCATAGGCGTGTGCTGCCACGCCCGGCTAATTTTTGTATTTCTAGTAGAGAAAGGGTTTCATTATGTTGGTCAGGCTGGTCTCGAACTCCTGACCTTGCGATCTGCCTGCCTCAGCCTTCCAAAGTGTTGGGATTACAGGCGTGAACCACTGCTCCCGGCCCTAAAACATTCTTTTACCTAAAAAATTGTTTGTTTGAAATTCTAATTTAACTGGATACCTTGTGTTTTGTCTGGCAGCCCTGTGCATTTGGAGTTGAGAAGATTGAGAAACAAGGCCGGGCATGGTGGCTCATACCTGAAATCCCAGCACTTTGGGAGGCTAAGGCGGGCAGATCACTTGAGGTCGGGGTTCGAGACCAGGCTGACCAACATGGCAAAACCCCATCTCTACTAAAAATACAAAAATAAGCCGGGTGTGTTGGCACACACCTGGGGATGCTGAGGCAAGAGAATCACTTGAACCCAGGAGATTGGAGGTTACAGTGAGCCGAGATCGTGCCACTGCACTC
>NW_012101610.1:242466-255617 GCF_000951045.1 Mandrillus leucophaeus
CAAAGTGCTGGGATTAAAGGCATGAGCCCCTGCGCCTGGCCTCATTCTAATTTTTCACTTCATTGGATTACAGTTGCTGTTTTTGGTGGGACATGAGGTTTCACACCCTGTGTAGGAGACCTGGTCATCTCCCCATTTCTGTCTAAACCAGAACCTCCAGCCCTCCCACTGTCTCATTGATTCTAAATGCTATTTGAAACCGTATGTATACTTTATGATAAAGAGCACAAATCTAAGAGATGGAGAAGCTCAGGGTTAGTTTGAAAGGCTGGAAAGCCCAGCTTTGAGGAAGGACTGGGAAAGGGGGGAAAATTGAAGTACTTTGTGCTATGCAATGCTCTTCCTAAGAATTCGGGAGTGTTTGTGTTCTGGATAGTTTATGGAAAGAGCAGTGGACTCAGAGTCATCAGGACAGGTTTCAATTGTGTCAGTGCTACTTGTGAGTCAAGTTGACTTAGGAAAGTTATGTATCTCTCAGTTTTTTTGTTTGTTTTTCTTTTCTTTCTTTTCTTTTTTTTTTTTTGAGATGGAGTTTCACTCTCGTTGCTCAGGCTGGGGTGCAGTGGCATGATCTGTGCTCACTGCAACCTCCCTCCCAGGTTCAAGTGATTCTCCTCCCTCAGCCTCCCAAGTAGCTGGGATTACAGGTGCCTACCACCATGCCTGGCTAATTTTGTATTTTTAGTAGAGATGGGGTTTCACCATGTTGGTCAGGCTGGTCTCGAACTCCTGACCTCCAGTGATCCACCTGCCTCAGCCTCCCAGAGTGCTGGGACTACAGGCATGAGCCGCGACACCTGGCCCATATCTCTCAGTTTTATTCCTTATCCTTAAAATATGAATATCATGGTGTTTGGGGGGAAATTGAATGGAAAAAAAAAACAAGATATGCAAGCATGGCACCCAAAAAAACTCATTAAGTCTAACTTGGTTTTGAGAGAACTTCACAGTGACCATGGAACATGTGCTTTTACTATTTGGATGGCAGCTAGTATTGTTGCTTTTGAGTATGTGCACATGTATTTCTGTGTTTATCGTAATATTGGTGTTAGCCACAACATTTATAGAGCATCCACTGTGTCGGGTGATCGAACTATCCCAGTTTGCCCAGGACTGAGATGGCTTGCAGGATGCAGGACTTAGTGTTAAAACGGGGCAAAACTGGGAAAATATCAGTTATCCTTCTACTATATGCAAATCGCTCTGTACACGTTATCCCGTTAACCCTTCAAAGCAACCCTGTGAAGTAGGGACTCACATAATTGCCATTTTACAGACAGAAAGGACACTTGGAAAGATTAAGCAACTTGCCAGACCACACAGCTAATTAATGAGAAGAGTAGGATCTGAAGTCTGACCTGTCCAACTGTAGATCCCAAGAAATTAACCACCGTACTCTGTGCTTTTTGATGTCTCCAAAGGTCTTTTATTGCTGCTGCCTCTGTTATTCCTGGAACATTGCTAAACGCCCTCCCATGTTCCCTTCTGTCACCAACACTTCCTGCTGCCCAGCTGGGCCTCCAGCAAAGGGAGACACCAGCTCATAGAGCTAGATCATGCCCAGTCTTGTATGTGGGCACTGCGGAGGCCCCTCCTTCCCTTAGCAACAGACGCCGAGACTTGGTTACTGTGCCCAGTGCCTGCATACAAGCACTGCCAGTGTTAGAGTCCAGGCAGGAGGAGGGAGAACAGTTCGGGCTGCCAGGATGTTGTTTGGAGGGGTGAGTCTCCCTCTTCTCTGTATTAATATGTAACTCTGCTTCAGTCTTTCCTCTGCAGTGAACTCAATGTGTTTCTGGAAAATTTCCAAGAGAGAAGCACTTGAGGGAAAGGAAGCGTGGCCACCGCTGGGGAAGTAGAAACCAGAGCTAAAAGCGCAGCAGAAACACAGTGCTGTCCCCTTATCTCTAGCTTCCCTTTCTCTCCTCTTCTACCAGGGAACTCCTCAGGGGGCCAAAGTCTATGACCTCAGAGAGGGAGCTTCATGAACAGAGCTTTCAGAACATCTGGAAAGTTCCATTGTTGGTGTCATCCCCATTATGCTATAAGGAAGTGTGAATTTCAGAGCAACTGAATAGGAGAGGCACATCCCTGGAGAAGCTGAGAGCTCTTCGTTCATTTTTAAAAAATAGCTACAATTAGAGTGGACACCATGGGTGACATGGATTGCTCATGTCAGAAGGTAGGTGTGAATTTTAAGACTTTTCTTGTTTTACCCATTTTTTTTTTTTTTTTTTTTTTGAGACAGAGTTTCGCTCTTTGTTGCCCAGGCTGGAGTGCAATGGCGCGATCTCAGCTCACTGCAACCTCCGCCTCCCGAGTTCAAGTGATTCTCCTGCCTCAGCCTCCCGAGTAGCTGGGATTACAGGCATGTGCCACCACACCCGGCTAATTTTGTATTTTTAGTGGAGATGGGGTTTCTCCATGTTGGTCAGGCTGGTCTTAAACTCCCGACCTCAGGTGATCTGCCCGCCTCAGCCTCCCAAAATGCTGGGATTACAGGCATGAGCCACCACACCTGGCCGATCTACCTGTGTTTTTAATGTGTTGGGAATATGTGGGAAGGGGGATATTTTGATCATAGGCCAATTGGCATGTTAGATGCCCTTGACTGAACAAGTGTATTCATCACATTTTTTGTTGTCTGCTTTGAAATATCATTTTTGCTGAATTAGACTTTTGGAAATCTTCAAGTTTTGCTGTGAAAAATTCAGGAATAGACACCCGTTCTTCCTTTTCCTTCCCTTCCAAGCCCATTAGACCATATATTCCACCCATCAGTTTTGGACTGTGGCTGAACATCCGAATATTCCGGGGAGCGTCTTAAAAACAGAGAGTCTTGGTCCCCCACTCTTAGATTCTGATCCAGAAGAATCTGGAGTGGGGCCCTGGAATCTATATTTTTATCTAAGACTGGAGTGATTCTGGTGTAGCAGGTCCTCAGACAAGCATTTGGAAACTGCCTTCATGAAGAACATGCATACAACATGTGTAATCAGCAATAAGCTGCCCAAAGTGACAGTTCTACCCAATCTAGGTTCCTGAGTCTCTGTTGTATCTCTGTGGAATCACCACGTTGCCATACAGTGAAGTGCCCAGAGGAGCATTTTAAATTGAAACTTAATAAAACTAAAGTGGATTTGTAGATAATAACTAAGCCAATATGCTCTGAAGTAAAAGCTCCTTGAAATTTACCAAAGAGAAGATTTAAGCATTAATTTTTCTCTCTCTCTCTCTCTTTTTTTTTTTTTTTTTTGAGATAGTCTCTCTCTGTCACCCAGGCTAGAGTGCAGTGGCACGGTCTTCACTCACTGAAGCCTCTGTTTCCTGGGTTCAAGTGCTTCTCCTGCCTCAGTCTCCTGAGTAGCTAGAACTACAGGTGTGCGCCACCGCCTGGCTAATTTTTGTATTTTGGGTAGAGATGGGGTTTCTCCATGTTGGCCAGGCTGGTCTCCAACTCCTGGCCTCAAGTGATCCACCCGCCTCGGCCTCCCAAAGTGCTGGGATTATAGACATGAGCTACCACACCTAGCCAAGCATTCATATTTTTAACAAACAATTTTGCCTCGACCAGCTAGTTCTTATGAGAATCTCCATCTCCTCTTGAAGGTGCCACAGAGGATTCTGAGCCAGGTATAGCCAAGAAAACTCTTTGCTCTGTTCCGCAATTGATGCCTAGATCTGCTGATGCTGTGTGTGCCCCACGTGCTCTTTATCCACGGATTGGGATGCTTTCTGCTACCAGCATACTTATGACTGTTTGTGTATTTGTTTTAGTCCGAGCCTATGACATAGCTCTCTTTAATTTGTTTCTACAGAGGTTCTCCTTCTTTCCATTGTGTTCTGCAAAATGCTCACGGTTTGCTTTCTTCATTATCCCAAGAACAGCGTATCTGTCCATTTGCATAATGCAGTAAGAAAGCTGAGGCAGGAGAATCGCTCAAACTTAGGGGGTGGAGGTTGCAGTTGCAGTGCGGAGATCGTGTCACTGCACTCCAACCTGGGCGACAGAGCGAAAACTTGGTCTCAAAAAAAAAATAAAAAATAAAAAAATAAAAAAGTCACTGACTTAGAAGGCAAGCCAGCCAATTACATGGCTGGGACGTGTTACCGATCTTCTCTGCCTCATTTTCTTCAGCTAGAATGTGGGTATAAAAAAAAATCTCGTAAGGTTGTACAGTACCTGGCACATAATAGTTTGGAATAATGGTAGATATTATTGCTGCAGTTCTTGTTTTTCTGTTGTTATTTAATGAGGTAGGTGCTCGAGGAGAGATAATGATGGTTAATTTGAGTCATCTGTAAGGGGTTGGGGGCAGAGGGGCAGCTAATAGCTGAGTCATATACCCCTGCCTCATCCCCCCCCATCAGTGATCTTGCATGTCATAATTTGCACAACCAAATAAATCACATTGATACAATGTTGGCTCATCTTACCTAGGAGTTAAGTCTAAAGTCATTGCCTAAGGTGAAAATCACAGAGAGCCAAAATTGCCCTTGAAAATCCTTCAAACCACCTTTAAAGTGCTGAACAGCAGCACCTGTCAATAAGTCCAGGCCAATAGTTTTTCTTCCAGTGTTGGAACAAATTGCAGTTTCCCCATCACTAGCCCCAGGTGAAGTGGTTGATTTGTATATAGGGGCTGAGTCTTCAGACAAAACCACATGTCATCTCATTCAATAATGCAGTCACTTTCATCTCTGCTCAGGAGAGGTGGAGGGGCACTTGGGATCTGAGAGTGACCGTGGGAGCCACAGGTTTACCCTTACCTGAGGTTTGCTCCACAGTATGCACTCACTGGTTGGAATGGAGGACTCAACACCCACACTGTTGAAATAACACTTTTCCTTTTTGCAGGAAGCATAAAGAGTTGCTTATGTGTGTGTTAAATACACAGAAAATTCAGTGCCACTGCCTGCGTGAATTTCTCTTTGGAGTTTTGCACATGTGAAAATGCAAGAGTCCACCTGGTGGGGTGGCTCACGCCTGTAATCCCAGCACTTTGGGAGGTCGAAGCGGGTGGATCACCTGAGGTCAGGAGTTCGAGACCAGCCTGACCAATATGGTGAAATCCCATCTCTACTAAAAATATAAAAATTAGCCAGGCATGGTAGTGGGCACCCATCCAGCTTCTTGGGAGGCTGAGGTGGGAGGATTGCTTGAATCCGGGAAGCAGAGGTTGCAGGGAGCCAAGATTGTACCATTGCACTCTAGCCTGGGTGACAGAGTGTGTCTCAAAAAAAAAAAAGAAAGAAAAAAGAAAAAAATGCGAGTCCATTTCTTTTAAAGTCACCGCCTTTAATCATACCTGAGGGTAGGGTACTGGGGATGTCCTCAGATTTTGGACTCTCCCACAGGGGAAAAATATCCACATTTGCTTATAGAAGGGAATCCGAGGAGGAGACACTGAATGATTAAAAAATGAGGCAGGGGCCAGGCATGGTGGCTCATGCCTGTAATCCCAGCACTTTGGGAGGCCGAGGCGGGCAGATCACTTGAGGCCAGGAGTTCAAGACCCGCCTGGCCAACATGGTGAAACCCCATCTCTACTAAAAATACAAAATTAGCTGGGTGTGGTGGCAGGCACCTGTAATCCCAGCTACTTGGGAGGCTGAGGGAGGAGAATCACTTGACCCCGGGAGGCGGACGTTGCATTGAGACGAGATAGTGCCACTGCTCTCCAGCCTGGGTGACAGAGCAAGACTCCATCTCAAAAAAAAAAAAAAAAAAAAAAAAGAAACAGGAGTGGAAGGGTTGGGGAGATGGTCACAGGATATAAAATTTCAGTTAGATGGAAGGAATAACTTCAAGAGATCTATTGTACAGCATGGTGACTAATTACCAATATATTTTATTCTTGAACAATGCTGTGAGAGTGGATGTATTCTCACTGCAAAGATAATAACCATACAAGGTAATGCATATGCTAATTAGATTTAGTCACTCTTTAATGTATATATACTTCAATACATCTCAGAGTGCAATCTCAGCTCACTGCAACCTCCGCCTCTCAAGTTCAAGCAATTCTCCTGTCTCAGCCTCCCAAGTAGCTGAGACTACAGGCACACGCCACCATGCCTGGCTAATTTTTGTTTTTTAGTAGAGATAGGATTTCACCATATTGGTCAGGCTGGTCTTGAACTCCTGATCTCAGGTCATCCACCCTCCCTGGCCTCCCAAACTGGTGGGATTACCGGTGTGAGCCACCGCACCTGGCCCTTATCTGTCAATTTTTAAATAAATGAAACATACATAATGGATGGGAGTGATAGGGGTGTTTTGCTCTGGACCTAAAACCTTTCCTGGGGACCTCTTTAGTCCTAACCAACTCAGAGGCTTGCAAATCTTCCCTAATTTCTGAAGGGTGGCTTTGTTCCCATGTCCCACAGATCGCCAGAAGTGACTCCATACATCACATGAGCCACTCCCAGGGGCAGCCAGAACTGCCCCCTCTGCCTGCTTCTGCTAATGAGGAACCGTCTGGGCTCTATCAGGTATGCACACCTGGCTGCCAGCTCTTCTGTTGAGGGTGAGAAGGTGAAGTGCTTTCCCCACTTCTCTCGGTATTTGGCAGGTACTCGTTGGGGGTGGGGAGTTAAACAGACCTGACAAGTGGGATTAGTAGCTTTGGTCGCGTTTGCCCCCAGAAGAGGCTGCAGAAGTGTGGGAGAGAGAGCCATGCCATTGTTCAAAGGTGAGTTAGAATCTGGCCATCCACTGATCTGCTGTGTTATTTAAACTCTCTGAACTTCTGCATGTTTCATTGTAAAATGAAGGTAATTGTTCCTACCTTGTAGTCATGTCCATAAGGAATAAAGGCCAGAGATGTCAATTACCTGCCTCAGAGTTACTGGTGAATGCAAACTATTATCCCTGACATCAGAATTCATGCTCAAAATGGTCAGAGAAGTACAGTTGGTGTCTGTTCAGAAAGTCTTTCCACTGAATGTGCAGAAGGCAGAAACATAGCATAAGGCACTTGGAACTCTCATGAGCCTCAATGTGAGCAGAGCCCAGGCTCATGGGGAGATGTTCCTCGTTGCATCTCACTCTGCACTTCTTCCCTCGTAGACGATCATGTCACACAGCTTTTACCCGCCCTTGATGCAACGCACATCATGGACCTTAGCTGCACCCTTCAAAGAGCAGCATCACCACCGTGGACCCAGTGATTCCATCGCCAACAACTACTCCTTGATGGCCCAGGACCTGAAGCTGAAAGACCTGCTGAAGGTGTACCAACCGGCCACCATCAGTGTCCCTAGGGACAGGACCGGTCAGGGGCTGCCATCATCAGGTACTTGTGGCAGTGTCATACCCTTGGGGCTCTGGAGGGAATTATTTATTTATTTATTTATTTATTTTAGATGGAGTCTCACTCTGTCGCCCAGGCTGGAGTGCAGTGGCATGATCTCTGCCTCAGACTCCTGAGTAGGTAGGACTACAGGCTAATTTTTTTTTTTTTTTTTTGTATTTTTAATAGAGACGGGGTTTCACTATGTTGGCCAGGCTGGTCTCAAACTGCTGACCTAAGGTGATCTACCCGCTTCAGCCTCCCAAAGTGCTGGGATTACAGGCATAAGCCACTGCACCCAGCCTGGAGTGAATTTTTTACTCCTGGGTTCTGATCCTGGCTCCCCTTTTGCTGAAGCTAACTTTGGAGAACTTTGTAAAGCCTCACTCTCCTCCTTATCTATAGAGGAAATGAATGCAAATGGCTAACATTTATAGACAGTTTACATATACCAGGCACTGTTCTATGTACTTGTGTTACTGTTTGCTGCATGATAAGTTACTCCAAAACTCTGTGGCTTAAAAGGACCAGTATTTATTATCTTACAATTTCAGTGGGGGCAAGAATGTGGACATGACTGAATTTGTAGTGTTGACTCAGGGCCCCTCACTAGCAATCGAAGCATACACCAAGGCCACCATCATCTAAAGTCAACTAGGGAAGGATCCTCTTCCAAACTCACTCATGTCATCAGGTCCTTGCTGACTGTTAGCCATAGACACCAGTTTCTTGCCACATGGGTCTCTCCCTTAGAACAACTCACAACATGGCTTCTGGCTTCCCTTAGAGCAAGGGAGGGAGAGAGAAAGAGAGACAGCAAGAGAGAACCCATAGGCTTTTTTTGGAACTTAATCTTGGAAGTGACACCCTATCACTTTTGCCACATTCTGTTTGTTAGGAGTCACTAGTTCTAGCCCATACTCAAGGGGAGAGGATTACACTACAAAGGGGTGTTACCAGGAGATGGGGATCGTTGGGGGCTATCTTGGAAGCTGCTTACCACAGCACCTTGTGTGTGTTAATTTAATTCCCACCAAGCATAGGTATATTGACATAAGGGTATCCTTTAGTAATTTTTGTTGGACGTATGTTGGCACTCTTGATCTGCTCTCTGTCTCAAACTCATTTTTATATTTTTCATTTTTCTCTCTGTGCTATGTCTGGGTAAGTTTCTCAATTACATCTTCCAATTTATTAATTTTCTCTTCAACTCTATTCAGTCTTGAGTTTTTCATGTCTAATGAGTGTTTTTTGTTTAAATGACTATCTTTCCATTTCAAATTTTCTAATTACTTATGGTTTTCTACTTCCCTTCTCCAAATTCTGATTCCATTCTTACTGTCATAACCCTTTCAATATCACTTGGATGATTTTTTTTCCAAGTGGTTCTTACCAGTGTTATTTGTGTATTACATGTACACCCACAGTCTCTAGGATGCTGCTTTTGCATGTTCCTGCTTTAAGGACATGTGGCAAATAATTAATACCCAAATGTTCAAGATCATGATACACAGAACCTTAAGTTTGCTGCTCTAATTGCTAATTTCATGGTCATCATCTTAGTTCGTTTTGGGCTGCTATAACAAAGTATTATAAACCTAGTGGCTTATAAACAACAGAAATAAATATGTTATGGTTCTGGAGACTGTAAAGTCCAAGATCAAGGTACCGACAGATTCAGAGTATGGTGAGGGTCCTCTTCCTGATTCATAGACATCTGTCTTCTCTATCTTCTTGCTGTGTGCTCACATGGGAGAAGGAGTGAGGGATCTTTTTGGTGTTTCTTTTATAAAGGCACAATCTCATTCATAAGATGGAACCCTCATGACCTAATCATCTCCCAAGGGTCCCACCTGCCGAGACCAGATCAGTCAGGGAGACCCTAACCCCGCGGCACTAGAGGAATTAAAGACACACACACAGAAATATAGAGGTGTGAAGTGGGAAATCAGGGGTCTCACAGCCTTCAGAGCTGACAGCCCCAGACAGAGATTTACCCACATATTTATTGAGAGCAAACTAGTCATTAGCATTGTTTCTATAGATATTAAATTAACTAAAAGTATCCCTTATGGGAAACGAAGGGATGGGCCGACTTTAAGGAGTAGGTTGGGCTAGTTAACTGCAGCAGGAGCATGTCCTTAAGGCACAGATCGCTCATGCCATTGTTTGTCGCTTAAGAATGCCTTTAAGCAGTTTTCCTCCCTGGGCGGGCCAGGTGTTCCTTGCCTTCATTCCCATAAACCCACAACCTTCCGGTGCTGGCCTTACAGCCATTATGAACATGTTACAGTGCTGCAGAGATTTTGTTTATGGCCAGTCTTGGGGCCAGTTTATGGCCGGATTTTGGGGGGCTTGCTCCCAACACCCACCTCCAAATACTATCATGCTGGGGATTAAATTTCAATATACAAAATTTCACAAGACATTAGCATTCAGTCTGTAGCAGTCTTTAATGATTTTCTTAGTCCAAAATTATTAATATCTGTGAAGAACTAGTACTAATGCCTCCCAGGTTTCATTGTCCCAAAAATTCTCAGGCCAGCTAGAGTCTTTGAATATAAAGTACTAAGATGCTTTCTTCAGAGCAGCACTGGTGTCTGTTATTCATGTCCTTGCTTGAGTTGATTTCTGCTTATTATTCATTAAAATACATTCGTACTTGGAGGATCTTAAAAATTTACTTTGGCATAATATTGTTATTGCTGTATTATTTCCATTTTGTGAATCTATACCTCGATTGTTGAGTTTATTGAGAGGATCGCTTGTGCCCAGGAGTTGGAGACCAACCTGGGCAACATGACAAAACCCTGTCTCTACAAAAGATAGGAAAATTAGCCGGATGTGGTGGCATGCGCCATTACTCCTAGCTACTCAGGAGGCTGAGGTGGGAGGATCACCTGAGTCTGAGTGGTTGAGGTTGCAGTGAGCTGAAATCATGCCACTGCACTCCAGGACAAGCAATAGAGTGAGACCCTGTCTCAAAAGAAAAAAAAAAAAGGATTTTTTGTATTATCGTTACATTTAGACTATTTTGAGAAGTTCAAAGATAGACACTTTAGCAAGTAATATCTAACTAAAGTTTAATAATATAGTTTTTATATCATTTATTGAATTAATTGTAGCTACCTTGTATTTATTGCAAATGATATTGCTTTTTCCACTTGCAATAAATATATACTTATTGTTTCTTATTTCTGATAATCGTAAAATTTCTTTCAAAAATAAATGTACTAAGTTTATTTTATTTATTTATTTATTTATTTATTTATTAAAATATTTTGAGACGGAGTTTCACTGTCATTGCCCAGGCTGGAGTACAATGGTGCTGTCTCGGCTCACTGCAACCTCTGTCCCCTGGGTTCAAGCGATTCTCCTGCCTCAGCCTCCTGAGTAGCTGGGATTACAGGCACGTGCCACCACACCCGGCTAATTTTTGTATTTTTAGTAGAGACGGGGGGGGGGTTTCACATGTTGGTCAGGCTGGTCTCGAACTCCTGACCTCGTGATCTGCCTGCCTTGGCCTCCCAAAGTGCTGGGATTACAGGCATGAGCCACTGTGCCCGGCCTATTTTATTTTTAATTTTATTTATTTTTTTTGAGATGGAGTCTCACTCTGTTACCCAGGCTGGAGTGCAGTGGCACAATCTTGGCTCACAGCAACCTCCACCTCCTGCTTCAAGCAATTCTCCCTGCCTCAGCCTCCAAGTAGCTGGGACTACAGGTGGTCGCCACGATGCCTGGCTATTTATTATATTTTTCAGTAGAGATAGGGTTTCGCCATGTTGGCCAGGCTGGTCTTGAACTCCTGACCTCAGGTGATCCGCCCACCTCAGCCTCCCAAAGTACTGGGATTACAGGCGTGAACCACCACGTCTGTCCAAATGTACTAAGTTTAAATGCCCAAGTCTACTTAAAGATACATATTAAACAGTAATGTAACAGGTGTTTAGAAAATAGAGTATACAATATTGGAGAATACATGAAACGAGCAGTTGTTAATTCTTGCCAAATGTATGGATGAACGGAAGATATGCACATCCCCACTCTACAATTGAGGAAGCTGAGGTCCGGAGTGACAAAGCCAGTTCTTCAGGGTCACACAGGTAATCAGTGATGCACATGGGACCTCAGCCCACATCTCCTGCCTCGTTGCACCATACCATGTCCACTCCCCTTAGTGTGCTCCTGGATTGTTCCAAGAGTCATGCCCCTGTGGACGGAGAACGGCCCAACGCCATTGCCCATCACTGATGTCTGTCTTCTCCATTCTTCCAGCAAATAAAAGCTCATCAGAGCCCATGAGGAAGAAAACGAAGTTTTCCTCCAGAAACAAAGAGAATTCCACTAGGTAAGATGTCACTGTGGGCACCAGAGAAGGCAGGACAGTGGACTGAACGGAAGAAGGATGTGGTCTCACTGAAGCCACACTCTGTTTCTTGGCTTCAAAGCATTCCCAGATAATCACATTTTGTCCACCAATCACCTTAATCCAAAAAAAAATTTTTTTTTGAGACAGAGTCTTGCTCTGTTGTTCAGGCTGGAGTGCAGTGCATGATCTTAGCTTGCTGCAACCTCCACCTCCCAGGTTCAAGCGATGCACCTGCCTCAGCCTCCCGAGTAGCTGGGATTTCAGGTGCGTGCCACCAGGCCTGGCTAATTTTTGTATTTTTAGTAGAGACGTGGTTTCACCATGTTGGCCAGGCTTTTTGAGATTGTAAACAAAATAAACCAACTGAACAAAACCATGCTGAAATACCTATGAGGTGTTCAGTCGTTACGGTCATCTTTGAGGTATACACACATGACATTAGATGACACAGAGGAGAGGGGCTTCTGTTGCAGAACCACACTCATCAGGCTAGGGAATGTAGGCGACACCACAGCACCTCTCCGGAGAACCAAACACCAAGGGCTGAGCTGTGTCTACTTTTCAGGATCAACTTGGCCTTTAAGACGTCAATCTTCTCACCCATGAAGAAGGAGGGAAAGCCATCTTTGACGTTCCCAGGAAGCAGACCAATGAGTCCAGAACAGCAGCTCGATGTCATGTTACAGCAGGAGATGGAAATGGAAAGTAAAGAAAAGAAGCCCTCTGAATCGGACCTGGAGGTACGTTCTTGTTGCCCCCTTTCCCTCAGTTTGCTGAAGATTGCTCTCGGCATCTCGGTGATTCTAAATTCAGGGAGAACGGCAGAATCACCTGGGAAATGTTTGAAAAACACCAAAGTCTAGACGCAAGACAGGCCACTGGAGAGGGCACATGTTTGTGTGCTTCTGCGAGTGAGAGAGAAAGAGAGTGTGTGTGCATGTTCTCTGCCCTAGTAAGTGATGGAAATTGATACCTTGGGTCCTTTTAGGATATAAGTTGCAAAAATGGTGGCCCATAGGCTAGGAGTGCCAGACTTTGCAAGACAAAAAATGGAACACGTAGTTAAATTCAAATTTTAGGTAATGAATAACTTTTTAGTATAAGTATATCCCAAAGCATCCCATATTTTATCTGGGATCTCTATCATAGGCTGAATTTGGCCTGTAGATGTGTTTTAAGAATGAGGTGGCTGGGCATGGTGGCTTATACCTGTAATCCCAGCACTTTGGGAGACCAAGGCAGGTGGATCACTTGAGGTCAGGAGTTCAAAACCAGCCCGGCCAACATACTGAAACCCCGTCTCTACTAAAAATGAAATAATAATAATAATAATAATAATAATAATAATAAAAAGCCAGGCATGGTGGCAGGCACTATAATTTCAGCTACTTAGGAGGCTGAGGCAGGAGAATCGTTTGAACCTGGGAGGTGGAGGTTGCAGTAAGCCAAGATTGAGCCACTGCACTCCAGCCTGGGCAACAGAG
>NW_012101610.1:255667-258804 GCF_000951045.1 Mandrillus leucophaeus
AAAAAAAAAAAAATGAGGTGGCTGGGCGTGGTGGCTCATGCCTGTAATCTTAGCACTTTAGAAGGAGGAGTGGCAAGGATCACTTGAGCCCAGGATCTCAAGACCAGCCTGGGCAACAGGGAGAAACCCAATCTCTACAAAAATTAGCTGGGCATGGTGCCATGCATCTGTGGTCCCAGCTACTTGGGAGGCTAAGGTGGGAGGATGACTTGTGCCTGGGATGCTGAGGCTGTAGTCAGCTATGATTGTGCCACTACACTCCAGTCTGGGCAGCCCTTTCTGGGACAAGACAGCCTATCCCTTGATCCCCTTCTCTGACACCTCAGGCATCCCAGCTATGATCATGCCACCATACTCCAGCCTGGGCAACAGGGCAAGACCCTATCTGGGAAAAAAAAAAAAAAAGAATGAGGAAAGTCTCACGTAGGCTACATTTTCCAACTTCTCTTGAGAAAACTAAAATATTTGGTGCTAAGCAGTAGCTACCTGATCATTTCTTATCTTTAGATAAGAAATACACTCTTCAGTTCATCACAGTTCCCACCATTTCTTATTATTTTCTTAGATCTAGACAACTTTCACTTATTAACATTACCTGCCTGGCTCTAGATAGATGTTGGAGTTTCCAACCAGTCTTAAAAGAACAACAAAACTTTAGAGCAAATGTGTTGTGAGTTTAGGGTGTATAATAAAATGATTAATAAAAACTCACAGTGACTATGTGCTGTTGGCAAAATTCCATGTTAAACCCTCTAGCTACTTGACCCTACTTGAGACCTGGGTTCTATGGTTATCTCTATTGTCCGGTTGTGGAAAGTGGAGTATAGACTGTTTAAGCAATGTGCCAAGGGCTACAGTGCAGGAGACAAGACTAGGACTTAAAGCATGTCTGGCTGATACTAAAGTCTCTGTAGTTTTTTTTTTTTTTTTTTTTTTTTTTTGAGAGGGAGTCTTGCTCTGTTGCCCAGGCTGGAGTGCAGTGGCGCAATCTCGGCTCACTACAACCTCTGGCTCCTGGGTTCAAGTGATTCTCCTGCCTCAGCCTCCCGAGTAGCTGGGATTACAGGTGTGTACCACCCCACCTGGCTAATTTTTGTATTTTTAGTAGAGATAGGGTTTCACCATGTTGGTCAGGCTGGTCTTGAACTCTTGACGTCAGGTGATCCACCCACCTCGGCCTCCCAAAGTGCTGGGATTATAGGCGGGAACCCCCGTGCCCTGCCAGCAACCTCTTCTGATCTGAAACCTAAAAACAGACTTCAAGCCCTTTCCTGACGCTCTGTGCTTCTCCTCTGTCTGAAATTAGTCATTCCCAGAGCCACTCAGCCATGCAGCAGCTCAGAGGCAAACCCTAAATATACAAAATTTCCTGAAGTCACTAGGTTCCACTGGCCATTTTTGTTTCATTTGTGTGTTTAGGTTGCTTTTGAAACTCAAAAGCCCTTGCTTGAATAAGAACTATCAGCTGGGTGCGGTGGCTCATACATATAATTCCAGCACTTTTGGAGGCTGAGGTGGGTGGATCACCTGAGGTCAGGAGTTCGAGACCAGCCTGGCCAACATGGTGAAACCCCGTCTCCACTAAAAATACAAAAATTAGCTGGGTATGGTGGTGCACACCTGTAATTCCAGCTACTGCACTTCAGCCTGGGTGACAAAAGTGAAATTCTGTCTCAAAACACAAACAAACAAAAAGAACTATTGTAGATCTTGGACTTTGGGGATATTTTTCCCCACTGACAGCTACAAGCTACAGGATCAAAGTGTTTTATAGTGGATCATTGCTGTTCAGGAGGGTGAACGATTTGAGGCCATTTTAGGAACTTGTCATTCCTCTTCTTTTTTTTTGAGATGGAGTCTTGCTCTGTTGCCCAGGCTAGAGTGCAGTGGCACAATCTCGGCTCACTGCAACCTCTGCCTTCTGGGTTCCAGCAATTTTCCTGCCTCAGCCTCCCAAGTAGCTGGGACTACAGGCGTGGGCCACCATGCCCAGCTAATTTTTGTAGTTTTTAGTAGAGACAGGGTTTCACCATATTGACCAGGCTGGTCTTGAACTCTTGACCTGGTAATCTGCCCACCTTTGCCTCCCAAAATGCTGGGATTATAGGTGTGAGCCACCGCACCTGGCCTGTCATTCCTCTTCTTAAAGGTCACCAGATATGCCACCTCCATCCCTGGACTCTGTACTCACTCCACTATTCCTATCTGGGTGGTATTTGACAAATCCTTCCTCATACCCCATTGACATCGCTCTGGTTTTGGTTGAATCCTCTGAAGTCTTGGGAAAAATTTGCCAGTGATCTCCTTGCCATGAGTGTGAAGCGACAGGCCCAGAATGCATGGTGATGGCAAGTGAAGGGGGCAGATGAATGCTGTGTGAATGGGGTCCCTTGGGAGCTGATGGGCAGAACAGGTGAGTCCATGATCCAATCATGACCATTTTCTTGCTGGTGGTTTGTTTATGGAAGAGATATAATTACTATCTGACCAATGGAATTCGCAAAGACATGATTGCCCCTGAGGAGGGTGAAGTGATGGTTCGGATTTCAAACCTGATTTCTAACACGCTGCTGACAAGTCCCTTCCTGGAGCCCCTGATGGTGGTCCTCGTGCAGGAGAAGGAGAATGACTATTACAGTAGCCTCATGAAAAGCATCGGTAAGGCTGCTGGGCATAAAGGGGGCTGGGGAGCTTCTATATAGTAGAAGCTTCTGTGTAGTAGGTGTAGAGGGCACCTCCTTCTTTTTTATTTTTATTTTTGTAGAGACAGGGTCTTGCTTTGTTGCTCAGGCTGGTCTGGAACTCCTGGGCTCAAGCAATCCTCCCTCCTTAGCCTCCCAAAGTGCTAGGATTACAGGCATGAGGCACTATGCCTGGCCTGGAAGGCACCTTCTTTCTTCTCACTTTGTCATTTGCCACCCTGGTTCCACTGGAAATACCCAAAACATAATTTAACCGTTAATTCAAATTCCCCCATCCCCCTACCATCACTGACGGCTACACTAGCACTTCACATATTCATGTGCATCCCTGTAATCTGCAGATCTTGTTAAAATGCAGATTCTGACTCAGTAGATCTGAACCTGGGGCCTGAGATTCTACATTTGTAAAGTTTAAACATTTTTTTTTTTTTTTTT
>NW_012101610.1:258947-260012 GCF_000951045.1 Mandrillus leucophaeus
TTTTTTTTTTTTTTTTTTTTGAGACAGTCTCGCTCTGTCGCCCAGGCTGAAGTACAGTGGTGTGATCTTGGCTCACTGCAACTGCAGAGGTTGGTCAGGATTTCCAGACCAACCCGCGCGGACCCGTGGGTTCAAACGATTCTCCTGCCTCAGCCTCCTGAGTAGCTGGGATTACAGGCGCTCACCACCACTCCCAGCTAATTTTTGTATTTTCAGTAGAGACAAGATTTCGCCATGTTGGCCAGGCTGGTCTCTAATTCATGACCTCAAGTGATCCGCCCACCTCAGCCTCTCGAAGTGCTGGGATTACAGGTGTGAGCCACTGCACCCGGCCTGCTACTTGTTCTTTATGACCCAGCACAAATGTTACTTCCTCTATGAAGCTTTCTACCAATCTTTCTTAGTATGTCAAACATCTGGTCTCTAAATTTCTATTTCTAAGTGTAATGGATGGTATCATCCATGGTGGGTTTTCTTGTGTGTGCATCTATTTTGGTGTGAGAAATCAATCAGTGACTAATGAGGTATCAGCGAATCCTATGTCATTGTCATGCATGATACTAGACATCCTACCAGGGCTCAACCCCAGATTCTAAGTGCTTCACTCTGTGAAGTCACACTCCTCCTTCTTGTAAAATACCCTCAGAAAGAAAACAAACACCAAGAGTGAAGCTTCCCCAGTTGAATTATACCCAGGGGATTACCCATGCCTTTACAAATGGACAGAGGCTCATTTACATTCTAAGAGTTGAAGCTAAGGCCAGGTGTGCTAGCTCATGCGTATAATCCCAGCACTTTGGGAGGCCGAGGCGGGTGGATCACCTGAGGTCAGGATTTCAACACCAGCATGGCCAATGTGGCAAAACCCTGTCTCTACTAAAAATACAAAAAATTAGACAGGTGTGGTGGCAGGCACCTGTAATCCCAGCTACTCGGAAGGCTGAGGCAGGAGAATCGCTTGAACCCAGGAGGCGGAGGTGGAAGTTGCAGTGAGCTGAGATTGAACCATCGCAATCCAGCCTGGGCAACAGAGCGAGACTCTGTCTCAAAAAAAAAAAAAAAAAA
>NW_012101610.1:260062-261251 GCF_000951045.1 Mandrillus leucophaeus
AAAAAAAAAAAAAAAAAAGAGTTGATGCTAAGGTCAGGCATAGTAACTCACGCCTGTAATCCCAAGCACTTTGGGAGGCTGAGGTGGGAGGATCACTTGGGCCCAGGAGTTTGAGACTAGCCTGGCCAACGTAGTGAGACCCCGTCTCTATATTAAAAACAAAACAAACAAAAAAACGAGTTAAAGCCAAGGGCACAACCCTTACAGCTTAGTAACGAGGTGTTTGCCCTTTCTGGTTGTAGTTGATTACATCCTCATGGACCCAATGGAGAGAAAACGGCTCTTTATTGAGAGCATTCCCCGCTTGTTTCCTCAAAGAGTGATCCGGGCCCCTGTGCCCTGGCACAGTGTCTACAGGAGCGCCAAGAAGTGGAACGAGGAGCATCTGCACACAGTGAACCCCATGATGCTCAGGCTGAAGGAACTGTGGTTTGCAGAGTAAGAAGTCCCTCCCTTTTTTTTCATTCCCTTTCTTTACCGCATCCATGCATAAGCAAGCCTATTCTGCCGTACGCAGTGGGAGGAGCCCTGACAGTGCAGAGAAATGAACGAAAAATATCCTAGCCCAAACGTGCACGTGAACTATAAGTGACACCTCTCCTTGCAGGCTTATGTGGCCCCCCTTTGTGTCCCCAGGGCACCCCGTGCCTATCTGTAAGCACTGGAGTATCCTGCTTAATTGCACAGACTTGGAGCCAGCCTGCTCAGGTCTAACTCCTAGCTCTGCTGCTTCACAGGCATATATGTGTGTATATATGCTTTCTTTATCTCTAAATTTGTGATAATGTTAATAAGTTTCCACTTCATAGGACTGATAAGAGGAATCAATAACTTACTACATCCAAAGCACTTAAAACAGTATCCAGTATAACCTAAGCACCAGTAATTGTTAATTTGGCATTACCTCCATGACAACATCACCCTCAGTTTTTGTTTTTGTTTTTGAGACAGAGTTTTGCTCTTGTTGCCCAGGCCGGAGTGCAATGGCACGATTGTGGCTCACTGCAACTTCTGCCTCCTCGGTTCAAGTGATTCTCCTGCCTCAGCCTTCCGAGTAGCTGGAATTACAGGCATGCACCACCATGCCTGGCTAATTTTGTATTTTTAGTAGAGACGGGGTTTCTCCAAGTTGGTCAGGCTGGTCTCGAACTCCCGATCCCAGGTGATCCACCCGCCTTAGCCTCCCAAA
>NW_012101610.1:262361-263938 GCF_000951045.1 Mandrillus leucophaeus
AAAAAAAAAAAAAAGAAAAAAAGAAATGGAATCATGCAATATATGATCTTTTGTGTCTGGTGTCTTTCAGTGAACAACGTTATCATCCTTCATCCACATTGAAGCTTGTTTTTTATGGCTTCCTTTTTATGGCTGCATACTAATCCATTGGATGGCTATCTCACATTTGTTTTATCTGTGTATCAGTTGCAGTGGCCCTGGAGGTGGAAGACTGTGGTTTTTTTAGTGAGCCCTTCACGAAGGGGTACAAATCCTGGTGAGAGAATGAAGACACCGGAGTTCACTGAAAGGCCAGGCTAATGAAATGATGAATTGCCCCCATCTGAGTTTTTTATTAGATAAATTAGAGGCAGATATGCTTACTTAACTTTGATTGGCCGAACTTATTAGCAGCTCATGTATTTTATTTTGAGAGGATCTCTAGCTTTGAACATGTTCAGTCTTAAGGGAGCCCTGTGACTTGGAGAACCTACTTGTTTTTCAAATCCTTAGTTTTCTTTTATTTTAAAAAGGAAGGAGGGGGTGAAGTCAACCTAAGACAGAGCCCACCAGTGAAAAGAAACACCTGTATTCTCTTCTTTGAACTGAATTCAATTTTCTAAAGCCTTGGAGGTACCCGTCAGCAGTCAGGACATTGAGAAAGAATAAGTAATTTTCTAACTAGGTGAAGCATATAAAATAATAATTTATAGAATAGGATCTGAATTCTGGTTTTTGTTGTGTCTCTAATTAGCAGTATAATTTGAAGAAAATTAATCCCTCTGTGACCCTGTTTGTTTGTTTCTCTCTCTCTTTCTATCTTTCTTTTAGACAGGGTTTTGCTCTGTCACCCAGGGTGCAGTGCAGTGGCGTGATTAGAGCTCACTGCAGCCTCAAACTCGGGCTCAAGAGATTCTCTCGCTTCAGCCTCCCAAGTAGCTGGGACTACAGGTGCACGCCACCATGCCTGACTAATTTTTAAATTTTTTGTAGAAACAGGGTCTCTCTATGTTGCTTAGACTGGTCTTGAACTCCTGGCCTCAATAATATTTCCCGCCTCAGCCTCCCAAAGTGCTGGAATTACAGGCGTGAGCCACCACCTAGTCTGACCCTATTTTCTACATGCAAATACCATGATAGCAATACCTACCTCATGGAGCTGTTAGGTAAGGAAAGTGCTTAGACTACTGCTTGGCAGACAGTAGTTGCTCAACAAATGAACGTATCGCTTTAAGTGCAAGCGTGTTTATGAACTCAAAAAATAACATAGAAACTCGTGAGGAAGTCAGTCTTAGAGCTAGGTGAATTGCCAGGAACTTCATGCTAAGAAGATAACAGATAATCACATGTATGTGAGTTTACACTGATCATGTAGCAAAGACGGCAAATTGTTGAGCCTATAGCTTCACTGAGAAGAAAGGCTTTTTACCACTTGTTTTTCATGGTTCTCTGAGGAAGATTATGCCAGCAACAGAAACACCAAAGTGAACTGAAATCATTTAGAAGAATTTTATGAACTGAACCAAAAAAATCAGCAATGAGAGCCTGAGCGTGGTGGCTCATGCGTGTAATGCCAGCACTTTGGGAGGCTGAGGTGG
>NW_012101610.1:264068-297319 GCF_000951045.1 Mandrillus leucophaeus
TTGAGCCTGGGAGGTGGAGGTTTCAGTGAGCCAAGATCGTGCCACTGTACTCCAGCCTCGGTGACAGGGTGAGACTTCATCTCAAAAAAAAAAAAAAAAAAAAAATTAGCAGTGAGAAAGATTGGTTAAGGAAATGATATAGAGCTATTTTCTTATGTGACCTGCACTATTTAACTTCAGGTTCTTAGTGATCAATGAAAGGTGGGTGGGGGTTGAAGGCTAAAGTGAGGATTGTGGACTGAGAAAAGAATAGGAAATCTGGTCTGGCCAATGTGGGAAGTTTGTTAGGATTCTGTGGAAGCTGAGTAACAGAATTATCAAGTGGGGTCAATGGCCACGTTAGGGGTGGCTGTCCAATGTGTGGTGAGTGAGGTCCTCCGGCCTTATCCTTGCCTAGCAGTGCTTTATGCCTGGTGAGATAAGGTGAAAACTAAGCTCATCACCTCCACCAAAAAGAACTAGAAATGCAGCCTTCAGGATTTAGGGAGGATGAGGAGAAATGCCTAACTGGTCATTAAAATGAATGATGAAAATGAGAGGCAAGAATTTAGCTGAGCTGAGAAATTGGGCGAAGATCCAGTTTGGGAAGTAGTGACAAGGAGGGATCATTTAAAGGAGCGATTTATAAATGAATGGAATAGACGTCAGGAAGAGAATTGGTGGATTTTTGAGCTAAAAAGAGGACTTGGGAAGTGTGGCAAAGGACAGGGCATCCATCAATCTGGGAGAAACAGGCGAAAGTAAGCGTGTCATAGGAGAGGGCAGAAGGAGATTTATCTGTTCATTCAACAAATATTCACTGAGTGGCCGCACTGTATAAGTCACCACGCCCAGGAGCGTTGTGTCTGTCTTGGTGAACCTGCCCCCAGGGGAAGTGGTGGTGTTTCCTGCAGTGGAACACCCGGTGATTGTAGATCAAAGTAAAATTCTGCCTGGACTCATTACAGAAACCTACGGGAACCTCATCACAGCTGCTTTCACAGAGGCCGTGGGGATCTGCCCTGGGGGTCCATGTTGAGTGGCATGAGCATGGCGTGGAGAAGTGGTCCATGAACATGAACATGTAGTCAGCACTTTTCTGGTTCTCTTTCCTACTACAGGGCTGCCATGTTGCACAACTCTAGGGGGCATCATTCACGTAGAACACAGTATGAATGGTGGCCTCTGCAACTGTCTGATGCAATAGGACTAGACAGCCACATCTTTGGTTGACCGATATTTAGCTGCTATGCCTGATGGGTTAATAGGAGGAAAAAAATAAAAAATAAAAAGTGGAGAGCTTGACCGGGCATGGTGGCTCACACCTGTAATCCCAGCACCTTGGGAGGCTGAGGTGGGTGGATCACTTGAGGTCGGGAGTTGGACACCAGCCTGGCCAACATGGTGAAACCCCATCTCTACTGAAAATACAAAAATTAGCTGGGCATGGTGGCGCGCATCTATGGTCCCAGCTACTTGGGAGGCTGAGGCAGGAGAATTGCTTGAACCCCGGAGGTTGAGGGTGCAGTAAGCCAAGATTGCGCCACTGTACTCCAGCCTGAGTGACACAGTGAGACCCTGTCTAAAAAAAAAAAAAAAAAAAAATGGAGGGCTTGATGAGAGCTTTTTGTTAGTTTTTGCTTTTCCTTATCCAGCCGCTCTATTCTACTGATATACTCTGGACAACTCTAGCATCAGTAGTTCTAGGAGGTGTCACTCAGGCATAAGATACAAAATAAACATATATTAGGTCCAAAGGCTCTTTTCTCTCTTGGCTTCCAAACTGTGAGTTCATTTGTTTCTTTCATTCATTTAGTCATTCATTCATTCACTCGTTTAACAAATAGGTGCCAGGTCCTGGTTATGTACTAAGCATTGATTTAGTGCAGTAGATAACAGAAGTGAGTTCATTTTTCTAGGGGGAAAACAAACAATAAATATATTAGGTAAATAAATTAGATAATATGTTAGAAGGTGATGGGTACTATGAAAAGAAAAATTAGCCAGAGTAATGGGGATAGGGAGTGTGGTTTGTGTGGGGCTGGGGTGGGGCTGCTTGCCCATAAAATACTTGTTTGAATCTAACAAACCTCCCCGCCACGCCTGTTCCACTGATGGGATGGATGCAGCTTAACACCAGGGTGCATTTGCTTTTGTGTTTGAGAAAGAGCCTTGCTCTGCTGCCCAGGCTGGAGTGCAGCGGTGCGGTCTCGGCTCACTGCAGCCTCTGCCTCCCAGGTTCAAGCAATTCTCCTGCCTCAGCCCCCTGAGTAGCTGGGATTACAGACGCCTGCCACCAGGCCCGGCTAATTTTTTTTTTTTTTTTAGTAGAGATGGGGTTTCACCATGTTGGCCAGGCTGGTCTCTAACTCCTGACCACAAGGGATCCACCCACCTTGGCCTCCCAAAGTGCTGGGATTACAGGCCTGAGCCACCACACCTGGCCCCAGGGTGCATTTCTTGACAAGCGGAGCACTCAGCCATTCTGGCCCTTTGGACCGGGCAGAGCCTGCACAACCACACACCCAGCCATGGTAGCCTTTACTGTGAAGGTGACATTTGAGCCAAGGCTGGAAGGTGAAGAGGTCAGCCCCGTAGAAGTCGAGGGGGATGAGTACTGGAGGCAGCAGGAACATCCTGTGCAATAGACCCAAGCAGCAGCAGGTGGGCGTGTCCTGGAAACAGTATGAGGTGAGCGTGGAGCATCGTGAGTCAGGGAGGCGGGTAGGAGAGGAGGTTGGGGTGGGGAGGTAGGGGGAGGTGACAGGCAAGACAGGAGCAAGAGAGATGGCACAGGGTGCAAAGCACCTAGTGGGCCCCAGTCACTAGGCACGCTTTTACTCTGAAATGGGAAGTCTTTGGAGGGTTTTGAGCAGATAGAATCTGACTTAGGTGTTAAAAGGATACCCCTCGGAATGAAGAAAAGTCTCATTTCTTCTCACTGGTTGGTCTTTCTTCGCCCTCACAGTGACAGGAGTTAGAGGGCTTAAAGAGGCTTTTTTGGCTCCATAGGCTTTTTTTCCTTTTTCTTTTTGGAGACAGGGTATTGCTCTGTCACCTAGGCTGGAGT
Source organism: Mandrillus leucophaeus (assembly GCF_000951045.1). Classification (NCBI taxonomy): domain Eukaryota; kingdom Metazoa; phylum Chordata; class Mammalia; order Primates; family Cercopithecidae; genus Mandrillus; species Mandrillus leucophaeus. The sequence continues at coordinate 267,118 of NW_012101610.1, forward strand.
GCAATGATGCAATCAGGGCTCCCTGTAGCCTTGACATCCTGGGTTCAAGCAATCCTCCTGCCTCAACCTCCTAAGTAGCTGGGATTACAGGTGTGCACCACCACACCCAGCATGTCTTTTTTGTTTTTGGAGAGATGATGTCTCACTATATTGCCAGGCTAGTCTCAAACTCCTAAGCTCAAAGCCATCCTCCCTACTTAGCCTCCAAAGTGCTGGGATCCATAAGCTCTTTGTTTTAAATCAAAGCAGTCCTCAAAGTTGCCTTCAAGAGCTCACCCAGAGGCTTGGGTGAATCTCATTTGATGATGAAGATGGTGATCTGCTTGGTCCTGGCCTCTGGGTCTTTACTGTTGTAAAGAACATTGATTCGTCCATTTGATACCCAAGTTCTCAGCCAGCTGAGTCTCCAGCTGGTGCCACAACCCCGCCCCTCGATGGCTTATGCAGATTGAGGCACATCTAAGGCTCAGGATCACTCTTGGGTCACCTCATTTGTCCCCTCCCTGCAAGCGTTCTTTAGGACTTAGCTCCTCCCTCCTCAGCCTCCCATATCCTCCTCAGGATCTTTCCCATATCCTGGAATTCTTTTGATTCTGCTTAACTTTCCTCCCATTGAGAAACGTGAACACACACCCTTGGAACCTGTCCTGTGGGATTTGTTATTAAGCGTTCTTTAGCTTAGGAAATTTCTCCCTCTCTTTTGGCAGATTCAGAGACCTCAGGTTTGTTCGAACAGCAGAAATACTAGCAGGAAAATTGCCTCTGCAGCCTCAGGAATATTGGGATGTGATCCAGAAACACTGCCTGGAGGCGCACCAGACTCTTCTCAACAAGTCAGTATCTGCCCTCCGAGTGGGGATGCACCACGATACCTTAAAGACTGAAAACCCTCTGAAATGAAGCTGGTACCCAGCCTGGGGGTCGTCCCACCGGCATCCTTTTGTGTCTTTTTTTTTTTTTTTTTTTTTGAGACAGAGTTTCTTTCTGTTGCCCAGGCTGGAGTGCAATGGTGCAATTTCAGCTCACTGCAACCTCCACCTCCTGGGGTCAAGCAATTCTCCTGTCTCAGCGTCCCGAGTAGCTGGGGCTACAGGCGCGTGCCACCACACCCAGCTGATTTTTTTTGTATTATTAGTAGAGACGGGGTTTCACTGTGTTAGCCAGGCTGGTCTCAATCTCATGACCTTGTGATCTGCCCGCCTCAGCCTCCTAAAGTGCTGGGATTACAGGCATGAGCCACCGTGCCCGGCCTCGTGTCTTTTTTTCATGTCCAGCTGCTTTCTGCCCCATGCCTGGGCCCCCTCTGCCTTCTTGAAACTCCCCCATCACCATTCCTTGGGAGGCTGTCACCCCCATTTCCTTCTCCTGGGATCCTTTAGACCAGCTGTCCCCGCCCATTTTCGCAACAGGGACTGGTTTCGTGGAAGACAATTTTTCCACGGACTGGGGCAGGGGGATGGTTTTGGGATGATTCAAGCACACGACATTTACTGTGCACCTTATTTTTATGATTACATTGTAATAGATAATGAAATAATTCTACGACTCACCATAATGTAGAAACAGAGGGAGCCCTGAACTTGTTTTCCTGAAATTAGATGGTCCCATCTGAAGGTGATGGGAGACAGTGACAGATCATCAGGCATTAGATTCTCCTAAGGAGTGTGCAACCTAGCACCCTCGTGTGTGCAACCTAGAGCCCTCACGTGTGCCGTTCACAATAGGGTTCACGCTCCTGTGAGAATCTAATGCCGCTGCTGATCTGACAGGAGGCAGAGCTCAGGCGGTAACAAAAGCCATGGGGAGTGGCTGTAAATACAGATGAAGCTTCGCTCGCCCACCTGCTGCTCACCTCCTGCTGTGCGGCTGGGTTCCTACACAACCAGTCTGTGGCCCAGAGGTTGGGGACCCCGCTTTAGACCTTGCTGTGTTACAGGGGAATGCATTTGATTGACTTATATTCAGATGGTCCAGATAAACAGCCTCAAGATTTCAAGGCAAAAGGGTTTCTTACATTTACACAATTCCTTTTTCGTTTGCAAATGCCTACAAGACTACCTCCACAGCCAGAGAAATTCTCTTGTATAAAATGGTGATAATAATACCTGTGGATGGGTTTTCTATTAGCAGAGAAATTGTAGATGCAATCATTGGCACATAATAGCTGCTCAATAAATCTCACACCTCTATGACTACAACCAGTAGTAGTGCTTCTCTGACTGCTAGAGTAGTACCTTTTTAGCAATCAGAGACAAGATGTGATAGGATGAAAAGGCCAGTGGTTTCCACTGGGAATTAGAAACTGGGGGACATGGGAGGAAAGAAACAATGAACCATCTATTTCTTCTTCTTCTTTCTCGTTGTTTGTTTGTTTGAGACAGAGTTCCACTCGCTCTGTCACTCAAGTTGGAGTGCAGTGGCACGATCTCAGCTCACTGCAACCTCCCATCTCCCAGGTTCAAGTGATTCTCCTGCCTCAGCCTCCCAAGTGGCTGGGACTACAGGTGTGCGCCACCGTGCACCATGCCCAGCTAATTTTTTTTTTTTTTTTTTGTAGAGACGGGTTTTGCCATGTTGGCCAGGCTGGTCTCAAACTCCTGGCCTCAAGTGATCTGCCCACTTTGGTCTCCCAAAGTGCTGGGATTACAGGCATGAGCCACCACACTTGGCTATTTCTTCTTTTGGTTTTCTGATTTCTACCATCAACTTCTGAGCAGCCAGGGCCGCAGTGGAGTTTCTCCTTTCATGTTTTGTTTCTTTGCTCTTTGTTCTCTCTTTCCCGCTACGAAGTCTGAATCAGAGGCCAGGCACCTGCTAGAGAGAGAGAAGTTGGACAAAACATTCTAGTTCCTTATGCCCCTTTACCCCAATCTCTGATTATAATGAAGAAACTGTAGACTCTTTCAGCAGGATGTGCCACCAATATCCCCTTTTCATTTGGGTATTCTCAATGGAAGAATAACCTGTTAATTCAAATCTTATTACTTTTTTCCCAAGAAAGAGGCATGGCAGGTAAGGTGACCGGAAATTGAAAGTACTGATTTGCGAGGCTGCTTGGTGGGACATGAGCCCATCTGCCTCATCACTGAGCTCAGGGGGCATGGCAAGAGGGTTCCTCGGAGCCCAGAAGAGCTTCTCACGTGGACACTTTCTGTCTTTACAGGTGGATCCCCACCTGTGCCCAGCTTTTTACCTCACGGAAGGAGTACTGGGTTCATTTCGCCCCTAAGAGCAACTATGACTCCTGTCGAAACATTGAGGAATATTTTGCTTCTGTGGCATCATTCATGTCGCTGCAGCTCAGGGAACTGGTCATTAAGTCGCTTGAGGACCTCGTTTCACTTTTCATGATACACAAAGTATGTCACGGACCTGCACTTGGACCTTTTGAGGGGAGTAACCTGGTTACCTGGTTAGAGCCAGGATTCTGTCGTGTATGTCCTCAGCTGTAAGCCAGGGCACAAAGTAAAATGTCTGACTTGCACCCACATCAGGAAGTTGTTAGTTTATACAAATGCCTTCTTTTAGCTGGAAGAAGGATATTTTGAATGTTGCCAACACACATGCACAAATGGTAAATGTGGCTGGGTGCAGTGGCTCATGCCTATAATCTCAGCACTTTGGGAGGCCAAGGCAGGCGGATCACCTGAGGTCAGGAGTTCAAGACCAGCCTGGTCAACATGGTGAAACCCCATCTGTACTAAAAATACAAAAATTTGCCTGACATGGTGGCGGGTGCCTGTAGTCCCAGCTACTCGGGAGGCTGAGGCAAGAAAATTGCTTGAACCCAGGGGGCGGAGGTTGCAGTGAGCCCAGATCACACCATTGCACTCCAGCCTGGGCGACAAGAGTGAAACTCTGTCTCAAAAAGAAAAAAAAAAGTAAACGTTTGAGATGATGGATATGCTAATTACCATGATCTCACTATATATTATATGTATCCCGTAAATATGTACAATTAACAGGTATCATTTTTTTAATTTTTAAAGAGAGATATAAAACTGTAAATAAAATCTTAAAAAGTCCAGTCCAGCGGTGGATTGGAATAATTTAAAAAATAATTTCCTTAAATACATAGCAAACTTTCTTGAGATAATTACTCAGTATTAAGTTGGTAAAAATGTACAGAAGTAAAGAAGTTGTTAAGAAAATGTAAAGAAAAATTGCATAAAATGAAATACATATGTCTTACAGTTCGAGGAGAAGGAATCATTTTTTTCATCCTCTCTGTTACAAGGAAGGGGTTGGAAAAGGTTTGTTTTCAATCTTTGGCTTGAAACATACGATGGCTTATATGTTTCATTGCAGATATGGGCTTTTGTTCTTTGGTCTCGGCAAGGTGCACCTCCAAAGACAAAAGGCTTTGTTGACCTAATTAAGAACTTTTTTCATGAAACTGTTTTAGTGAAGTCGAAATGAAAACTAAAAACACTGGCCAGGCGCGGTAGCTCATGCCTGTAATCCCAGAACTTTAGGAGGCCGAGGCAGGCAGATCACCTGAGGTCAGGAGTTCGAGACTAGCCTGGTCAACATGGTGAAACCCCATCTCACTAAAAATACAAAAATTAGCCAGGCATGGTGGTGCATGCCTGTAGTCCCAACTACTCAGGAGACTGAGGCAGGAGAATTGCTTGAACCCGGGAGGCAGAGGTTGCAGTGAGCTGAGATCACGCCACTGCACTCCAGCCTGGGTGACAGAGCAAGACTCTGACTCAAAAAAAAAAAGACACTGAAAACAGTAAGTCCTAGTTTTCAAAGCACCATAGCATTCCCTGAATTTAGATAGCCTAAAAATCGATAAATATTCTTTTGAATTTTATGCCATGTGCACGTTTTACCTTAAAAAAGTGATAAAAATTAAAAATTACCTGGTTATAAATGGTTAAGTTTTCCAAATGAAGTAAAGATGAACAATTGGCCTTTTGCTCAAAAATATAGAAACCAATGGTGCTGAATTACACTGTTAGCTCTCTAAAGAGGACCAATCTATAAATGTCATTGTAATTGTCTACTTTGCTAAGCGGAAGAAACGCAGGAGTGGAAGCCAATCTCACTCTAAAATTCCACACAAAGGGAAATGTAAAATCTTCCTATGTCTGGAAAAAAGGGGGGAATTTATAGGTGTTTGATATACAGTAGGTATTCACCAAATATCATCAGTCATCTTTAAATGGATCTAGAAACCTCTGTGTTAGACGTACTTTACAGCTGCCTTATGACAATTTCATTAGGCCCTGTGGTTTATGAGGGTACCCTGGGTTAGAGCTTTTGTAGGGAATTGGAAATAGCTCTATGTCAATATTTCTGTTGTAGCAAGGTTGACATTTTGAGTGTCTAAAATAAACTGCTCATTAGCAACTCCATTCGGGGTTATACAGATTACGATTAATACTTTCGGACTGAATCAATAAATTTTTATTGAACACCTACTAGGTACTATATGCTGTCTCGGGTATTTTGGAGGAGAGAGATGATCAGACATAGATCCTGCCCTCAACTTTAGAATAGAGAAGTTGAGATATGCATATAAATTCCTACCGCAGAGAAAGAAAAAAATACTAGGCTGGGCCTGGTGTCTCATGCCTGTAATCCCAGCACTTTGGGAGGCTGAGGCAGGAGGCTCACTTGAGCTCAGCAGTTTAAGACCAGCCTGGGCAACATAGTGAGACCTTGTCTCTAAGAAAACAAATAAATTAAAAAAAAAAAAGAGGAAGTAGAAATACACAAGTTCAGAAGTGGGAGGAGATTATATCCAGCTGAGAAACAGGGTGGCTTCCCAAAGGAAGAAATTTTTTTTTTTTTTTTTTTTTGAGACGGAGTCTCGTGCTGTTGCCCAGGCCGGAGTGCAGTGGCGCGATCTCGGCTCACTGCAAGCTCTGTCTCCTGGGTTCACGCCATTCTCCTGCCTCAGCCTCCTGAGTAGCTGGGACTACAGGTGCCCGCCACGGCGCCCGGCTAATTTTTTGTATTTTTAGTAGAGATGGGGTTTCATCGTGGTCTCGATCTCCTGACCTTGTGATCTGCCCGCCTCGGCCTCCCAAAGTGCTGGGATTACAGGCGTGAGCCACCGCGCCCGGCCAGGAAGAAATGTTTTAGCTGAATTTTGAAGGATGGGAAGGATCTAGAAATTGGGTGCAAGAATGACCAAGCCACATAAACAAAAGGGAAGAAAGGCTTTGGGAAAGGGAGAGTGCATGGAGTCAGGGTGGGCTAAGCTAGACCCAATACATATTTTATTTGTTTTTATTATTTTTTTGAGATGGAGTTTCGCTCTTGTTGCCCAGGCTGGAGTGTAATGGCGTGATCTCGCTGCAACTTCTGCCTCCTGGTTTCAAGTGATCCTACTGCCTCAGCCTCTCAAGTAGCTGGGATTATAGGCGCCCACCACCACGCCTGGCTAGTTTTTGTGTTTTTTAGTAGAGATGGGGTTTCACCATGTTGGCCAGACTGATCTTGAACTCCTGATCTCAGGTTATCCACCTGTCTCGGCCTTCCAAAGTGCTGGGATTACAGGTGTGAACCACGGTGCCCGGCCCCAGCCCATATTTTAAATATAAACAGTGTATGATGCCCTTCATTGCCTTTTCTGGTCCTCATGTAGTTCTGTGAATGTGTAAAATTCACTCCCTTGATTTTGGAAGGCCCAATTTTGTAACCCTTGCCCTACCTTATGTCTCCTGAAGGATGGGAATGATTTTAAGGAGCCCTACCAAGAGATGAAGTTTTTCATACCTCAGCTAATCATGATCAAACTTGAAGTCAGTGAACCCATTATTGTCTTCAATCCGTCTTTTGATGGCTGCTGGGAATTAATACGTGACTCTTTCCTGGAAATTATTAAGAACTCTAATGGGATCCCCAAGGTATAGTAGTCACTTAATCATTCATTTGCATGATTTATTCACTTAGTGAATAAAATGTATTGAAAGAGGTTGTACAAGTCAGGTCACTGTGATATTCAGTTAAGGGAACTTCACTTTGGAGATATATCCTGAGTATACCCGCTTGACCCCAGACAGATGATTTGGACCATAAAGAAATATTCACACAGCCCAGAATTATGCTTCTAACAAGGGCATGAAGAGCTGCTTTGTAGGAGAATCGCTTGAACGCGGGAGGCAGAGGTTTCAGTGAGCTGAGAGGGCGCCACTGCACTCCAGCCTGGGCGACAGAGCGAGACTCCGTCTCCAAAAAAAATAGAAAAAAGAAAAAAAAAAAAAAGAGCCACTTTGTGAGAGAGGATAGTGTCCTCCATGATGTCAACTTCAATGAATCAGATAGGTCCCAAGCCATATCCCTGGGTTAATAATCCATCATGAATCAACTGTCATTAACTTGCCAAGAATTTTTTAAAATTTCCGTTTGAAGTTTCACTTGTCTGTGTGCATGTTGGTTTGTTGGTTTGTTATGTTTTAGCCACTGTAGGCTTCTAGAGAGAATAACCATTCCCTTCCTGGCCCAAGCCCTTTCCAGTTTGCTTTCCAGGGTAGAGTTACTAATTAAATTCCAGACACTTATTAACAAACTTTTATTGCTAGACAGGATCATGCACGTGGATGTAACTCCTTTTAGCTCCATCTTTTCCTGATTCCCTCTGATTGGTTGGTATGGCCAAAGGGCCATTGTCCAGTTCCATATAGGGAAGGGATCGGTGGGGTCTTGCTGGCTAGCTCCCTCATGCTCCCACCTTCTCACTCTCTCCATACATTATGTGTGCTTCACATGGGCCTTGCTTATGTGAAACGAGTGCCCAGGAGTTCAAGATTGCAGTGCAAGGAGGCCCAAGCACTCTTCTCTTTGCAAATCACTACTTATAGGGTTCTAAATGCTCCATTAAAACTGGGTGTGTGGGAGGGGAAGAAACAGTGGGAAGCTCTCCTACGACCAGTATCCCTAGGAAGGAAATGGAAGAGAAGACCCTGTAATTTGGATGACTGTGCATGGGAGACAGCTGAAATACATACCGCTTTAAACTCTCCTTCACTGCTGCTGCTGCTGATTGGCAATGTGTGCAAGCAGCTGTTCAAGACCAACCTGGACTTTTCATTAGAGAGGAAAACTGGGTAGTAGGGGAGGAGGGAAGCACTACAATAATATTCATTGACTCACACAGTATTTTTTGAGCACTTACTAAGTGCCAAACTTGTGCTAGGCCCTGGGGATATAACAGTGAAGAAGTCAAATATGATCCAGTCCTTCAGGGTATTTGTATTCCATGACACACCTAGAACATCTCATTACACACTCATCTAATTGCAATTGTGATGAGTGCTAAGCAGGAAAAGTTCAGAAGGTGAGCCTGAAACAGGGAAACCAACATCCACTGGAGGGTGGTGGGGCAGGGAGTGGGAGCAAGGGGGACTCTCAAAGGGCAAGACACCTGAAAGGTCAGGGATTTGAAAGATGAGTAATCCAGGCAGGAAGGAAAGGAAAGAGAACAGAGGAGGAAACAGCAGGGTGACTCCAGCACTATCTAAGAGGAAATAGAGTAAACATGCAGCTGGCATCCCTGGAAATGAGTGGATTACAGGAGGCTTTGCATTTTGGTATCTCCCTTCTTAAGTCTTGCAATGTGTAAAAGTGGTGTTTACTCTTTAGGTGGAATCTGTCCTGTTCCCAGAGCTGAAAGGATATAATCTGATCCTTGGAACTGTTAATGCAGAAGAAAAACTTTTTTCTGATTTTTTGAGTCAAACTTTCAAGGTATTTCAGAAAAATCAAGTTGGCCCACGCAAGTAAGTTGAGTTATAACTTTATTAGCTACGTAGCTTTTTGGCATTGATTTGGCATTCTTAACTCTCATCCATAAGCTATTCCTGTTCCCACACACCTGAACACATACATAGTAAGGATAGCCAATACTTACATGAGTATTACTATTTGTCCCCACTTTACAGATGAGAAAACTCTAACTGTCCCAGTGTTACATAGCAAATAGTTAGGAGAGCCAGGATTCAAATTCAGTTACAGGTCCACCTGCATTATCTGATAGTTGTGAAGCCAGATGGGTTTTGACACTTCAAAATTTCTGGGTTATATAAAAGTAACATAATGCATATATCATATATTATCCTGCAGTTTCTGTGAGGTCTGAGGCAACATGTTGATATTTCTGCAGGGAAACCTGTAAGTACTTACGTAAATAGCCTCATATCCGTTTAGGCCAACTTTTGCTACCAAGTGAATTTTGAGGCAACTTTCTGTTTTCAGAGTTTTTTGGATTTGGGAATTGAGAATCAGTTATCTGAACCCACAGGCCATGCCCTTTAATCACCATACTGTAAAACATCTCACAGTTGCACATGTGACCAGTCACTATGTATAGTCCATTCTCACGCTGCTAATGAAGACATGCTTGAGATTGAGTAATTTACAAAAGAAAGAGGCTTAATTGACTCACAATTCTGCAGGTCTGGGGTGGCCTCAGGAAACTTACAGTCATGGCAGAAGAGGAAGCAAACACGTCCTTCTTCTCATGGCAGCAGGAAGGGGAAGTGCTGAGCAAAAGGGGGAGGGAAAAGCCTCTTATAAACCATCAGATCTCGTGAGAACTCACTATCATGAGAACAGCATGAGGGTAACTGCCCTCATGATTAAATTACCTCCCACCGAGTCCTTCCCACAACACGTGGGAATTATGGGAACTACAATTCAAGATGAAGTTTGGGTGAGGACACAACCAAACCGTATCACACTAGTTTAGGGTGATCCTGTAAGTAGCTTCCAAAGTGAGACATTTTACAGTTGAAAAAGAGTGTTGTTAACTATTACCATGGGACAACAGGTGTAAACCTGGACTGTCCCAGGCAAACTAAGAGATATGGTCACGCCAACCCAGAGTTTTTGTACTGCAGCTCTATTGACATTTTTGACTGGAAAATTCTGTTGTGGGGGCTGTCCTGTGCGTGGTGGGCTGTTTAGCAGAATCCTTGTAGGCATTATGCATGCCAGCAGGAATCGCCTGGTTGTGACAGCCAAGAATGTCTTCAGGCATGGCCAGAAGTCTCCACTGGTTGGGAACAACTGCTAACCTAGTCAAAAAATCATGGCCTCATATTTGGAAGCCCTGCCCTTGTGAATTTGATTTGGGAGAGTCTATTTGAAACCTCTGTTTTCCTTATTCTTGGAATCTTAGACACACAGTTATTTTATTTTATTTTATTTTATTTTATTATTTTTTGAGATGGCATCTCGCTGTCACCCAGGCTGGAGTACAGTGGCGTGATCTCAGCTCACTGCAACCTCCACCTCCTGGGTTCAGGCAGTTCTCCTGCCTCAGCCTCCCAAGTAGTTGGGACCACAGGCATGTGCCACCACGTCCAGCTAATATTTGTGTTTTTAGTAGACACGAGGTTTCACCATGTTGGCCAGGCTGGTTTCAAACTCCTGACCTCAAGTGATCCACTCACCTCAGCCTCCCAAAGTGCTGGGATTATAGATGTGAGCCACCATGCCTGGCCCGTTTTGTCTTTCTGGATCGACAGTTCCACGGGTTTCTCATTGCAGCTCACTTTCAGAGTCTCTAAAGTGCTGGTCAACTCTCAGAAGCATGCCACTGAGTCCCACAAAGTTCATTCTGCTTACTCACTATCATCTTTATTTTAATTAAAACTTATTTTAAACCAGACCATTCCAAACACATCCTCCAATTTTGGGGAAACCTGTCCAGCCAGTTTTGTATCATTTGATAACAGGCAGAGAAAAATTTGATTTTATTTAATAGATTTTAGGTTAATTAGTCCAAGATTTTAATCTTAAGATTTAGGCGTAGAATTTTGGAGCTTGAAGAAGGGATAGGAATCACAGGCATCCCCTTTGTCTGTGGTCTTGCTTTCTGCAGTTACAGCTACCCGAGGTCAACTAAGGTTGGATAATATTAAGATATTTTGAGAGAAAGAGAGAAAGAGACCACATTCATATAACTTTTATTTTTACAGTATATTGTTGTGTGTTCTATTTATTATCAGTTATTGTTAATCTTTTGCTGTGCCTAATTTATAAATTAAACTTTATCATAAATACATATATGCGTATAGGAAAAAACAGTATATAAAGAGTTCAGTACTATCTGTGGTTTCAGGCATTCACTGGGGGTCTTGGAACATATCCCCAAGGATAAGAAGGGACTATTGTAATATTTGTTGCATATTCACTGTATGTCAGACACAGCATTAATTCATTTGTGTATACTTTATCACAGTTAAGCATTACAATAATCCTATGAGGTGTTAATGATCATTTCCACTTAAAATTAAAGACAGTGGGCCTGGCGTGGTGATGCATGCCTGTAATCGTAACACTTTGGGAGGCCAAGGTGGGCAAATGACTTGAGGCTAGGAATTCAAGAGCAGCCTGGCCAACATGACAAAATTCTGTCTCTACTAAAAATACCAAAATTAGCTGGGTGTGGTGGCACATCCTGTAATCCCAGCTACTCCAGAGGCTGAGGCAGGAGAATCACTTGATTCTGCTCCTCCTGGGAGGAGGAGATTGCAGTGAGCTGAGATCACACCCCTGCACTCCAGCCTGGGTGACAGTGAGAGTCTGTCTCAAAAAAAAATAAAATTAAATTAAATTAAAGACACCTGTGATGGTTAATACTGAGTGTCAGCTTGATTGGATTGAGGGATACAAAGTATTAATCCTGCATATGTTTGTGTAGGTGTTGCCAAAAGAGAAAATGAGGAAGAAGCAAAAGCAGAAACCCCTGATAAACCCATCAGATCTCACGAGACTTATTCACTGTCAGAAGAATAACACGGGAAAAACCAGTCCCATGATTCAATTACCTCCCCCTGGGTCCCTCCCACAGCACGTGGGAATTCTGGGAGACACAATTCAAGTTGAGATTGTGAAGACACAGCCAAACCATATCCTTCTGCCCCTGGCCCCTCCAAATCTCATGTCCTTACATTTCAAAACCAACCATGCCTTCCCATTAGTCCCCCAAATTCTCAACTAATTTCAGCACCAACCCAAAAGTCCACAGTCCAAAGTCTCATCTGAGACAAGGCAAGTCCCTTCTGCCTATGAGCCTGTAAAATCAAAAGCAAGCTAGTTACTTCCTAGATACAACGGGGGTACAGGTATTAGGTAAATACAGTCATTCCAAATGGGAGAAATTGGCCCAAACAGAGGGCTACAGATCCAAAATCCAGTTCAATGCTCCAAAATAATCTCCTTTGACTCCAGGTCAAAGAAATGGGTTCCCATGGTCTTGGGCAGAATGGGAAAATGTGGTTGGTTTTGAAATGTGAGGACATGGGATTGGGAGGGGCCGGGGCAGAATGATATGGTTTGGCTGTGTCCCCACCAAATCTCAACTTCAATTCTATCTCCCAGAATTACCACGTGTTGTGGGAAAGACGCAGGGGGAAGTCATTGAACCATGGGGGCCATTTTGTCCCGTGCTAGTCTCATGATAGTGAATAAATCTCACGAGATATGATGGGTTTATCAGGGGTTTCCACCTTTGCTTCTTCCTCATTTTCTCTTGCCATTGCCACGTAAGAAGTGCCTTTTGCCTCCTGCCATGATTCTGAGGCCTCCCCAGCCATGTGGGACTGTAAGTCCAATTAAACCTCTTTTTCTTCCCAGTCTTGGGTATATCTTTATCAGCAGTGTGAAAATGGACTAATACAACACTGATCCTGGAAACAGTGAAATATCTTGTCTAAGTTTATACTGCTAGGAAGTGGTGAAATTGAAATTCAGAGCCAAAATTCTGAGTTCTGTAATGCAACTTTTTGCCACATTATAGTTCTCTTTCCTGAATTGGGCTACATTTTTAAAAATGCTACTGTGTCTTCATTTGCCACTCTGACTCATCTGGTTTGATTGACTTGTATTTGTGTGTTTGATTTCACACTCTTCAATATGGAAGATATTTAAATGTCTACAAAATGTATGATGACTTACTGGATAACACAGCAGAACAAAACATCGCTGCGTTCCTGAAAGAAAATCACGACATTGATGATTTTGTGATGGTAGGAAATGTCACTTGAAATTTTATACCTTGGCGACATGTGTTGCAGAGAATCCAATGAGCAGTTAGTGTCTCTTTGGTGCATAGACCGTGCTCAGCATTGGACTAGGGTGGGCCATGGGTGAGGCTGGGGGCAAATGGGAGAGGCTCAAGGGCAAATCAAGCTACTGAATGTGCTCCTTTCTGCAGAAGATCAATGCCATAAAGAAACGGAGAAATGAAATTGCATCCATGCACATCACCGTGCCTTTAGCCATGTTCTGCCTTGACGCTACGGCCCTAAATTACGATCTCTGTGAGCGAGCTCAAAATCTTAAAGAACATCTGATTCAATTCCAAGTGGATGTAAACCGAGACACCAATACCAGGTATTGTAATTCTGTGCAGACAAATAGCAATGGTATTTGGCACCAACTGGAGATGAAAAAGTGATCAGAACTTGCACCTTCCAGCAATGAACAGATTATTTTCTAGTTCAAGTTTTTTCTGCCCCTAGGTAAGGGTAGTGAGGAATTCAGGTTCAGGCTAGGAGGTGAACAGTCAAGAGAAAGTGACATGGGGGTTGGAGTAGGCGGATGGAGGGCATTTGTTAGCAGTTCGTCTCTGATCCTGAAGCTTTTGCCTTCTTGCAGGCAAATTCAGGAGAATGCAGACTGCTTCCTGGGCTTGTCTGTCTGAGGTCATGGGCCCTTCTCACTGTCCATCTAGCACATATTTTAAAACACACAGTGCTTACAGACACATTTTCCTTAGAATCACTCCTAGGCAGAATTCTGCTGTATAGGTCTGGAAATTCTGTTGTTCAATCTTTTTCTTTTTCGAAATGGAGTTTCACTCTGTCTGGAGTGCAGTGGCCTGATCATAGCTCACTGTAGCCTCGAACTTCTGGGCTCAGGCAATCCTCTTGCCTCAGCCTCCTGAGTAGCTAGGACTATAGGCATCCACCATCGTGGCTGGCTAATTTTTTAATTGTTTTCAGAGACAGGGTCTCACTATGTTGTCCAAGCTGGATTGTAGTGGCTATTCACAGGTACAGTCACAGTGCACTGTAGCCTCAAATTCCTAGACTCAAGCGATCCTCCTGGCTCTATTTGCATATCATTTTTTTTTTTTCTTTTTTTTTAGAAACATGGTCTTGTTCTGTCCCCTAGGCTGGAGTGCAGTAGTGTCATGATCATAGCTCACAGCAGCCTCGACCTCCTGGGCGCAAGTGATCCTCCTGCCTCAGCCTCCTAAGTCTCTTGGGACTACAGGTGTGAGCCACCATGTTTGGTTCGATTGTTCAATCTTAAACTCTATATTATGCCTTTATTTTACTGATAACTATGTGTTAGACTAGATGTTTTTGGTCGTAATGGATAGAAGCTCAAACAGACTAGCTTGGTTTAAAAAGGGAATTTGCGGCTCACACGTTGAAAAGTTTAGGGTTTCTAGCTTCAGGCCCTCCACACTGCAATTAGGACGCAATTCCCCTGTATCTGCTTGGCTTTCCTCCACATTGGCTCCATTCTCTAACAGGTTCTCTCCAGTTTATGGACTTCTGCAGCTCCAGGCTTCCATCCTCCCAGGTTCCTATCCAGAGGAGGCAAAAAGTTTCTTTTTCTGTCATCCTTGGAAAAGTCCTGGCCCATTGAGGTTGGCCTGACTTGGGTCATTTGTACAGCATGGAATCAAACGCTGGCCAAGAGGATGGCTTAGATCTGGCTGGTGTTCCCATCCCTGGGGTGGGATCAATCCCACCCAAACCACATGAACTGAAAGGGGCGGGGGTTCCTGAGAAGACATAGGTGTTGTTACAGAAAGAGGTAATGGATGCTTGGCTGAGACGACCACTGCCTTCTACTGTGTCTCTATCTGGAGGTTAGAAAATGGTTATTCCATGTTATCCTAGCTGTCTTCCTCAAAGCACTTTAAACTATAGACTAAAATGATTTAGTGGCCAGGTGCCGTGGCTCACATCTATAGTCCCAACATGACATTAGGTTTACTTTGGGAGGTGGAGGCAGGAGGACGGCTCGAGCCCAGGAGTTCGAGACCCGCCTGGGCAACATGGGAAGATGCCGTCCGTACAAAAATAAAAATTAAAAAATTAGCCAGGCATGGTGGCATGTGCCTGTGGTCCCAGCTACTCAAGAGGCTGAGGCGGGAGGATCACTTGAGCCCCTGAAGTGGAGGCTGCAATGAGCGATGTTCACACCACTGCGCTCCAGCCTGTGCATCAGAGTGAGACTCTGTCTCAAAAAAATAAATAAATAAATAAATAAGAGGAGAGATATGCAAGTTGAGGCAGGAGGATCACTTGAGTTCAGGAGTTCAAGGCTGCAGTGAGTTATGACTGAGCCGCTGCACTCCAGCCTGAGCCACAGAGCAAGACCCTACCTCAAAATAAACAAATATAAAATAAAATGATTTAGTAATAATCACCACTATTAATATTATATTATATACTATATTATTCATATATGTATAATTTTAGCATTTTATAGTACTTTATGTTTTACAAAATACATATCAGAAAATCATCAGCAAATTAATCATAATACTAATGGCATCCTCCCAGCACATTGGATAGTCTAGGCATGAATAAGTACTCTGCAAAGAATAGATCTGTTCAAGAACTCATGACAACCCTAAGAAGTTGTTCATTATTTTCTCCATTGTGTTGATGACGACACTGAGACTCTGACAGGTTAGGCAGTGGCATATCTGGGAATTAACTGAGTTCATTTTGACCTCGAAGTCCATGTGCAAGCAGCTTTCTCACTCATTGATGAAGAGGTCTGATTCCTGGTTTTGGAGCCAGAATAGCTAGTTTTGAATCCAAGACCTTCTATTTATGAGCTGTGCAACCCCAGCCTCGCCTCTTGGATCTTCAGTTTCTTTTCTTCTTTCTTTCTTCTCTTTTTTTTTTTGAGACTGAGTCTCACTCTGTTGTTCAGGCTGAAGTGCAGTGGCGTTATGTTGGCTTACTGCAACCTCCGCCTCCCAGGTTCAAGCAATCATCAGCCTCAGCCTCCTGAGTAGCTGGGACTACAGGCGCATACCACCACACCTGGCTTATTTTTTGTATTTTTAGTAGAGACGGGGTTTCATCATGTTGGCCAGCCTAGTCTCAAACTCCTGACCTCAGGTGATCTGCCCACCATGGCCTCCCAAAGTGCTAAGATTACAGGTGTGAGCCACCGCGCCCAGCCTGGATCTTCAGTTGCTTTGCTTATAGGATATGGGTTTGGGATTGGGATGAGGATAGCAAAAGGTTTTCAACCTTCACACTACTTGGACACTCTTTTAAAAGTTGAGACAGGGTCTTACTCTGTTGCCCAGACTGGAGTGCAGTGGCATGATCAAAGCTTACTGCAGCCTCGACCTGGCCTCAAGCCATCCTCCTGCCTCAGCCCCCGAAGTAGCTGGGACTACAGACGCACACCACTACACCTGGCTAATTTTTGCATTTTTTTGTAGTGATGGAGTTTTGCCATGTTGCCCAGGCTGGTCTCAAACTCCTGGGCTCAAGCGATCCTCCAACTTCAGCTTCCCAAACTGCTGGGATTACAGGCATGAGCCACTATACCCGGCCTACTTGGAGACTTTCTTGGGAAAGTTTGAGCCATGGATTTTTTTCCCTTAAGCAATCATCCATTTGTTCCTGTCAAATCAAAGCAACATGGTGCCTTAGTCGATCAGTGTATTCATCCGTATCTAAATAAATTTATAATGTCCTTAGGTCTTTTTAATATAAGTGAAAATAGGAGCCTCATTCTGAACCCAGGGATATCTAAGAATGCAGACGCCCCAAGTTAGCAGCTGAACTCCAAGTTGGTTGCTGACTTCTCAAGTTTCTGTCTGCCTTAAAAATAACATCAACAGGGCTGGCACTGGTGGCTCACGCCTGTAATCCCAGCACTTTGGGAGACTGAGGCAGGTAGATCATGAGGTCAGGAGTTCAAGACCAGCCTGGTCAAGATGGTGAAAACCCGTCTTTACTAAAAATACAAAAATTAGCCAGGTGTGGTGGTGGTGTTGGGGGGATACCTATAATCCCAGCTACTAGGGAGGCTGAGGCAGAGAATTCCTTGAACCCGGGAGGCAGAGGTTGCGGTAAGCTGAGATCATGCCATTGCACTCCAGCCTGGGTGACAGAGCAAGACTCTGTCTCAAAAAAAAAAAAAAAAAAAAAAAAAAGGTTAAAAATTAATTTAGTGCTCTATTTCAACACAAAATGTGAGGGATTGCTGTTGGTGGTGGTGGTGGTGTTTTGGTCTAAATCTAGGTTCTGTGTATGAAAGGTGGTATGGTGTATTTGTTAAGAGTATGAGCTTTGGAGTCAATTAACCCAGGTTCAGATCTTGGCTCTCACATCTGCGTACCATGTTGCTTTCAATAATGTTACTCAGAGTCACTTTCTTCCATTCCGAAGTGTAGATAATAGTAGTATCTACCTCTTAGAATTGTTGTGAGGATTAAATGAGTTAATATATGGAAATGATTAGAATGGGGCATGGCACTTCATAATGGCTTAATACAGAACAGATATTATTATCATTACGATTGTTATTATTCCTGGAGTTTAGTGTGCATGTGAATATTATCTATCAAGGATTTGCAGGCATGGAAAAAGATTAAAAAAAAAATTGTTCTTTTTTCCAAGTAGGAATTATATCTTTTGAGCATGGAGTCTTACAAGAAAGTCATTTTAGATGGTGATGATGGTGATGATGATGATGATGACAATGATGACAATGGCTATTTCTTTTCTGTAGCATTTGTAATCAGTACAGCCACATTGCAGACAAAGTCAGTGAGGTTCCTGCCAACACTAAGGAGCTGGTATTCCTCATTGAATTCCTAAAGAAATCCAGTGATGTCACTGTGTTCAAACTCAGGAGGCAACTTAGAGATGCAAGTGAACGGCTGGAGTTCCTGATGGACTATGCAGACCTGCCACGTAAGTCCAATGCCATGTGTGTATATCGAAATGCATACCTATATGTATATTTTATATTTGTGTACATAACATTTCAAGTAGTCCATATGTATTTATATATTTGGGGGTAAAGTGTTGAGCAAAAGGATAGTTATATGAATTCTACCACTAAGTATCAGGAGAGCTGCCTTTCAAGTGTCCCCATATGTTAGAGGCACTAATTTTATACTCACATCCACAATAATTTGAATCACACAAAAGGAATCTGGTTAGACACAAAGGAGACATAGATAGATACTTGACCTCCAGTTCTTTTTTTTTTTTTTCTTTTTTTCAGTCTCACTCTGTCGCCAGATTGGAGTTCAGTGGCGTGATCTCGGCTCACTGCAACTTCTGCCTCACGGGTTCAAGCAATTCTCCTGCCTCAGCCTCCAGAGTAGCTGGGACTACAGGTGCACGCCACCATGCCCAGCTAATTTTTGTATTTTTAGTAGAGATGGGGTTTCACTATGTTGGCCAGGATGGTCTCGATCTCTTGACCTCGTGATCCGCCCACCTCAGCCTCCCAAAGTTCTGGGATTACAGGCATGAGCCACAGTGCCTGGCCAACCTGCAGTTCTTAGATCCCTGTCTTGGCATCTGTGTCTGGTATTCCTGGAAAAGTCACTTCCAAATGCAGAATCATTTTTTTTAAATGAGTAGATTTTACTCATCTGTAATCTTTTTTTTTTTTTTTTTTTTTTTTGAGACAGGGTCTTGCTCTGTCACCTAGGCTGTAGTGCAGTGCCACCACCTTGGCTCACTGCAACCTCTCTGCCTCTTGGGTTCCATCAATTCTCATGCCTCAGCCTCCCGAGTAGTTGGGATTACAGGCACGTGCCACCATGCCCAACTAATTTTTTTATTTTTAGTAGAGACAGGGTTTTTCCATGTTGGCCAGGCTGGTCTTGAACTCCAGGTCTCAAGTGATCTGCCTGCCTGGACTTCCCAACATGCTGGGATTATAGGCATGAGCCACAGCCCCCGGCTACCCATCTGTAATCTTCATCAATCCCACTTTTGAAGAGGCTGAGGCACTTTCCTTCATGCTCCTGCATACTATAAAAGGAAATAAATAATCAGGGCTCCTTGAAAGCTTGTTGGGCCAAGTTAGAGTTTTGAAGTGAGAAGCAGATTCTGAAGGAAAAGTTGATAAGCTCTCAACAAGCCATTTTCTATCTGAAAATACCTGTGAATTACTTGGTGTTCACAATGTATGGATGTCAGGGGGAGGTTGACGGGAGGGAGAGGTGGGGACTGGGAGTGAAAAGTGGTTCCCTAACCATCCACTTGCATGTTCATGAACTGTGCCCGCAACCCCTGGATACACTGTGGTCTCTCACTGTGGACTCTGCCTCCCGCAATCACAAAGGAAACCCAACGTGGACATTTTAATTGACGAGAGTCATAAAATGGGTGGGGGGGCATTTGACTTTGATACCATGACTACCATTTAACCAAAAGGGAAACTGACATGCAGATGAAGTGAAATAGTTTGAATTGTGGAACCAGAGCATCATCCTGGATTTCTGACTTGACTCAGACCTAGCCTAGGAAGGCAATCAAGCAGAGAGGTTAGAACGTAGGCTTTGGAATTAGTTGGACCTGGATTTGAATTCCTCTCTGCTGCCTTCTAGCAGTGTAACCTTGACCAGTACGCTCGATGGCTGTGTTTGCCATCTGTGCAAACGAGGATGATAATATCATCTACCTTCTAGCTTGGCCAAATGTCGACAAATGTCGCTGTCACTCATCCATGTATTCATTGCCACCCCCACACCACTCCTGATGACCTCTTGTTCTGCCTAATTAATTCACCACATGCTGACCCGACCTATGCTAAACAGTGTCCTCGAGCAGACAGTATGTGTTTTGCAGATGAGGACATCAAATTGAACAGCACTCTGTTCCTCTGGCCAGACCAGATTGAAGATATCTTTGAAAACAGCCGGAACTTGCTCCTTCACAAGAGGGATCAGGCAGAAATGGATCTGATTAAAAGGTACCGGGAGAGTCTGGGATTGTTTTGGAAATGAGGCCTGACTTCTTCACCCATGCCGCAGGTTCCTGGTTCTGTCTAAACCATCCCCCACCCCACTCCACAGCAATGTGTGGGCGAAGTCTGAAAACAATTGGTGGAGAAGGAATTTCCTTTGGTTTCCCACTGAGGGATGTTTTCTATAAGACTGCTTCACTGTAGTAACCTCTCCTAATGTCTTCCCTTCCTGCCTCGAATAATTGCATTCTGGCGGTGTAGAGAGAAAAAGGCGAAACTAGTGGCATGTTATAATGGCCTCCCCAATAATAACAGTGAAGTTGTCAGCCTTGCATTGGAGACCACAGATCTGTAGGATATCAAGACAGAGATAATAAAGGCTTGGCAGGGGGTCTGAGAAATTGCCTATTTTGCAGCTGGACTTGTTCAGAGCTAATGTGGCTGTAATCACTTACTCATTCATTATTTGTCAATTCAGTTGGTATTTATTGTGGATTTTCATGACGTGCTGTGCTGTATTCTAGACATATATGTGTGTTTGGCTGCTAAATAAAGATTTTAATCCAGTGACATAGAAAATATAGATATACTGACAAATCCAATAATGTCAAGGGAAGCAGGCCAAGTGCCATGCACGTGGTTTTACAAACACACACACACACACACACACACACACACCCATTCCAGGTTCACATTTGGATTATGACCTGCAGATTCATATCAATTACCCTGTCCCCTTCACATAAGAAACTCCCACTCCCAACTTGAGCTGCCATAATTCCTGCAAATACTTTCAAGATAAAAGCAGGGATTTCTACACCAAATGGGAGAGTCTGGGCTGAAGGGTCAACCTGTGTAGTTGCTACCTGGAAAATATGGCCTAAGTGTGCTCCCCAGGGAGTGCAAAAAATGTGTGTGTGTGCGCGCATGTATATGTGTGTTTGTGAGTGTATGTGTGTATTTTCCTCCCTCCACCTGAATGGATACTGGCCCTGGAGCCTAGAATTTAGCCTAATGGAAGAAATTGATTTCTTTTTAAATTAATAGACTATGCTTTAGAGCAGTTTTATATTCACAGCAAAATTCAGCAGAAAGTACAAAGAATTCCCATATATGTCCCAGCTCCCCCACCCTGCCCCCCAGACCCCCAAACACACCCTCTACACCCTCTTCTGTGGAACCGATTTTTTTTTTCTATAGATTTTTGAGGAACAAGTGGTATTTGGTTACATGAGTAAGTTCTTTAATGGTGATTTCTGAAATTTTGGTGCACCCATCACCCAGTCAGTATACACTGAACCCAATTTGTAGTCTTTTATCCCTCACCCTCTTCCCACCCTTTCCCCGGAGTCCCCAAAGTCCATTGTATCATTCTTATGCCTTTGTATCCTCATAGTTTAGCTCTCACTTATGAGTCAGAACATACGATGTTTGGTTTTCCATTCCTGAGTTACTTCACTTAGAATAATAGTTTCTTGGCCGGGCACAGTAGCTCATGCCTGTAATCCCAGCACTTTGGGAGGCCAAGGTGGGCGGATCATGAGGTCAAGAGATCGAGACCATCCTGGCCAACATGGTGAAACCCCGTGTCTACTAAAAGTACAAAAATTAGCTGGGTGTGGTGATGCGTGCCTGTAGTCCCAGCTACTCGAGAGGCTGAGGCAGGAGAATCGCTTGAACCCGGGAGGCAGAGGTTGCAGTGAGCCAAGATGGCGCCACTGCACTCCAGCCCTGGCAACAGAGCGAGACTCCATCTCAAAAAATAAAATAAAATAAAATAAAATAAAGTCTCCAGTCCCATCCAGATTGCTGCAAATGCCGTTAATTCATTCTTTTTATGGCTGAGTAGTATTCCACTGTATATATCTACCACTTTTTTTTATGTCCAACCAGAAAGTAAAATCATGTTTCCCCAGCAATTTCTTTATTTGCTTTTTAATATATTTTAACTTTTATTTTAGGTTCAGGAGTACATGTGCAGGTTTGTTATATAGGTAAACTTACGACTTGGGTGGCAAAATCATTTTTTTGTTGGATAAGTGAACAGAAGCAAATCCCTTCATCTTTTTGAGCCTCTGTGCCCCTTATTGGGAGAACAGGATAGAATCAGATCCTGTCTTATGGTGCTGAAGGATGAAATGAGATGATCTGAGATTGTGCTTAGGTGGTAACCAGTATGTGGTAGGAATCCCAAAGCTGTCTGCTTCCTTCTCCCTTTGAACAGTGACCTCTGTGGGGGAGAAAAATGCTTCTCAACTTCCAACCCGTCGACTTCGAATGTGTGATTTTAGAGTATTGCCGCAAGACCAATTAGAGACGGTAAATGCTGTTGAAGTTAGGAGGAGTGAGGGGTGGCTCTGTGAGGAATGGGAACGATTGTCATTTATGACGAGAGAAGGAGAGTGTCCTTTTATCCTTCTGAGGGGCGACTCTCAGCTTGATCTGTCTCATCCACCGGTTCCCCAGCTCTTAACAGCAGAGGCCAGCAGAGGGCAGCTCTAGAAGAGGCTCAGCAGGGCAGCCCTGGGCTTAGCCCTCTCTTCGGTGAACCTTTAAATCCTTATGTTCATCATTTTGCATTAATCCTGAGAATAGCCTGTGAGATGGATTAAGCTATATTCATGCATCCATCCATCTCGTGAGAAAACAATCTTGCTTCCTCTGCAAGAAACCTGGCTTTATTTTCCCAGCCCACATTAATGATTTTGGGGTTCCATGCCGATTATTCTCCATTCGCTGTCCCGACCCCACCCTCTGGCTCTGCACCTGGAAGGTGATGCCCAATCTGCAGTGTTGGATTCTCTTGTCTGTTGGATCCAGGCTAGGCCCTGTCAATGGAGCCCTGCAGGAGGTTGGAGAGTAGCTATCGGGCTTTTCCTCCTCTCCCTCCCTGCCTGGCTCAGAGGCAGTACCTGCATCCCTCTGATGTCAATGCCTCCTCCTCCATGGTTCCAGTTTTCCATTGTCCCCAGCCTGGGGGTCGTAATGGCTTCCCTCTGATGCTAGTCTCTGGATGCCTCACTGTCTGCTATTTGTTCCTTTAATCCTATCCATATCTCACCCCTGCAAGTAACCCTTAAAGTGTCTTTCTTTGAACATGGGAATGAATTCTATTTCCTGCTAGAATCCTCCCCGTATGCTCTAAGTGGTCCCACAAATGCAACTCTTATTTAATCTAACTTCCTGAGTGCCTACTATTTGCTAATGATTGTATTATTCTATGGACTATAATATATTGGAATTTATTTATATGAAATATGTATGGAATTTACATATCTACACACACATACGCACAGCTAGTCACTGACTTACGATGGTTCAACTTACGATTGTTTGACTTTCTGATGGTGTGAAAGTGATGTTTTGAGTATCCATACAACCATTCTGTTTTTCACTTTCAGTACGGTATATAGTAAGTTACATGGGATAGTCAACATTTTATTATAAAACAGGCTTTGTCTTAGATGGTAACTGTGGACTAATGTGAGTGTTCTGAGCACATTTAAGGTAGGCTAGGCTAAGCTATGATGTTCAGTAGGTTAGGTGTATTACATGAATTTTCAATTTCCAGTATTTTCAAATTACAATAGGTTTATAGGGATGTAACCCCATTGTAAGTAAAGGAGCATTTGTTTGTATGTGTGTGTGTTCCAGGGACATGAAAGTCCTTTGGAAACTAGAAGGTACTTAGCAATTATAAGAAATTAGAAACAATAGGCTGGGCGCAGTAGCTCACGCCTGTAATCCCAACACTTTGGGAGGCCGAGGCGGGCGGATCACAAGGTCAGGAGATCAAGACCATCCTGGCTAACACGGTGAAACCCCGTCTCTACTAAAAATACAAAAAATTAGCCGGGTGCGGTGGCGGGCACCTGTAGTCCCAGCTACTCGGGCGGCTGAGGCAGGAGAATGAGGTGAACCCGGGAAGCAGAGTTTGCAGTGAGCCGAGATTGCACCACTGCACTCCAGCCTGGGCGATAGAGTGAGACTCCGTCTCAAAAAAAAAAAAAAAAGAAAAAAAAAGAAATTAGAAACAATAATAATAGTAATAATTTAAGGTAATCACTGAGCTTACATGCTGTTGCCCTCTGGAAGGAATTCAAAACTGCTTTCATCAGAGATTTCTAGGTGAGTATAGTATTTGGAGCTTCAAAAAGAATTTAATGATGTGAAAAGGCACTTAGCAGCACCTAATTGCGTGGACAACAGAAGAATAATAAGCGTTGCCCCTCTCCCCCGTCATTTCATCCACCTCAGTGGTAGATTCCATGGTTCTGGAAGTTATATGAAATTTACACGATGGATGACTCAGGGATGTGAGCTGCTGCTCTCTGCCATAAAAGAGCAAAGGAAAACGCTTTGGCACACTGGAGGAAGAAGAGAAGATGTCTTACTTAGGGAGAGCACCCGACATTGTGTTTCACCAAAGCTTAAGGATTCGGATAGAACATGGTTCTTGCTTATAGTGGATGTTCACCATTTTAATGAGTGAATGAATGAAACGTTTTTACACTAAGGATATTCCTGAAAATGAACACAGACCTGAATCTAAAATTACATTTTATTACAGAACAAAAATAAAAGGCTGAGAAAAGGAATGGAGGCCGGAATATATGGCTCATGCCTGTAATCCCAGCACTTTGGGAGGCCAAGGCGGGCGAATCACCTGAGGTCAGGAGTTTGAGACTAGCCTGGCCAATATGGTGAAATCCTGTCTCTATGAAAAATACAAAAATTAGCTGGGTGTGGTGGTGGGCACCTATAATCTCAGCTTCTTGGGAGGCTGAGGCAGGAGAATCACTTGAACCCGGGAGGCGGAGGTTGCAATGAGCCAAGATTGTGCCACTGCACTTCAGAAAGAAAGAAAGAGAGAGAGAAGGAGAGAGAGAGAGAGAGAGAGAGAGAGACTCAAACCACTTGAAAATTCTCTAAATTGTGTTTAAGAAAAAAGCAACATTAAAACTGCCATAACAGAATTGAGCATTCTTAGGATAACCAAATTTATGAAATGTCACTATAGCTGATCTCAATGACATGTTCCCTTATTTGTTCAAAGAGTATTGATTATTTGCTGTTTATCAGATGGTCTAACTGCTGAAGACACAACAAGGAATTAAGGAGACAAGACAGATTTTTATTTCCTTAAACAGGGCTGGGTAAAAATAAATAAATAAGTAAAAATCAACTGTATTTATAGTTTCCATTTTAGTGAATGTGAGCAAACACTTATGTATTGACTAATGTATACAAGGCTCAATTCTGAGCTTTTCTTGTTGTTGTTATTTTCGTTGACTTTAACTGTTAAGCTAGTACTTTTTCTATCCTTGTTTTATCTACCCGAGGCACAGACAGTTTAAGTGACTTTCCCAAGACTACATAGCTACTAAGTGGCAAGGTGGGAATTTGAAGCTAGCTTGTTTGTCTCAAGACCCTGTCCACTTCACACTATATTATTCTACCTCATTAGAAAAAGGGAGCAGTTCTCATTGAGACCTGCTTTGTTGATAATATGGATGAAGTTGATAAATCTCTGGAAAGGTCTCTCCTGATCATTCTAGCTACAGTAGCCCTCCACTTCCGTCCGCTAGTCACTCTGCGCTGTTTTATTTTCTTCAGAGCTTTTATTACTAACAGAAATATTTTATTGTTTGTCCTGTCTGTGGATTTATTCATCCATCCATCCATCCATCCATCCATCCATCATCCATCTATCTATCCATCCATCCATCCATCCATCCATCCATTCATTCATCTATCCATCCATCTATCCATCCATCCATCCATCCATCATCCATCCATCCATCCATCCATTCATCCATCATCCATCCGTCCATCCATCCATCCATCCATCCATCCATCCATCCATCCATCCATGTCTATTGTCTAGGTCTCCTTCAGTTAAAATACAAGCTCCATGAAGGTAGAGAACTTAATAGCATACTTCACAAATATATTCCTGATGCCTAGGGCGGTTATAAAATATATTAGGCACTCAGTAATAAATGTCTAATGGCCGAATGAATAAACAGTATGTATATGTGTACGTATATCATATACATATTTACCTGTACAGGAAAATACCTGGAAATGTTTAACCACCAACAGGCTCACAACAGCTCCATTTCTGAGAGGTGGTCTTATAGGTAGTTTAACTTATTTTTTCATCTTCATTTATCTTGAGAGAGAGAAAGAAAGATGGAGTGGGGAGGATTGGGGTAGGAAATCTGCAGGTACCTGATCAAATCTCTGCAGGCTTAAATATGGGCAAGCAGTGCTGATATTTTGAAAGTGCACAGAATGCAAAGTTCAAATGTGACCAGGCTGTCTTTACTTTCAGATGCTCAGAATTTGAGTCGAGACTTGAGGGCTACCACAGAGAACTGGAAGGTTTTAGGAAGCGCGAAGTGATGACTACGGAAGAAATGAAGCACAATGTTGAAAAGCTGAATGAGCTTTCAAAGAACCTAAATCAGGCGTTGGCAGAGTTTGAGGTCTGGGATCTTGAGATGGGGACTTATGACGCTGTACTGGTCTATCAGTTTTGATACTTGGTTGTGAATTTCCTAAGAGCATCTACTAGGTGGATAGTATTGATTAACTCATTGGCCAGTTCTTTCGTTGGTATTTTCTTTTTTCCTTTTCTTTTTTCTTTTTTTTTTTTTTGGTTTGTTTGTTTTGTTTTGTTTTTTGTTTTTTTGTTTGAGACAAGATCTTGCTCTGTTGCCCAGGCTGGAGTGCAGTAGAGTGATCTCATATCATTGCAACCTCCACCTCCTGGGTTCAAGTGATTCTCCTGCCTCAGCCTTCCAAGTAGCTGGGATTACAGGCATGCGCCACTATGCCCAGCTCATTTTTTGTATTTTTAGTACCATACAAAGAGATAGAGTTTCGCCATGTTAGCCAAGCTGGCCTTGAACTCCTGACCCCAAGTGATCCACCTGCCTCAATCTCCCAAAGTGCTGGGATTACAGGCATGAGCCACCACACCTGGCTCACTGGTACTTGCAACTAACTTTTCCCACATCCCTTTATGACGCCAGACCTTTCCCTTTGTTAATTTCTGAGCACCCAAAGAAGAAAGTATAGTAAGGTAATTGTTCATGTATATTGAGCATTATGTGCTCAGCAATGGTCAAGAGCTTCATATGCGATATTTCACTTAATGCCTCTAATGCATCTTTGGATTAGGTACTGTTATTATTCTCACTTACCCTGAAGTAAGAGAACTAAGTCTTGGAGAAGCTAAGTAACTGTCCCCAAAGATTAGCTGATAAGTTCTTTAACCATTAAAATTCTTACCTCCAAGGCAAGTCAGTACAAGGAGGTAACATCATATATGTAGCTAAAGTACATATGAAAATTATGACAGCGGAGATATGGCTGTCGTAGAGTGGAAACAGAGATGACAGGGCAAGTAGCTGATTATTCTACAGTTTTAACCAGACAGACCTCAGCTGCCAAGGTCCTTGGAGGTGGCAGAGGGACATTCTTGCTTTAGTTCATACCTTAGTTTCCTCTCTTACTCTCCAGATGAATAAGCATTTCCCTCCACTTGGTTTTCAAGGCACTGAGGAGTTTGCCGTGGTGCCTTCTAGGGTTTAGGAGAACAACCCATCCAATAAACAGCATCTCCTTTTGCCTTGCAGTTGATCAATAAGGAGGAAGAGCTATTGGAAAAGGAGAAGAGTACCTACCCTCTTCTGCAGGCCATGCTGACGAACAAAGTGCCTTATGAGCAACTGTGGTCGACAGCCTATGAGTTCAGCACCAAGTCGGAGGAATGGATGAATGGTATGTGGTGATCTCACTCTGCTGGGACAGATGGGGATGGGGTGGAGGATCCACCCAGCCGCTTCTGAAATATGGTTTGCACTTAAGAATGTGGCTGGACTTTTAATCAGATTCTGACACTCCAGATTAAGGCAGCCACAGTCAAAAGTATCTGATGTGATAATAAAAATGGAAGGTGGAGAAAGAGCCAGATCTATTTCCAGGGTAAAACACAATAGGCAGCCACCCAGAGTCACGATTTAGAGTTGCAGATGGTGGGAGAACAGATGGCAGTTTCACGATGGTGCTGCTTCAGGAAAGGCCAGCGTGCCATAGACATCTGTAAACTACCCTTTTACTCTACGATCTGGGGTCCAGAAAGGTATTGAGGAGTTGGAATCAACAGGACTTAATGATTGATCCGATATGGGTTAAGGGGCAGGGAGGAAGAGAGTTACTATCCTCTCAAAGGTAAGAATTTTATTGCCTCAAAGGTAAGAATTTTAATGCTTAAAGAACTTACTAGCTGACCTTTGGGAAAAGTTACTTAGCTTCTCCAAGACTTGGTTCTCTTACTTCAGGGATGAGTGAGGATAATAACAGCAAAGAACCAACTTCCAGATGACTGACTCAGGCAATTTGGTAGGTATTACCATCACTGAACAAGAGAAGTGACAGATTTGTTGGGGAAAAAACAAAACAAAACAAACAAACAAAAAAACAACCCATCAACTTGAATACATTGAGTTTGAGGCATCTGGAAACAATCAAATGGGAATATTAACTAGCAATTGAGTATATCAGGGTGGATTTTAGGAGAGAGATTTGGAAGGTGGGATTTATGTTGGGGAATTATTGATGTGTAGATTATAATCAAAGCCATGAATGATATCACCTATGGCGGGTGTTTAAGAACAGAGGACAAAATCAGAGATCCTTGTCTGGGTATAGTGACTCACACCTGTAGTCCCAGCACTTTGGGAGGCTGATGCAGGAGGATTGCATGAGCCCAGGAGTTCGAGACCAGCCTCAGTAACATAGTGAGAACCCTGTCTCTACAAAAAATAAAAAATTAGCCAAGTGTGGTGGCGCATGTGTAGTCTCAACTACTCAAGAAGCTGAGATGGGAGGAACGCTTGAGCCCAGGAGATCAAGGCTGCAGTAAGCTATGATCTGCTTACTACACCCCAGCTTGGGTGTCAGAGCAAAACCTTGTCTCAAAAAAATAAAAAATCAGAGACCCTTAGGTTTGAGCCTTTAGCAAATTTCTAGTACTTCAGTATTTGTAAACACAACAAGGCCGGTCATGGGGCTCATGCCTGTAATGCCAGCACTTTGGGAGGCCAAGGTGGAAGGATTACTTGAGCTCAGGAGTTTAAGACCAGCCTGGGCAACATAGCAAGACCTTATTCCTACTAAAAACAAAATGAAAAAGTTAGCTGGGCATGTACCTGTAGTCCCAGCTACTCAGGAGGCTGAGGCAGGAGGATCGCTTGAACCTGGGAGGTTGAGGCTGCAGTCAGTTGTGATGGCACTACCGCACTCCAGCCTGGGAGACAGAGCAAGACCCTGTCTCAAAAAAAAAAGAAAAATTTGTAAATTACCAAGTGTTTTTATTAGAAATAGGTACTGTATTTTAAAAATATTTTACATTTTATTTTTAAATTTATATCCATTAAAATGGACATTTTTGGCATACATTTCTATGAATTTTAACAGATGTTTACATTCATATAAACACTACTATAATCAGAAAACAAAGCAATTTCATCAACTCAATAAATTTCTTTGGACTGTCTCCTTGTAGTCAAATCCTCCCCAGAGTTGTAACCCTGGCAACTATTGATCTCTTCATTGTTCCTATAGTTTTGTCCTTGTGAGGCTCCTCCTATAAATGGAATGATACAGTATGCAATCTTTCAAGACTGCTTCCCTCACTCAGCATACTGCCTTTAAGATTCATCCAAGTTGTTGGATGTAGCAGTAGGTCATTTCCTTTTATCGCGAGTAGTATCCCATTCTATGGATACACCAGCTTAACCATTTACCCACTGTTTTCACTCTCAGACTATTATAAATAGAGATGCTGTAAATATTTATGTCAACGTTTTTGTGTCAATATAAGCTTTTATTTCTCTAGGGTAAATGCCCAGGAGTGGATTGCTGAATTATATTTAAAGTCTATGTATAACTTTATAAGAAAATGCCCAACTTTTGTTTTCCACAGTGGCTGTGCCATTGTGCATCCCTCACCAACGTGTGATAATTCCAGTTGTTCCACCTCTTCACCAGTGTATTAGTCCATTTTCATACTGCTATGAAGAAATACCTGAGACTGGGTAATTTATAAAGAAAAAGAGGTTTAATGAACTCACAGTTCCACATGGATGGATGGGGAGGCCTCACAATCATGGTGGAAGGTGAAGGAGTAGCAAAGGCACATCTTACATGGCAGCAGGCAAGAGAGCATGTGCAGGGGAACTGC
>NW_012101610.1:297654-306954 GCF_000951045.1 Mandrillus leucophaeus
CCTGCCTCAGCCTCCCAAAGTGCTGGGATTACAGGTGTGAACCACTGTGCTTGGCCTATTTTTTTTATTTTAGCCATTCTCATAAGTAGTTGTGGTGTCTCATTATGATTTTAATTTGCATTTCCCCAATGCCTAATGATCTTGAACGTTTCTTTATGTGCATACCTGTCATTTGTATATCCTCTTTGGTGAAGTGTCTGTTCAAGTCTTTTACCCATTTGTTTAATTGGTTGTTTGATTTCTTACTGTTGAGTTTTGTGGGGTCTTTACATATTTTGGATACAAGCCCTTTGTGTGATATGTGATTTACAAATATTTTCTCCAAGTCCGTGGTTTGTTTTTTAATTCCCTTTATAGTGTCTTTCACAGAGAAAAAGGTTTTAATTTTGATGACGTCCAACATATCAATCTTTCTTTTATGGGTTGTGCTCTTGGTATCATCTCTAAGGACTCTTAGCCTAATCCTGGTCATGAAGATATTCTCCTGTATTTTATTCTAGAATTATTATGGTTTTAGGTTTTACATTTAGACGTATGGTCCATTTTGAGTTAATTTTTTTAAATATGAGGCTTAGTTCAAGTTCATTGTCTTATATATAAATGTCCAATGGTTCCAGTAGTTGGAAAAAATTAATTTGTTTTGTCCACTGAATTGTATCTTTGTCAAAAATCAATTGTCCATATCTTTGTGGGTTGATTTCTTGACTCTACTCTGTTCTATCAATCTATATGTCAAGCCTTTCACTGATACCACATCAACTTGACAACTGTATTTTTATAGAAAGTCTTAAAATCACATAGTGTGATTCTTCTAACTTAATTCTTCTTTTTCAAATTTTATTTTCACTGTTTTCATCCCTTTATTTTTCCACATAAATTTGAGAATCAGTTTGTTTGTGCATACCAAAAAATCCTGCTGGAATTTTGTTGGAAATGTTTTAAATCTATAGATCAATTCGGAAAGAATTCACATTTTATTACATTGAGTCTTCCAATCAATGGACACTTTGTATCTCTTCAATCAGGTCTCCTTTTACTTCTTTTTATCAGTGTTTTGCAGGTTTCAGCATACAGATCCTGTGCGTGTTTTGTTAAATTTATACATAAGTATTTCCTTTTTTAGAATAATACTTGTAAATGATGTATGTTTTTGAATTTCACTTTTTGAGGTAAATACTATGAAGCACAATTGCTGGATTATATGGTAAGAACATGTGTAGTTTTGTAAGAAACTGCCAAACTGTCTTTCAAAGTTGCTCTACCATTTTGCATTTCCACCAGTATAAATGAGAATTCCTGTTGCTCCACATCCATGCCAGCATTTAGTGTTGTCTGTGTTTTGAGTTTTGACCATTTTAATAGGTGTGTAGTGGTATCTCATTGTTGGCTGTTGTTGTTGTTATTGTTTTTAAATTGAGATGAGGGTCTCACTGTGTTGCCCCAGCTGGCCTCAGATTACTGGGCTCAAGCAGTCCTCCCATCCTGGCCTCCCAAAGTGTTGGGATTACAGGTATGAGCCACCACACCCAACCACTCATTGTGTTTTAATTTCTAGTTCCTTAATGGCAATGATATTGAACATCTTTTCATATACTTATTTGCCTCCTGTATATCTTCTTAGGTTAGGCATTCGTTCAGAGCTTTTGCCTATTTTTAAGTCTCAAGTTTTTGTTTTCTTATTTTTGAATTTTTAAAAATTCCTTGCATATTTAGATAATAGTCCTTTAACAGATTTTTTTTTTTTTTTTTGGGCAAATATTTTCTTCCAGACTGGCTTTTTTATTCTCTTGGCAGTGTCTTTTACAGGGGAGAATCTTTTCATTCCTAGTTTATCATTTTTCCCCATGTGTTGTGCCTTTTGTGTTGTAACTAAAAAATCATTCTCAAATCCAAGGTCATCCAGATTTTTTCCTGTGTTATCTTCCAGGAATTTTATAGTTTTCCATTTTAAATTTAAGTCTGTGATCCATTTTGAGTTAATTTTTGTGAAGGGTATAAGATCTGTGTCTAGATTCTTTTTTGTGTGTGTGTATATGGATGTCCAATTTTTTCATCATTATTTGTTGAAAAGGCTATCTTTTCTCTATTATATTGCCTTTGCTCTTTTATCGAAGACCAGTTGACTATATTTGTGTGGTTCTATTTCTGGGTGGGTTATGTATTCTGTTCCATTGATCTATGTGACTGTCTTTTGCCAATACCACACTTTCTTGATTACTGTAGTTTTATAGTCACTCTTGAAGCTGGGTAGTATCAATCTTCTGACTTTATTCTTCTGCTTCAATATTGTGTAGGCTATTCTGGATCTTTTACTTCTCTGTATAAATTTTAGAATCGGTTTGTCAATATCCACAAAATAACTTGCTGGGATTTTTACTGGGATTATGTTGAATCTATAGATCAAGTTGGGAAGAACTGGCATCTTAACAATACTGAGTCTTCCTATCCATGATTATGGAATATCTCTCTATTATTTACATCTTCTTTGATTTACTTCATCAGAGTTTTTTGTA
This sequence comes from Mandrillus leucophaeus, assembly GCF_000951045.1. Taxonomy (NCBI): domain Eukaryota; kingdom Metazoa; phylum Chordata; class Mammalia; order Primates; family Cercopithecidae; genus Mandrillus; species Mandrillus leucophaeus. The sequence goes on from NW_012101610.1 coordinate 300,168, forward strand.
GTTTTCCTCATATAGATCTTGCAAATATTTTGGTAGATTTGTGCCCAAGTACAAATTTACTTTTTAGGGTGCCAATGTAAATAGTATTATGCTTTTAATTTCTTTTGTTTTTCTTTTTTGAGACGGAGTCTCATTCTGTTGCCCAGGCTGAAGTGTAATCACGTGATCTCGGCTCACTGCAACCTCTGCCTACTGGGTTCAAGTGATTCTTCTGCCTTAGCCTCCTGAGTAGCTGGGATTACAGGCACATGCCACCACACCTGGCTAATTTTTGTAATTTTGATGGAGACAGGGTTTCATCATGTTAGGTCAGGCTGGTCTCCAACTCCTGACCTCGTGATCCACCCGCCTCAGCCTCCCGAAGTGCTGGGATTACAGGCATGAGCCACTGCGCCTGGGCTATGCTTTTACTTTCAAATTCCACTGTTCATTGATGCTATCTTGGAAATGTTAATGTTAATATTGTATCCTGTGCTTTTTTTTGGTTAATATTGTATTAATGTTAATATTTTAATTTTTTATTTTTTAATTTTTTATTTTTTTATTTTTTTTAATGTTAATATTGTATCCTGTGCTCCTGCTGCAATCACTTATTAGTTCCAGGAGTTTGTTTTGTTGATTCTGATGGATTTTCTTTCTCTTTCTTTTTTTTCTAATTTTTATTTATTTATTTTTAGTTGACAAGTAGTTACGTATATTTATGGAGTTCAATGTGATATTCTGATCTATGTATACATCATAGAAAGATTAAGTCAAGCTAATTAAGATATCCATGACCTCACCAATTTATAATTTTTTTTCTGGTGGTAACATTTAAAATCTATTCTTTTAGAACTTTGAAATATACAAGACATAATTATTATTATATTATTATTATTATTATTACTGTTATTTGAGATGGAGTCTTGCTCTGCCACCCAGGCTGGAGCACAGTGATGTAACCTTGGCTTACTGCAATCTCTGCCTCCTAGGCTCAAGTGATCCTCCCACCTCAACCTCCTGAGTAGCTGGGACTACAGATGCTCACCACCACACCTGGCTAATTTTTTCTATTTTTGGTAGAGACAGGATTTTGCCATGTTGCCCAGGCCAGTCTTGAACTCCTGAGCTCAAGCAATCCACCTGCCTCTGCCTCCCAAAGTGCTAGGATTACAGGCGTGAGCCACCTCACCCAACTGAAATATACAATAATTATTAACTGCAGTCACCATGCACTACAATAGATTACTAAAATTTATTTCTCCAGTGTAACTGAAACTTTGTACCCTTGATCAACATCTTTCCTTTCCTTCCCTATCTCTCCCCCTCGTCCAAGCCTCTGGTAACTGCCTTTCTAGGCTCTGTTTCTATGAAATTGACATTTTTGAATTCCACAAATAGTGAGATCACACAGTATTTGGCTTTCTGTGCCTGGCTTATTTCGCTTAACATAATGTCCTCCAGTTCCGTCTATGTTGTTGCAAATTACAGAAAATTTTGAGACTGTTAATACTGTATATTACATTGTTTGATTTTCAAATATTAAACCAGCCTTACACTCCAATGATACACCCTACTTGGACATGGTGTATTATTCTTTTCATGTGTTGCTGGATTCAGTTTCCATGCCTAATATTTTGTTGAGAATTTTAGTGTCTATGAGATATACTGGTCTGTAGGGTTTTGGTTTTTGTTTTGTTTTGTTTGTAATATATCTGTGTGGTTTTTATATCAGGGTATTGTGGGCCTGTTAAAATAAGTTAGGAAATGTATTCTCCTCTTCTGTTTTTTAGATGAGATTATACAGCTTTTCTTGTTTGTGTGGTTTTTTTTCTTTTAATGTTTGGCAGAATTTTCCAGTGAAACCATCTGATTCTGAAGTGTTTATATTTTGGAAATTTTTAATCTATAAATTCAATTTTTTCAATAGTTATAAAACTATTCAGGTATTCTAGTTTATCTTGAGTAAGTTTTTGGAAGTTTGTAGTTTTTGAGGAATGGCTTCATTTAAAAAAAAATGGTCTAATTTATGTACATTGAGTTGTTTATAGCATTCCCTTATTACCCTTTTAATGTCTGAGGGGTCAGTAGTGATAGCCCATCTTTTATTTTTGATATTGGTAATTTGCATCTTCTTTCTTTTTTCTTTACCAGTCTTGCTAGAAGTTCGTCTTTTTTTAGGCCTATCAATTTTGTTTTTCCAAGGAAACAGCTTTTAGTTTCAATAATCTTTTTTATTATTTTTGTTTTCAACGGATTTCTGTTCTTATTTTTATCATTTCCTTCCTTCTGCTAGCTGTGGTTTATCTTGCTCTTCTTTTTCTAGTTACTTACGGTAGAAACTTGGATGATTTATTTTAGAACATTCTCCTTTTTTAATGCTACAAATTTCTCCTTTATAGTTGTACCTCACAAATTTTGTTCAATTTAAAGTAGTTTATAATTCCTTTGAGACTCCTCTAGGACCCATGGATTATTTATAAGTGTGTTGTTTAATGTTCTAGTCACTGGAAATTTTCTTGTTATATTTTTATTGTTATTTCTAATTTAATTCCATTATGGTCATAAAAGGCACTTTGCATGATTTTGCTTCTTTTCAATTTATTGAGGTTTGTTTTATGACTCAGAATAAGATTCACCTTGGTAAGTGTTCTATTTGCAGTAAAAAAGAATGTGTACTCTGCTGTTATTGAATGGAATATTTTATCAAGGGATCAAGTTGCCTTTGTTAAAAGTCAGCTTTGGCAGGGCTGTTACTTTGCTAGACATATCCCTCTCCATGGATAAGCAGCAAGTTCTGCAATGGGATTCCTAGTGAGTGTCGCTTCCACTTTTCCCCTGCAGTGGCTTTCAAAGTATGGTTCCAGGACAAAGCAGCATTCTCATTAACTGAGAATGTGTTAAAAATGCAAAATCTTGAGGCCTCGCTCCAGACCTGACTCAGAAACTCTGGGAATGGGGCCCAGAAATCTGTGTTTTAACAAGCCCTCCTGGCAGTTCTGATGCCTGCTAAACTTGGAAAACTACTGTGAATATCCTACAGAAATCTCTCCCTGTAGCTCACATTTGGATGGCACCTTCTTTAGTTTCCAGTAGAGACACATGTTTTTCCTTTATTATCTGCCTTTGATCATTTAGTGGGAGTTAGAATAGGCAGACGTGGTTAGTTGCATGGCCTCACATTGCTTCTTTGCCTAAAAGTTATCTGTTTACATTCATGGGGCTGAAGATCATTCATGAACCTTGAAGAATGACTTCAGCAATGTTTCTTAGAACTCTGGAATGTCCGGACTGGATAGGACCCTAGAAGTTATTAATATTTTCTGCAACCTCCATATTTGAATCTTGACTGAGTTGACTGTATCCACAGGGCTACAAAAATTTCCACCTACTGTCTCATCCTTTAAGATCAGAGTTAGAATTTCAGAATATAGCCTTGCCATAAGCTATGAGGTGAGAAGCTACCAAGGCATGTGGATAAAGGGATCCATAACTGCTCTTCAAATAGCAGTGTCTAAAATCCCTGGATTGTTTTATATTCTTCTCTCTTGTTGTAGATATAGATTTGTCAGTTCAGGCTGTCTCTAGATAATCATAACCAGAGGGAAATTTCTTCTAACAGAAATTCTACTACTCCTTTTTGCCTGAGTGATTGCAAATAACCCAGGCAAGTCACTCTGTTTGTGCTTCACTCTTACAACTATAGAGTGGGAACAATGAAGTGTTAGCCTTACCTAATTTATTCATCCTACTGGGAAAGTCACTGTGATAATTCAGCCAAACCCTCCCAAGTAGAGGCTACTCACTTGTCGCGTAGGTGCCTTTCTATTCTAGCCCGGCACCTACAATATTTCCTGGTGCATGAAAGATACTTTTTTTTTTTAAATTTAAATTTTTGATTACTTAACAAAAATGTTGGGTTGATGAAGCGTGTGAAATTAATGAAGTTATATTTAGTTTCAGCACTCCTGAAAGAAAAGTACCTTTGAGTAAGTTAGCAACATCACATAGCAAGAGTTAATACCAATTTGAAATATCCAAGCAGGGGCAGTAGCATGGAAAGGTCTTGGCCAGGTATGAAACCCAAATGCTAAAGGTTCTTAGCAAAATAAAGGAAGGGAAAATAAAGGAAAATAGCAAAATAAAGGAAATTAGTGTTTTGGAGCAAGTTTAAACAATGAGGTGTTACTCTTTGTTTTTAAAATATATATATTTTTTGACAGAGTCTCACTGTGTTGAGGCTGGAGGGCAATGGCACTATCCTGGCTCACTGCAACCTCCACCTCCTGGGCTCATGTGATCCTTCCACCCCAGCCTTCCAAATAGGTGGGACTACAGAGCGTGCCACCACGCCTGGCTAATTTTTTGCATTTTCAGTAGAAATGAGGTTTAACCATGTTGCCCAGGCTGATCTTGAACTCCTGACCTCAAGCAATCTGCCTGCCTCAGCCTCCCAAAGTACTGGGGTTACAGACGTGAGCTACTGTGCCCTGCCCTGTTTTTAAAATAATTTCAAAGTTACATAAAAATTGCTGGAACAAAACGGAGACCTCTCATATCTCCATTCACCTTTCCCCAATGTTTAATATTTCACAACTTTTGTGAAGCACTTTTTATTACTATTATAACAGCTTCTAAAAGCGATAATAACAATTTTTTTTTCTTTTTTATTTTTCTTCTTATTTTTGTAGAGACAGGGTCTTACTATGTTGCCCAGCCTGGTCTCAAACTCCTAGGCTCAAGCAGTCCTCCCACCTTGGCCTCCCCAAATGCTGGGATTACAAGTGTAAGCCACTGCAACTGGCCGAAAACAAAACAAAACAAAACAAAAAACTATTGATATGCTAATTGTACATCCATTACGTGCCAGGCATTATGTTAGCCACTATACATTATCTCACTGAATTTCCACAATCACCCTCCAGGGTATCCATTATTACCCATGTGTCACAGGAGTTACTGTTGAGGCTTAGAAAAGTCCTATATCATACCAAAGGTTCCACTGGCTAAGTGCAGGTTTCAGATCCTCAAAGCCTATATGTGTTCCAGTCTCTAAACGACAGGAGGCACAGCTCTAAGTTCAGGGAATTAAAGGTATGCATGACTAACATCCACATGATGGTCTGACCCTTCCCTCTTCTCTTTCAGGACCCCTCTTCTTACTGAATGCTGAGCAAATTGCAGAGGAGATAGGGAATATGTGGAGGACAACGTATAAACTGATCAAGACCTTATCTGATGTACCTGCACCCAGGCGCTTAGCAGAGAATTTGAAGATCAAGATCGATAAGTTCAAGCAGTACATTCCCATCCTCAGTATTTCCTGCAACCCAGGAATAAAAGACCGGCACTGGCAGCAGGTTTCTATCAATCACTGCCCGCCCCCAAGCAGCCCAACCCAGGCCTGGCCCTGGCTGTCCTTGGGAAGGCAGGAAATATTACTAGGTCAAGCTTCTCCTTTCCGAAAGGATAGTCTACTTAAGGGCAAAGGGATAGCAAATGAGAATGGCAAGGCTTCTGAAGGAAGAGAATGAACTCCCCGCCCCCTGAACAGGTTGGCCCTTTCCTTGGAACCCCCATTGCTCGTGGTTCACTGAGTGTTGTTCCAGCCAATGGTCACAAAGGGTCTCCTTCCTGCTTCCTAAGCAGATGGGCTTTTGGAGGCCAAGAGCCTCCAAAGTGCAACAAGGATGTTCAATATAGTGAGAGGATCTTGATTTGCTCCTTGACCTAGGATGTGCAAAAAAGAAAGTCACATCCCTCCCTGGGGGTTGCTGATAATACCAGATGATTCCCACTTAGGATGACTTTGGTGTGGCATTTCATTGTCAAACAGGTTCAGAAATAATTTTGCACTCTTCTCTTAGCCCTTTGGGGCTACAAATTAGAATAATAAATTTCTCCTTAAAAATAGCTGGGATTTTTATAAGGAACCAAGTGTGAGGGTGATAAGTGTGGTGTGAACACTAAGCAGAAAAAAGAAAACTCACTGTGTTTCTAAAATAATCATCACATCCAAAGGCTAGCAATGGCCTTGAAACATCCTCTACCAGAGTCACTCTGTGTGGAATTGGAAGTGAAAATGGCTTTCTTTGGGCAGATTCTTCTCTGACTTGGCCTATAACTCCCCCTCTCAGAACCACATTCAAGACCAGGCATGGTGGCTCAATACCACAGTCCCAACACTTTGAGAAGCTGAGGCAGGAGGATAGTTTGAGCCCAGCCTGGGCAACACAGTGAGACCCCCATCTCTCCCTAATTAATTAATTAATTAGCTAAGCGTGGTGGTGTACATTTGTGGTCCCAGCTACTTGGGAAGCTGAGGTGAGAAGATTGCTTGGGCCAGGGATGTCAAGACTGCATTGAGCTGTGATCGTGTCACTGCACTCCAGCCTGGGAAACGGGGGGGGGGAAAAAAAAACACATATAAGACTGAGGAAATTCTCTCTGAAAGGACCCAGTGACAACACAGTGACAAGGAGCACTTTGCTCTCCCTAGGAAGATAGAGGAAGACTCTCTTAATACGTGAGAGAGTCAGGGTTTTTTTTGTAGGGAGGAGCTACTTTCAGTTGCCCGAAAAGTCTTGAGACTTGAGACCTAAGCAAAGGGTGGAGTGCCGTACAGAGAAGGGACAGGCTGTCTGAGTAGACTTCTGTTTTTTCTTTCTTTTTTTTTCTTTTGAGATGGAATCTCACTGTGTCCCCCAGGCTGGAGTGCAGTGACGTGATATCAGCTCACTGCATTCAAGCAATTCTTCTGCCTCCGTCTCCTGAGTAGCTGGGACTGCAGGCACGTGCCACCACGCCC
>NW_012101610.1:309574-311374 GCF_000951045.1 Mandrillus leucophaeus
GCTGATTCCTGCCTCTGCCTCCCAGGTTCAAGCTGTTCTTTTGCCTCAGCCTCCCAAGTAGCTAGGATTGCAGGCACCCACCACCATGCCTGGCTAATTTTTGTATTTTTAGAAGAGACAGAGTTTCACAATGTTTGACAGGCTGGTCTTGAACTCCTGATCTCATGTGATCCACCCGCCTCAGCCTCCCAAAGTGCTGGGATTACAGGAGTGAGCCACCGCACCCAGCCAATAATTTTAAAGTTTCTAGTAGTCACATTTTAAAAGGTAAAAGGGTCTGGGCATGATAGCTCACACCTGTAATCCCAGCATTTTGGGAGATCAAGGTGGGAGGATAGCTTGAGGCCAGGAATTCAAGACCAGCCTGGAAAACATAGTGAGACCCCATCTCTACAAAAAAATTTTAAAAAAGAAAAAAATTAGCCAGGCATGGTGCTGTATGCTGGTGGTCCCAGCTGCTCAGGAGGTCAAGGCAGGAGGACCACTTGAACCTGGGAGATCAAGGCTGCAGGGAGTCATGATCACACCACTGCATTTCAGTCTGCGCAACAGAGCAAGACCCTGTCTGATTAAAATCAGCTGGGTGTGGTGGCTCACTCCTGTAATACGACTACTTTCGGAGGCTGAGGTGGGAGGATCGCTTGAGGCCAGGAGTTTGAGACCACTCTGAGCAACACAGCAAGACCCTATCTCTACGATAAATTTAAAAATTAGCCAGGCATGGCGATGTGTGCCTGTGGCCCCAGCTACTGGGGAGGCTGAGATGGGAGGATTGCTTGGGCCTGGGAGGTCAAAGCAGCAGTGAGGTATGATGGCACTATTGCACTCCAGCTTGGGAGACAGGGTGAGACTCTGTCTCAAAAATATTTTTTAATTGAATTTAAAAATAAGTTCCTCAGTCACACTAGCCACATCTCCGGTGCTCAACAGCCACCTGCCGCTTGTGGCTATTGTGCTGAGCAGTGCAGAAAAAAAACATCTCCATCATCACAGAAGGTTCTACGGACAGCACTGCCTTGAACAATAAACACTTGCTTTCCTCTTTTCTTTGCAGATCAGTGAGATTGTCGGCTATGAGATAAAGCCCACCGAAACGACCTGCCTCTCAAATATGCTCGAATTTGGATTTGGCAAATTCGTTGAAAAGTAAGGGCTTATCCCCTCCTTCAGGAAGGGTTTTGGTCAAAGGATCTGTAAGTTCCCACAGTGATCCGATTGGCCCCATATAGGGCTGTTTATTTTATTCTTTTCCTTGTGGCGTAGGGTGGCTTAAGGCTACTTAATTACCTCCAACTCCCAACTCGTATTGGTGAAGCTTCTGTTTTTAGCTGCAGAACTGCTGATGGGTTATGACTAGAAAATTGAGTCATGGATTTTATTTCAAAGGGAATTTTTTTTTTAATGTTTTTTGAACCTGAGCTTCAAGCCCAGCTCTCAGTGATTGGGGACAAAACCATTCAACCTTTCTGTACCTCAATTTCCTCTTCTTTAAACAAACAAAGCAACAACACTCTCTGAGCTTTAAGACTGTATGAAACCTGGTCCAAGAAAAAGTCTGTTCTCGCCTGGGCATCGTGGCTCATGCCTGTAATTTCAGCACTCTGGGGGGCCAAGGCAGGCAGATCAGTTGAGGTCAGGAGTTCAAGACCAGCCTGGCCAACATGGTGAAACACCCATTTCTACTAAAAATACAAAAGTTAGCCAGGCACGGTGGCACACACCTGTAGTCCCAGCTACTCAGGAAGCTAAGGCCAGGGGATGGCTTGGACCCAGGAGGCAGAGGTTGCAGTGAGCCAAGAT
>NW_012101610.1:313134-314810 GCF_000951045.1 Mandrillus leucophaeus
CTAAGGTAGGAGGATCACTTGAGCCTGGGAGGTTGAGTCTGCAGTGAGCTGTGATTGCGCCACTGCAGTCCCGCCTGAGCGACAGAGCAAGACCCTGTCTCAATAAATAAATAAATAAATAAATAAATAAATAAATAAATAAATAAAGACATTCTAACCATTCCTAGACATTCATAATTCTCATTTATGGGCCACTTAAATGATTGGAAAAATATCTCTTACAATGATAATAAAATAATAATAATGATAATATTGAAAATGTACTGAGTACCAGCCATGGTGCTGGGTTCAGTGTTGCATACTTTATTTGGATTCTCACATTTCATCCTTAAAACCGGCCTTTGAAGTGGAGATTATGATCATCTCCATTTCACGGATAGGAAAACTGAGAGTTGGAGAGATGAGTTGTCAGATGGCTAGTTGGTGGTGGGGAAGGGGATTGGAATTTTTCTACGCTGTTTGACTCAGCCTGGAAGTCAAGAAGGCAAAAAAGTTCCGGTCAGAGGAAGGGAGCAGGCAGTAGGGGGCAGTAAACCACAGTGAGAGGGACCAGGGAGCTCAGCCCCAGGACAGTGGCTCCCAAGGAGTGAGCACCTAAATGGAAGCCCAGTGGGCTGAGCAGTTAAGAGGCAAGTTCAGAAAGGACAAAGGCCCCCAGATACTCTCCGGGCTGCCCCTATGCAGAGCCCATTCCTCCCTGCAGTGTATATAGGTCATACCACAGGCCACCCCGGGGAGAGCCCCACGCCTGGGGATGTCATTCTCTGCCCTGACGCCTAACTCAGGAGATCCACTGCCATGGATGCCGGCTCTGGCAGGGGGATCTGAAGGATGAACCACCCGTAGCACTCAAGTCTAAAAGCTGGGTCTTCTGAAGCCAGGCTGGGAGTTCTGGTCATTTACAGAACATAGGCAGAAAAAGTTAGAGCCTTATGTTTGGGGCACAGACTTTATAGATAACAGCAAAGGGGTTGCTACTGCGGTTTAAAGCAAAATGGAAGCCACAAATCTAAAAGGCTTTTTGGATCACCACACTAAGGTACATTTCTGATGTCCTGTTTGCAATTAGTGTTATTTTGGTTATTTTTTCATCATGTGCCCGTAACACTGTTGGTCTTCCAAGACCGTTATTTCAACGGTAACTACTTCTGGGTTCCTTGCTTTTGTGCTTTGTCTGTCTAAAAAAGTCTCCTGGTCTGGCCAGGCACGGTGGCTCAGGCCTGTAATCCCAACGGTTTGGGAGGCTGAGGCAGACACATCACCTGAGGTCAGGAGTTTGAGACCAGTCTGGCCAACATAGTGAAACCCCATTTCTACTAAAAATTCAAAAATTAGCCAGGTGTGGTGGCGCGCGCCTGTAATCCCAGCTACTTGGGAGGCTGAGGCAGGAAAATCATTGGACCCAGGAGACGGAGATTGCAGTGAGCCGAGATTGCGCCATTGCACTCCAACCTGGGCAACAGAGCAAGACTCTGTCTCAAAAAAATAAAAAAGTATGGAAAAAGAAAAATTTTAAAAATAATAAAAATTTAACTGTTAAAAAAAAAAAAACAAGATGGAACAAGGTAACATTTGATCTTAGGGAGAAACTGCACTGATAGATGCCAAAACTGGCCCTCTGTGAGTAGTAGAAATATAACGTGAGCCATTTGTGTAATTTTTTTTTTTTTTTTTTT
>NW_012101610.1:316650-359267 GCF_000951045.1 Mandrillus leucophaeus
AAAAAAAAAAAAAAAAAAAAAAGGTCTCTTCTCTTGCTTTCTTCCCTTCTTCGAATTCCCCCGGAGTTTGTGTGTGTGAGAATTTTGCTATTTGAATGCTATTTCTAGAACAGAGCTTCTCAGGACCCTGCTTGCTTTTCCACACCTCCTTCAGGGTGATGGGTGGGGAGATGTTACATTGCCTGGACTGGAGACCCTGTTAGGCAGGTGTGGCACCCAGACCCGCTACATCAGCATCAGCTAGGAACTAGCTAGAAGGTACATTTTCAGGGCCCACCCAACCCACATAATCAAATTCTGTGGATGGGCCCTGCAATCCGCATTTTAACAAATCCTCCAGGTCAGCACTGTCCAAAGCAGCATCCACTGGCCATGTGTGGCCACTGAGCCCCTACAGTGCAGCTAGTCTGAATTAGATGTGCTGTAAGTATAAAATACAGGCTTGATTTCGAAGACATACTACAAGAAAAAGGAATGCAAAATACCTAACAATTTTTAATGTCGATTAATATTGAAATGATAATATTTAGGATATATTGAGTCAAATACATTATTGGAACTAATTTCACCTATATCTTTTAATATTTTTAAAATGTGGCTACTAGAAACTTTATTTTATTTTATTCTGGAGACGGAGTCTCACTCTGTCACCCAGGCCACAGTGCAATGGCGTGATCTCAGCTCACTGCAACCTCCGCTTCCCATGTTCAAGCGATTCTCCTGCCTCAGCCTCCCAAGTAGCTGGGATTACAGGCTCCCTCCCACCACCACGCCTGGTTAATTTTTGTATTTTTGGTAGAGATAGGGTTTCCCATGTTGGCCAGGCTGGTCTTGAACTCCTGACCGCAGGTGATCTGCCCACCTCAGCCTCCCAAAGTGCTGTGATTACAGGCGAGAAACTTTAAAATTATATATGTGGCTCACTTTATATTTCTAATGGACAGCACTGCTCCAGGTGATTCTGATACATGAAAGGCTGAGAATTCCCCACTCATAGTGCACCAGAGCAGGTCTAATTTAAGGCACTTCCCAGCTCTTGAATCTCTCTGTCACCTAAATACTTTGATGCCTCTCCAGTACCACCGCTATCTTCCTTATTAAGGAGCAGGCCTAGAGAAGCATACGTTTTTATCAGGCTTAGGATAAAAATCCTTAGGTTTTTTTGGCCAAAGGGCCTCACTTTCCCCAAGTAAGATCTTTCCAAGAGACACTAGCTATTCAACACTTATGCTGCACTCAGCATTTTGTATACCTTAACCCTTTTTATTTATTTATTTATTTATTTATTTATTTTTTATCTTTTGAGACAGAGTGTCACTCTGTCTCCCAGGCTGGAGCGTAATGGTGCAATCTCAGCTCACTGCAACCTCCGCCGCCTGGATTCAAGCAATTCTTCTGCCTCAACCTCCCAAGTGCCTGGGATTACAGGCACCTGCCATCATGCCTGGCTACTTTTTGCATTTTTGTAGAGATGGGGTTTCATCATGTTGGCCAGGCTGGTCTTGAACTCCTGATCTCAGGTGATCCATCTGCCTTGGCCTGCCAAAGTGCTGGGATTACAGGCATGAGCCACCATGCCCGACCTTAACACATTTATCCATCACAAAAACCTAGTGTCCTAGGTCCTACAGTCCTAATATTATTCTCATTTTACAGATGAGGAAATAGACTTCAGATTATTAGCTGTTGATCACAGCTAGTAACTGAAAGAACGAACATTTCACTTAGGAAAGATTCAAGATTTGAACATCAGCAGGCTTCCATTACCAGGCGGGCCTTAATCATGACCCTTCACCACCAAAAAAGTAAACCCCTCTCCGGAGACAGCGAGTGAGCAAAAAAAATACAGCTCTTCTTATACTTTCCATGCACACATGTTCAACTGTGACCAATTCAGAAGTGGAAGCACCTTGGCTTTGTTTATTTCTGTGGTTCCATTTGTAACATGGGAAGCAGCTAGGTGATTAGAGTTAGGATTAGGAGAAAAGGCATGTCACCTGAACTGATTCCATGTCTGGAGACTCAGCCACCACCATTTAGGGAGGTGTGATATTGCATGTATTCCACCCACACCACAGTTAATACAGCTTTATCACAGCTTATAGTTAATGAGCTTCTCCAGCACATTTTGGGTGAGGTCAACTCTTGATATATTTCATGAATTCCCAAACTGATTAATCACTCATCTGTGCAATCATTTGCATTCTAAGTCATAACCTAGGGTAATTCATGAGGCCTGGTGCCAGCATTTGGTCTTATTTAATTGAACCCAAAAGCCTGTGATACAGGCATATGGGGACCTGAGGCCACAGGCCGCAGAGCCAGTGAGCACTGGAGGCTTGGCCACAGCCACAGAGCCAGTGAGCACTGGAGGCTGGGCCTTGTGACTGCTTGTCTCATACTCATCTGGGCTGGCACCTGCCTTTATTAATTATTCCCAATATACACACTCATTTTGGTCGCCTCTCATAGGCCATATTTAAGTCAATGACCACATTGCTGAGGTCCTGATCAGTCCTTGTTTGTAATTTTCTGCCCCTAATCTTCCTCCCTTCTCGAGGCTAAATGAGGGTTCTCAGCTCTATTTAATTGGTCCTATTTGATTAAACACATGTGAACAGTTCTGTTAGTTCTGTTACTCTTTTTTTTTTTTTTAAGATGGAATTTTACTCTTGTTGCCCAGGCTCGAGTGCAATGGCATGATCTTGGCTCAATGCAACCTTCGCCTCCCAGGTTCAAGCGATTTTCCTGCCTCAGCCTCCCAAGTAGCTGGGATTACAGGCATGTGCCACCACACCAGGCTAATTTTGTATTTTTAGTAGAGACAGGGTTTCACCATGTTGGTCAGGCTGGTCTCAAACTCCTGACCTCAGGTGATTCACCCGCCTTGGCTTCCCATAGTGCTGGGATTAGAGGATTGAGCCACCATGCCTGGCCTAGTTCTATTGCTCTTTCTAAGAAAGAGAAAGGAGAAGGCACATTATAAGGGTGGAAGAAGAAACATCAGGGTAGGAGTCCAATTAGGAGGAACTGGTGTCAATACCCAGTTCCAGGACTCCCTGGCTATGTGATTTTGGAGACGTCACTTGCTTCCTCTGAGTGTTGGTTTCCTGACCTATGAGTAAATATCAGATGGTCTCTTCTACACTGAAGGATACAATGAAAGACAGGGCTGAGGCAGAGAGAACGGTCCCTTTTTCCACTTCCAAGAACTTGGCTTTCCAATTCTTTGCCATACCTGGGTTTTAGGACCCAGATCTCCATGTGGACACAAGAAGAAAGGAATTTGTTTGCCCCTTCTCTCTCTCCCTCTATGCCCCTTTCTGTAGAACAGAGAGGCCATGGACGGGTGGACCCAGTATCAGGAAAACAGTAGGTGTTTTTGAAAGGGGAAGGGATGGGAAGTGGAACAAGACCCATCACATAAATTAACAGAGGTTCAAAATCTGAATAAGAAATCAGAATACTGGCCGGGCACGGTGGCTCACGCCTGTAATAACAGCACTTTGGGAGGCCGAGGCGGGCGGATCGCTTGCGGTTAGGAGTTCAAGACCAGCCTGGCCAATATGGTGAAACCCCGTCTCTACTAAAAATACAAAAATTAGCCAGGTATGGTAGGGGGCACCTGTAATCCCAGCTGCTCGAGAGGCTGAGTCAGGAGAATCGCTTGAATCCGGGAGGCAGAGGTTGCAGTGAGCCAAGATCGTACCACTGCACACCAGCCTGGGCATCGCAATGAGACTCCGTCTGGGGAAAAAAAAAAAAAAAGAAATCAGAATATGGGCAAATTAGGCATAAACAAAGATGGAAAGAAGAGGTCTTATTTTAGTGACCTTACAATAGTGGTTCTCAACTGGGGGCCATTTCCCACCCCTAAGGGACGCTTGGAAATATCTGGAGACATTTTTGGTTGTCACAACTGGCAAAAGATGGGGACAGGGCTGGGGAGTCTGCTGCTGGCGTCTAGTGGGTAGAGACTGGGGATGCTGCTAAACACCCTAGAAGGTATGGTACAGCTCCCCATGACAATTATTCAGCCTATGTTAGTTTGCCAGGGCTCTTCAAAAGACAAAGCAATAAATTTAGTTATAGTCTAATTGGCTTTTAATCAAGATTCATGAATCAGGGCAGCCTCTGTTTTCCAAAACAGAATGAGAGTTCCCACTGGGCAGTAGCACAATGGTAAGTTTTATAAGGAAACAGAACAATACGAAAAAAAAAAAAGATTAATTTACGTCAGGTTATTTTTTTATAAGGGTTCAAGCAGAGGGAGCTTCCTTATTCTCTGACTCAGGTAGACTGGAATCTCCTGTTTTCAGGAAAAACTGTCTTGTTCTGGGATCTATCTCCTTCCTTAAAGATTCAGTTTGATTACATGCCATTTAGCGTGAGTGACTCCATTTTGGTTTCGTCTGGTCTGCTGGGGTCTAGTGCAGGAGCTCAGTTCAGAATAATGACCTGCTGTTATTTTTGTTGAACAGGCTACTCTTACAACATACCACAGACTGAGTGGCTTACACCACAAAAATTTATTGTCTCATAATTCTGGAGGCTTAAAGTCCAAGGCCAAGATGTAGACAGAGTTGGTTCCTTCTGAGGCCTCTCTCCTTGGCTTGCAGATGGCTGTCTTCCCCTATGAATTGTCATGGTCTTCCCTCTGTGTGTCTGGGTCCTAATCTCTTCTTATAAGGCCACGAATTATAGTGGATGAGGGCCCACTCTCATGACTTATTTTAATTTAATTATCTCTTTAAAGATCCTTTCTCCAAATAGAGTTACATTCCGAGATATTAGGGGTTAGAATTTCAATATATGAATTTTCGGGGAGACAATATTTAACCCATAACATGGCCCAAAAAAGTCAATGGTGCCAAGGGTGAGAAACCCTTTCTCAAGGGTGAGAAAACACTGGTGGTAGCTGGCAGATCTTAGAGCAGGATAGTAAACCTTTTGGTCAAATTAAGGGCTTTTGGAGATTCTCCTAAGACTGAGCTGAAATTCCTCCTCTTTTTTTTTTTTTTTTTTTTTTTTGAGACAGAGTTTTACTCTGTTTTCCAGAGTGGAGTGCAGTGGTGCAATCACAATCTCGGCTCACTGCAACCTCTACCTCCCAGGCTCAGGCGATCCTCCCACCTCAGCCTCCTGAGTAGCTAGGACTACAGGCACATACCACACCTGGCTAATTTTTGTGTTTTTAGTGGAGATGGGGTTTTGTTATGTTGCCCAGACTAGTCTCGAACTCCTGACCTAAAGTAATCCTCCCTCCTTGGCCTCCCAAAGTGCTGGGACTACAGGCATGAGCCACCACGCCTGGCCTGAAGTTTCTCCTTTGATGTGTCTTCTCTGCCTCCTGTTGATGTTGCTGTTGCTGTGTTCTCTCTTTAGATTGGAGCCCATTGGTGCAGCCGCCAGCAAGGAATACTCTCTGGAGAAAAACTTGGATAAAATGAAGTTAGATTGGGTTAACGTGACATTCAGCTTCGTGAAATACAGGGACACTGTGAGTCTCACTCCAACTGCAGCCCCCCTTGAAAGCAGCCCCATTTGTTATGCAGTAGATTACAGAAACAATTCATTCAGAACGGCGACAGAAGTCACAGAGGAATAATCGCTCACGTCTTGGTTTCCTCCTGTCTGCCTTTCTGTGTTGCTCATCTTTCCTCTCAGCACCACCAAAGAGACGCATTCTTCAAATCAGAAAGGCCTTTTGATTCGGAGCAAGAAGTTTTCTCAGTGCAAAAGAACCAAGCAAGTCTCCTAAATCAGCACCTCCCAGTGAAGGTGCAGGCTTGCACACCATTCCAAAGCTTCCCAGTCCCCTCAGAAGCACAGCAGCAGACAATGACTAGTGTTTCTCAGATATCGATGCTTGCAGGAATCACTGGAGATCTTGTTGAAATGCCGGTTCTGATTCAGCAGGTCCAGGATGGGACCTAAGATTCTGCAGCTGTAACAAGCTCCCAGATAATATTGATCAATTTTGAATAGTAAGGGTGTAGATTTCTTTCTTTTCACTTGCACTTGTAGAAAACACAGGAGTTTGTACAGTGCATGCGAAGGTGCATACCCCTGAAGCGTTTGCTCAGCTGTCTTTAGGGTCTAGCTTGCTTTGGGGATAGAGTGTGAGGTAGGGATGAGAACTGCAGCTCTGGGGGAGCTATAAATCATGGAGGCAATAGGTTGATACACACATCCTGCAGACCATTGGTTCTTTTTTTTTTTTCTTTCTTTTTTTTTTTTTGAGATGGAGTCGCGCTCTGTCACCCAAGCTGGAGTGCAACTGTGTGATCTCAGCTCGCTGCAACCTCTGCCTCCCGGGCTCAAGCGATTCTCATACCTCAGCCTCCTGAGTAGCTGGGATTATAGGTGCCTGCCACCACACCCAGCTAATTTTTGTATTTTCAGTAGAGATGGGGTTTCACGATGTTGGCCGGGCTGGTCTTGAACCCCTGACCTCAAGTAATCCGCCCGCCTCGGCCTCCCAAAGTGCTGGGATTACAGGCGTGAGTCACCATGTCAGGCCCAACCATTGATTCTTAAAGCAGCACTTCCAAACTTGCATTGTAGAATCATCTGAGATGCTTTAAAATCTCCCAATGGATTCTTCCTGGCTCCTCCCCTCCCAGAATGCCTAGGTGTCTGTATTTTTAAGGCACCCCTGGTTTTTCTCATGTGCAATGTGGATTGAGAACCAAAAGCTCCCAAGCCTCCCTCCTCCCCCAGGCTGCATATTATCTACTTGTGACTTCTTTCCCTATTCAGCTTAAAAGAGCTGTAGGGATAAAAAGATGTGATCCCTTTCTTCACCTAGCATGAAGGTCATTCATGGCCAATACTCCTATAAATATAAAGACAGATTAACAAGATAAAAGCATTAAAATTTTATTTATTCAAAGTTTTACATGACATTGGAACCCTCAAAACTGAAGACCCAAGGAAAACTGTATTTTTGGACTTAGGTTTGATGAAGAATGGACAGCTGTATGGAAATGAAATTGAACAAAAGAGTGTGGTATAATGGTCTAGACTGGGTGGAAGCCTAGCGAGACCTGCCTGTTCAGATTCTTCTTGGTCTTTCTGTGTAGCAGTCCTTCCTCCCAGGCATAGGGCAAGACCCCTCAGGAACAAGGGTCTTGTGACCCACTATGGGACAAGGTTGCTCAGAGAATTTCCTTATGGCCTGCTGTCTTGGTCAGAGTAATATTTCTGGGTTTTATGGCTTGCTTCGGGAAAGAGGAGTTTAGTTTCTATGGACTGCCTTAGGGGAAAGATAAAGGAGCAGGAGAAAGGAAGAAAAAGATGAACAGAAAGATCTTGCTTCCAAGGCTTCCCAATGTCCTTCAGTGCAAAATACTCAGCAAATCAAGGTGCAATGCTTCGGGGTATTGTGGTGTTCTGAGCCCCAACGGAACTATACATGATCCAATGAGAGGGAAGAGAGCTGAGGGTACAGGGCCTCATTACTGAGCCTCTCCCAGCAAGGGTGACCCTGCCACCATGGGTCTCAGAAGCGTGCCTACATGATCAGCTTGGATTAGACACTGCTGTAGAGGCTGTTGGGGTGACAAGAGGAGTGTAAGCTAGGAACCTGGGGAACAGTTCACTTATACCTGGCCAGTCTGCAGAGTTTTTGCCTAAAGTAACTATAGGCAAGGATCAGTAGCTAAATGGGGATCAAGAAACCACTTTATTAATAGCCCAGCACACCTCCCAGTGCTGAGCTACTGGTAAAACATAGATAAGAGAATACATGCCAGGCCCAATTTAGCCTCCTAGATTAGACTTGAAAGAAGTGAGAACAGAGCAAGAAAGACCAAACCTGCCCCAGGGGTCAGACCCTTGTCAGCTTGCTTGCCACAATGGCCCAGGAGAAAAAGTGCCAACCACAGGGCCTGGCCTTTAAGGCACACCTTAGACTTTACCTACTAGTAAAACAGGACCACTTGGTCAGGCTTGGTAGCTCACGCCTACAATCCCAGGACTTTGGGAGGTACAAGTGAGAGGATCACTTGAGCCCAGGAGCTCGAGAACAGCCTGGGTAACATAGCAACACCTCATCTCTACAAAAAAAAAAAAAAAAAATTAGCTGAGTATGGTGATGTGCGCCAGCTACTTGGGAAGCTATTTGAGAAGCTGAGGCAGGGAGATTGCTTGAGCCCAGGAATTTGAGGCTGCAGTAAGCTATGATTGCAGCATTACACATTACACTCCAGCCTGGGTGGCGGAGACCCTGTCTCAAAAAAGACCCAATAAATGTATAAAACAAGCCAGGCATGGTGGCTCACGCCTATCATGCTTGTAATCCCAGCATTTTGGGAGGCTGAGGCAGGCAGATCACTTGAGGTCAGGAATTTGAGACTAACCTTGCCAAAGTGGTGAAACCCCATCTCTGCTAAAAGTACAAAAATTAGCCCAGCGTGGTGGTGCTTGCCTGAAATCCCAGCTATTCGGGAAGCTGAGGCAGGAGAATCAATTGAATCCGGGAGGCAGAGGTTGCAGTAAGCTGAGATCATGCTACTGCACTCCAGCCTAGGCGACAGAGCAAGACTGTCTCAAAAATAAATAAACAAATAAATAAATAAATAAATAAATAAATAAATGAAACATAGGTCCCCAAACTTTCTTGGTTCACAATGCCTTTGTGTCTAATTACTTTTTTCACAGTGCCCTTAGGCCAAAAGAAATACCTAATGGCTTTGTTTATGCAGTAATTAGGTCCAAACAATTTAATAAGGATTTATGCTCTAACAACTTAGCCACTGTTTGAAAAAAATACACCTACAATAAAAGAAAAAATAATGGTTGTATTTTATTTTTAAATAACCACAATCATTTACTTTGAGTTGGCTGCGGTGCCCCAGGGCACTTCAGTTCACAGGGTGGAAACCGCAGGTCTAGGCCTAACTAGTCAGATTAGCAGCTGATCTTCCTACCGGAGGGAAAGGAGAGCCAGGAAAGCAAGTGGAGAAGCAGGAACACAGGGAAAGGGGCAGAAATCTTCCTCCCCAGCAAATTCTATCTGTGAGTCTTGGATTAGACTGTATTTGACTTCTGCAAAGGAGGTGGACAATAAATGTCTTTTAAAAAAATTTTTTAGAGATGGGGTCTTGCTATGTTGCCCAGGCTGGTCTTGAATTCCTGGGCTCAAGCAGTCCTCCTACCTCAGCCTCCCAAGGAGGCTGAGATTACGGGCATGAGCCACCTTGTCCAGCCTAAATATCTTTAATGACATTTTCAAGGAAGAAAGTAGAAGTCCTATCCCCTGCAAGACATAGATTCCTACCCCATGAGAGTGGAGTTCTGAGCTGTGAGGTCCTAAGGGATCAGCATGAAAAATGGGGAGGTGGCTGGATGCAGTGGCTCAAGCCTGTAATCCTAACACTTTGGGAGGCTGAGGCAAGAGGATCACTTGAGGCCAGGAGTTCGAGACCAGCCTGGGCAACAGTGAGACCCCATCTCTTAAAAAAAAATCCAAGCTGGGCACGGTGGCTCATGCCTGTAATCCCAGCACTTTGGGAGGCCGAGGCGGGTAGATCACCTGAGGTCAGGAGTTTGAGATCAGCCTGGCCAACATAGTGAAACCCTGTCTCTACTAAAAACACAAGATTAACTGAGTATGGTGGCATTTGCCTATAATCCCAGCTATTCGGGAGGCTGAGGCAGGAGAATCACTTGAACCCAGGAGGTGGGCGTTGCACTGAGCTGAGATTTCACTGCTGCCCTCCAGCCCAGGCAATAGGAGTGAAACTCTGTCTTAAAAAAAAAAAAAATCCAGGCATGGTGGCATATGCCTGTAGTCCTACCTACTTGGGAGGCTGAGGCAGGATGATCCCTTAAGCCCGGGAGTTTGAGGCTGCAGTGAGCTAGGATTGAGCCATTGCACTCAGGTCTGGGTGAAGAGACCCTGTCTCTAATAAATATATTTTTAAAAAAGGAAAAAAAAAAAATGGGGAGGTTTCACAATTTTGACAAGGTGGGGCGTCTTTGTTTACAGGATACAAGCATCTTGTGTGCAGTTGATGACATTCAAATGCTACTCGATGATCACGTGATAAAGACCCAGACCATGTGTGGCTCCCCATTCGTCAAACCAATAGAAGCAGAATGCCGGGTAAGAGGAAATGAAGTTGAATGCTTTGAGATGTTTCATTAGCCCTGCGTTTCTCAGAGGAGGGGAAGGGTTTTCAAGTTCAGTTAACAAAGAAAGTTGCTTTGTCCTAATTGGAAAAAATAAATAAATAAATGACACAGTGGCTCACACCTGTAACCCCAGTACTTTGGGAGGCCGAGGTGGGCAGATCACCTGAGGTCAGGAGTTCAAGACCAACCTGGCCAACATGGTGAAACTCTGTCTCTACTAAAAATACAAAAATTAGCCAGGCGTGGTGGCAGGCGCCTGTAATCCTAGCTTCTTGGGAGGCTGAGACAGGACAATCACTTGAACCCAGGAGGTGGAGGTTGCAATGAGCCGAGATCGTACCATTGCACTCCAGCCTGGGCGACAAGAGTGAAACTCCGTCTCAAAAATAAATACATTGATTAATTAATGACAAAAAACTGAAAGCAATAACCATCCAAATAAGCATATGGCATGCTGAGCCTTTGCAACTGTCTGCCAAAAGAGAAGATGAGATTTGAATGCACCAAATACACGTGCATTTGGGAAGCATCTTATGGGCTGTGGTACTCTAGAATGTAAGCTACCTGAAGGTAGGGGTTTGGCCTCCTGTGCCCATTGTTTGGAGCAGTGACATGGGCTAACGACACAAACTCTGAAGCCAGATGACCTGGGTTTGAATTCTGGCTCTGCTCCTTATTAGTGATGTGACCTTGGGCACATTACTAAACTGTTGTGTTTCAGTTTCTACATCTGGAAAATGCGGTTTGTAATCACATCTACCTGGTAAGGCTGTGGGATTAAATTGGTTCCATATACTTAAAGCACTAGACCATTGCTTGTCACAGATTATGTATATAACTATTATAATTATTCTGCTAGAACGTGAGCTCCACAGTGGGCAAAGTTCTCATGTGTTTCATTCATTGCTATGTTCACATCACCTGGAGCAGTGAACAGAGAACAGGGCGACGTCAATAATTATTTGTTAAACAAGTGACTGACTGAATGAATAAATGTATGTCTCCATCCATTTGCTTGGTCCATGGGCCTGTGATGCAGAGTGTCAGGTTAATGATTCAGGTATGAAATGCTAAATTCACAGAAATGGGAAGAAAAGCTAATTCGCATACAAGACAATTTGGATGCCTGGTTGAAATGCCAAGCCACCTGGCTGTACCTGGAACCAATCTTCAGTTCGGAGGACATCATAGCCCAGATGCCAGAAGAGGGGAGGAAATTTGGCATTGTTGATAGTTACTGGAAATCACTTATGTCTCAAGCGGTAAGTTTTTATACCCTAATAACTCTTACCAGCAGAAATACAAGTGTTTCCTCATTATGCATTCTAGTCACCCTCCTTGAAACTTATAAATGAACTGGAGTTTTGGAAAATCAATCTTTTTGTATCTTCTTCTAATTTCAAAAGTTGTTATTATTAAAAATGCAAACATATGACTGGTGCGGTGGCTCATGCCTGTAATCCCATCACTTTGGGAGGCCAAGGCAGGTGGATCACTTGAGGTCAGGAGTGCCAGAACAGCCTGGACAACATGGTGAAACACCCCATCTCTACTAAAAATACAAAAAAAAAAAATAGTATATATATATGTGTGTGTGTGTGTATGTGTATATATGTGTGTGTGTATATGTGTATATATACATATATATACATGTATATATATAGATATATATACATGTACATACTATATATACATATATATGTGTGTATATATACGCGCGCGTGTGTGTGTGTGTGTGTGTGTGTGTGTGTGTATATAAGCCAGGCATGGTGGTGCATGCCTGAAATCCCAGCTACTCGGAGGGCTGAGGTGGGAGGATCGCTTGAACTCAGGAAGTGGTGGTTGCAGTGAGCTGGGATCGTGCCACTACACTCCAGGCTGGGAGAGTGAGATTCTGTCTCAAAAAAAATTAAAAAAAAAAAAAAAGCAAATACAAATACATAAGATAGAAAGTAGAAGCCTTTTGAAATCCCACTTCCCAAGCAGTAACTATAGGCAGTTTGTATTATTTAACTGTCATTTCTTATGAGGTTTTATTTGTTGCAGGATAATACAATAACACTTTTATAGCTTGAGAATCCTTTTAGAATTCCAACAATTATCCACATTTGGTTACTCAGTTATTTAACAAATGTTTATTCAGTACCTACAATGACCCAGGTGTTATACTAGAAATCAGAAAATACTTGAAGGTGGCAAGAATATGATTTCTGTCTTCGTAGAATTTGTTGCCTTGGCTGAGTGCGGTGGCTCACGCCTGTAATTCCAGCACTTTGGGAGGCCAAGGCAGGTGGATTGCTTGAGCTCAGGAGCTGGAGACCAGTCTTGGTAACATGGTGAAACCCCGTCTCTACTAAAAATATAAAAAATTAGCTGGGTATGGTGGCATGCACCTGTAATCCTGGCTGTTCCGAGGCTGAGGCAGGAGGATCCCTTGAGCCTGGGAGGCGGAGGTTGCAGTGAGCCCAGATTGCGCCACTGCACTCTAGCCTGGGCAACAGAGTGAGACTCTGTCCCCCACACCCCCCCAAAAAAGTAATATACAAATAGTTATTAGAATACGGAAGAGTGATTTGGTTGTCTTAGGGTGTCAAGGAAGGCCTCTAAAGCAGGAACATTGGGATCAAGCCTTGAAGGATAGTAAGTTCATTGGGTGTGCAAGGCACCTAGAGGCATCTTTTATGAGGTCAAATCATTTTCCTTTTTTAAGTCAAGTGTGATCAAATTGGGGTGCACTTAAAAAGATTTTGCCGCAAGGGCATTTATCTTCCCTGCTTTGTTTGCGAGGGTGAGATAAATGGGAATTTAGATTGTCCAGCCAGCATAAGCCAATTCTTTATTAGTTAAGGTTCTTTGGGTGCAAGTGACAGAAACCAACTCAGGATAGCTGAAACGAGAAGACCAAACTGGTGTCTCATGGAACCCAAGGCCAGATAGCGCAGCCAAGCCTCACAAAAGATGGATCTAGGACCCAGAAGCCTCTTCTCTTAGGAACTCCTTCCATCTCTCTGAGCTCAGCTCCTCTTTCCTGGCCTTGCCTTAGTCTCTCTCTCTCTCTCTCTCTCCCACCCCCGTCTCTCTCTCTCTCTCTCTCTCCCCCTCTCTGTCTCTCTCTCAAGACTAGCTTGCTCTACCATTCCATCACACAGAGAGACATAATCCTCACTCAGCCCAGACTAGTATAGAATGTCATGGTTTGGATTCTAAACTCCCTGGGTTAAAATATGATTGGGCTTGATTGGTTTCAGGTACCCAGTCCCTGCCCAGTCAACCGTGATCAGAGGAACAAGGTCATGTTCCATGAACATTCACCCCTGTGCAGTTAGGAAGGGGATCAGGAGGCAGTTAGCTGGACAAGGAGTGCTGTCAGTTGATAGGTCACACATTCATTACAATGACCAATGTCAGAACTTGGGAACCTCATGATGAGTCTCACCTTTTTTAATGGAACCCAGGTGAAAGATAACAGGGTTCTGGTGGCAGCCGACCAGCCACGGATGGCCGAGAAGCTTCAAGAAGCCAACTTTCTCTTGGAGGACATCCAGAAAGGGCTGAATAATTACTTGGAGAAGAAGAGACTATTCTTCCCCAGGTATCCAGCATTGTTCTTTTACTTGGAATTACATTCTTGCCCCGTATGTAGGTAGAATTCCATTTTTCATACCAAGAGTTGACTTCAACCAATCTAGTCTATACTCTTTCCTGGTTTTCCATTCTCCAAGACAGCTTTCAAGAATGGTGCATGACTTCACGGTCTTTACTTAGTGTGGGGTTGAATGGACACCAATGGGTGTCAAATGCACACGTTGTCCAAACCAACACTGTTATTTTTCCGAATTACAGGGGTAGAGTATTCATGACTATGGGCCTGGATTTTGGAGTTAAACAGACCTCCTTTGGCATCCCAGCTTTTCTACCTAGTAGTCTTGAGGCCTCCAGCAAATCTATCCAAGCCTCAGGTTCCCCACCGTAAATCTGGGATATAGTAATAGCCCCTACTCTATGTATTTGTTGTACAGATTAATGAGCTAACACATGTAAAAACATTTAGCACCTAGACTATGTGTTTAAGAAACATCAGTCAATTTTTTTATACCATGAAATTTTGTAGTTTCTGGTAGGTATGCTTATACATATTTGACTCTTTTCTTCCCCCACAAAAACCAATCTTCTGCATAAAAGTCAAGGAAGTTTTAGGTTAGTTCCAGGCCAGGCATGGTGGCTCACGCCTGTAATCTCAACATTTTGGGAGACCAAGGTGGGAGGATTGATTGAGCTCAGGAATTTGAGACCAGCCTGGACAAGATGGGGAAATTCCACCTGTACAAAAAAATATAAAAAATAAGCCAGCCTAGTTGTGTGTGCCTATGGTCCCAGCTACTCAGGAGACTGAGGTAGGAGGATCACTTGAGCCTGGGAGGCAGAGGTTGCAGTGAGCCAAGATTGCGTCAGTGCACTCCAGCCTGGGCAACAGAGTCAGACCCTGTCTCCTAAGAAAAAAAAAAAAAAAAAAGGAGAAGGTTAGTTTCAGAAAGGTGAGTTCTCACTCCTGACATTTCTGATAATCTATCCATGACTAGTTCACCATTGACAGTCACCGCGTGTCATTTGACCCCGATTAGGATGTTTGATCCTAATGTACCTTTAAGAAACATAAATTTTAGTGTTTCTTTATGTGAACACAAAGTTAGTTCCCTCCTGCTTACCAAAAAAAAAAAGTGATTTGTTAGAAACTCAGAAGTATGGCTGGGCACGGTGGCTCATGCCTGTAATCCCAGCACTTTGGGAGGCCAAGGGGGCAGATCACCTGAGGTCAGGAGTTCAAGACCAGCCTGGCCAACATGGTGAAACCCTGTGTCTACTAAAAATACAAAAATTAGCCAGGTATGGTAGGGGGGCACCTGTAATCCCAGTTACTTGGAAGACTGAGGCAGGAGAATTGCTTGAACCTGGGAGGAAGAGGTTGCAGTGAGCTGAGATCATACCACTGCACTCCAGCCTGAGCGATGGAGCAAGACTCCATTTCATAAATAAATAAATAAATAAACTCAGAAGTATCTTTGGTATTTATTCAATTCAGCATTATTCAATAGAACTTTCTACAATGATAGGAATATTCTTTGTCTGTACTGTCTAATCCAGTAGCCCTTAGTCACCAGTGGCCACTGAGCGCTTTATATGTGGCTGAGGTGACTGAGGAAGCCAATTTTTAACTTAGTTAATATTACTTTTTAATGTCAATAGCCACATGTGGCTAATAGCTTTTGTATTGGACAATACATTATAGTAGAAGAAACCCTGGTTTAGAAGCATAAGGCTTGGGAAGAGATTAAACTCAGGAAACACCTGAGGTTTGGGCTTCTAGTTCTAGACCCACTCCTGTTATTCCTAATTAAAATAGGAATAATAGACCAGGCATGGTGGCTCCTGCCTGTAATACCAGCACTTTGGGAGGCCAAAGTGGGCAGATCACCCAAGGCTGGGAGTTCGAGACCAGCCTGGCCAAAATGACGAAACCCTGTCTCTACTGAAAATACAAAAATAAGCTGGGTATGGTGGTGGGCGTCTGTAATCCCAGCTATTTGGGAGGCTGAGGCAGGAGAATCGCTTGAACCTGGGAGGCAGAGATTGCGGTGAGCCGAGATGGCGCCACTGCACTCCAGCCTGGGTGACAGAGCAAGACTTTCTCAAAAAAAAAAAATATGAATAATAGCACTAATATAGCATTTACCTTACACCAGGACCCTGCTCTAAGTGCTTTACACTTATTAACTAATTTAATCTTTGTAATACTCTTATGAGTTTGGGAACATTATTATTGTCCCTGTTTTATAAATGAGAAAATAATGATTTGCCCAAAGATATAAGACTGATAAGATGATCAAGCTAGAATTGATACCCAGGAAATCTGGATAAGATATTCAACCATTTAACTTCTCTGAGCTACACTTTTTCCCTAACACACACATACACACACAGACACACACACACACAAATACCTCGATATTTCTTTATGCATTTTTATGAAATAAAATTAAATACTCTCAGCAAACACTTTGAGAATGTTTTTGATAGCCACATAATTTAAGTTAATTTCATCTTGAATATACAGATTGATAAAAAAAGATTTTAATTTTAAATTTTGCAAATATATTATTATTACTGTTATGGCCATTGAGCCTTATTCGTTATAGCACATGATGGAGATAGAGGGAGTGCATATCCACAGAGATCACTCATTTGAATTTCACTTGGGAGTGGGAGAGATTGACATCTCATTGAATATTGGTTAGTTGGTCATCAACAGATAATTATTACTCTTTCTACTTGCTCGACACTGTAGATCAGTGTATTCGTTTGCTTTGCTGAATAACAAATGACCCCAAAAGTTAGAAGTATGAAACAACAATCATGTATTTAGCTCATAATTCTGTAGGTTGGCAGATTGAGCTGGGCTTGACTGGGTGGTTCTTCTGGTCTCATTGGGGCTCACTCATGACTGCAGTTAGCCATCAGTCAGCATCCTTAATTGCTTGTCTGGTCATTGGCTTCCTACTGGCTGGGCAACAGGTAGTTGGGCCACATGTCTTTTATCCTGTAGAAGACTAGCCTGGGTTTATTTATAAGGTGGTGGTCACAGGGTTCCTAAGAGCAGCAAGAGTGAAAGCATCATGGCCTCTTGATGCCTAGGCTTAGAACTTGCACAGGCTCATGTTCTCTTACATTCTCTTAGCCAAAACAAGACACAGAGCCAGCTCAAGTTTGAGAAATGTGAAAACAGACTCCACTCCTTGATGAGAGGAACTGTAAATACCGTGGCCATTTTTGTAATCCACCATATTTGGTAAAGACCATAATCACAAAATCCCTCCATCATAGAACTTTCAGCCTGATGGTCACAGTACAGGTTTGAACATTGGACATTTTCTGAAGGTTTATTGTTGCTGCTTTTAGGCCTGAATAAGAGATGAAATTGTCTTATTATCTTTAAAGGATAGTAGAGGGCCGAGTGCAGTGGCTTACCCTTATAGTCCCAGCACTTTGGAAGGCGAGGTGGATGGATCACTTGAGCCCAGGAGTTCGAGACTAGCCTTGGCAACATGGCAAGACCCCGTCTCTACAGAGTATACAAAAATTAGACGGGCGTGGTGGCATGCGCCTGTAGTCCCCGCTACTCGGGAGGCTGAGGCGGGAGAATTGCTTGAGCCCTGGAGGCCGAGGCTGTAGTGAGCTATGATTGCACTGTTGCACTCCAGCCCAGGTGACAGAGCAAGACCCTGTCTCAAAATAAATAATAAATAAATAAATAAAATGAAAGATGGTAGAGGCCTCTGCATGTAGGTAGGCTCATTATTAACATTTGCTTTCTTGTATCATGCCTGTACAATGTTCTTGCATGGATGGAGAGAAGGAACGACAAGGAAGTCTCTCTCTCCTGCCCCTACCCAGCGGTTCTCAACACTGACTGCACATTAGAACTGACCTGAAATTTTTAAAAATACAAATTTCATCAGCCACACCCCCAGATCAATTCTATTAGAATCTCTGGGCAGTGGGACTGTGGCACTGGCATTTCGTATAAGCTCCCCAGGTGATTCTAAAGTGCAGACAAAGTTGAGAATTGCTGTTCTGCTTGGGCTCTTTTCAGCTGATAGCACCCACCCCCCAGCCCTATGAAACCCACATATGCCAGCTTTTATTCTTTCTCTTGCTCTCAGAGTCAAAACCATCGCTTCTTGGCCTTTTAGCTAAATCACATTTGGTATCTCAGATTCAAAACCATCTCCAAGCTGGATGTAATGGCTCATGCCTGTAATCCCAACTACTCAGGAGGCTGAGGAGAGAGGATTGCTTGAGCCCAGGAATTCAAGTCTAGCCTGGGCAATATGGCAAGACCTCATCTCTTAAGAAAAGCAAAACTCCACCTTCCATGCCCCAGATGAAAAGTGATAAAAGAGAGTGGTGGGCCTTTGTGAAGACCGCAGGACAGAGCTGGTATTCACCTAGGTGTGGACTACCTGTCAGAGAGTATCACCTTGCTAGAAAAAGTTCTTGGAAGAGGTCGCAGTTACCATCTTTCTTTGCTTTGAAATAGGTTCTTCTTCCTATCAAATGATGAGCTACTGGAAATCTTGTCTGAGACAAAGGACCCTCTCCGAGTGCAGCCGCACTTGAAGAAGTGCTTTGAAGGAATTGCCAAGCTCGAGTTTATAGAAAATCTGGAAATTGTAGGTATGATCAGCTCAGAAAAAGAAACTGTTCCATTCATCCAGAAAATCTACCCAGCTAATGCCAAGGTAATTCCTCTTACCCATTTTTGGTTCTTTTCTCCATAACAAAGTAAACCAGAGAGCATATTGGCTAAGCACTGGGACTCTAGTTCCAGACTGCCTGGGGTATGGAACACTCAGGTCCCACAATGTAACGACTGAAGATTTGGGGAAGTGACTCAGTCTTTCTTAGTCTCAGTGTACCCATCTCTAAGACGGAGATTATACTGCAACCCACATGATATATTAAATTTGTGGATTTTAACCCAACTCGATGTGGAGTCAATTGCAGGAATCAGATCAAAACAGCCGATGCTGTTTAGATTTCCACATGCGGAGTTCAGTTGAAAGCAATTCAGTTAGACAGGTAGCTTCCCGAGGCACTCATTTTAAAGATCAATAAAACATCATAGAATCAATGAGAGCTATAATGCTACTTAACTCAGGTTTTCATACATATGTCCTTATATAATGAGTAAAGTATAAATTACTTCCATTTCTGCTCAGTGACAGCATCCTCAAGTGGAAACAGACAAGCAAGCTTAGCCTTGCTTTGTTAACTGTTTTTGCCACCCACACATATAAACTGCAGCAACTAGGAGTCACATTACCAATGCAGACACCAGCTAGCTTACAAGCACCTGAAGTCAACAGCTACAGTTACCTGAAATTCTAACACTGAATAATTTGCTGCGTATTTGAATTTCCTTATGGAGCTTTAATCAAAATCCAAATGACCAGGTTGCATCCCATACCAATTAAATTAGGAAGTCTAGGGATGGGAGTCAGTCATCAGTATTTTTAAAAGATCTCCAAGTGATTTCAAGGAACAGCAAAGTTTGAGACCCACTGGAATAATGCATGAATCAGAGCTGTTCATTTAAAAGATGCAATTTATTTTATGAACTGACAGATGTTTCATTTGCCTTCCGAGAAGTTGTCTGTTTCAGAAAATGACATGAAAGTAATGCATGTTAAAAATGGGCAGGGCATGGTGGCTCACACTGTAATCCCAGCACTTTGGGAGGCCAAGGCGGGTGGATCGCCTGAGGTCAGGAGTTCGAGACCAGCCTGGCCAACATGGCGAAACCCTGTCTCTACTAAAAAGCCAGGTGTAGTGGCACATGCCTGTAATCCCAGCGACTTGGGAGGCTGAGGCAGGAGAATCGCTTGAACCCGGGAGGCGGAAGTTGCAATGAGCTGAGATCGTGCCATTGCACTCCAGCCTGGGTGACAAGAGTGAAACTCCATCTTGAAAAAAAAAAAAAAAGAAAAATCTATTTCCCCTTTAGAAGGCATACGCTTCTGAGAATACAGAAAATAAGTGTAAAGCAGATAAAGAATATTGGCTGGGGCCAGGTGCCATGGCTCACACCTGTAATCCTAGCACTTTGGGAGGCTGAGGCAGGAGGATCTCTTGAGGCCAGGAATTCAAGACCAGCCTGGGCAACATAGAGAGACCCCGGCTCTACAGAAATATTTAAAAGTTAGCCGGGCATGGTGGCGTGTGCCTGTAGTCCCAGTTACTCAGGAGGCTGAGGCAGGAGTCACTTGGGCAGGAGTTCAAGGCTGCAGTGAGCCAGGATCGTGCCACCGCACTCCAGTCTGGATGACAGAGCAAGGCCCTGTCTCTCTCTTTTTAAAAAAAAGAGAGAGAGAGAGACCAGGTGCAGTGGCTCATGTCTGTAATCCCAGCACTTTGGAGGCTGAGGCGGGCAGATCATGAGGTCAGGAGGTCAAGACCATCCTGGCCAACATGGTGAAACCCCGTCTCTACTAAAAGTACAAAATCAGCTGGGCGTGGTGGTGCACATCTGTAATCTCAGCTACTCAGGAGGCTGAGGCAAGAGAATCGCTTGAACCAGGGAGTCGGAGGTTGCAGTGAGCCAAGATCGTGACACTGCACTCCAGCCTGGCAACAGAGCAAGACTCCATGTCAAAAAAAACAGAGAACTGGGAAAGAGACAATATTGACTTGAAAAGGTGCCTAGCCTTTGGCCTCCCTCCAGCCGTGTCCAGAGAGAAAGCTGTGTTCTACCCACTGTCCCTCCCTCTGGGCTTTGGTTGACTGTTGCACCCTCTCTCTGTCTTGCTCCATAGGGTATGGTGGAAAAGTGGCTCCAGCAGGTGGAGCAGATGATGCTTGCCAGTATGCGAGAAGTCATTGGACTTGGGATTGAAGCATATGTCAAGGTAAACAAGAATCAGGGTACACGTGCCGGGACACTAGTGCACTAAAGAGAACATTGGGGAGAAGGTTCATGTATCAGTAGTTCAGTTGGACGCTCTGCCTTCTACCAAAACCTGTCCCTCTCCCTCTGCACCTCTCTTTCCTTCACCTGTGAACCCTGGGGCAATGAACCTACTCCTGGTGAGATGTTGGCAGTTAGAAGCAGGTGATGCAAGAGAAGAGGGTTAGCTGGAACCCTCTGGTTGCCACGGACCAGTCCTTTTTGTCAAATGGAATTAATGGCACAAGGTCTATTTAGAGTCCCTTAATAATTCATTTACCTTACAGATGCCCTGAATGGCATAACTCATGTTCCCAAAGCTTTAAGGGAAACAGGTATGATGTAAGCCTTAAGACAAAAGAACCTATCAGAATAACTTGATACCCAGCCTGTAGTAACATTCACGTTGACTCTAGCTCTCTTTCTTTCTTTTTTTGTTTTCTGAGATGGAGTCTCACTCTGTCTCCCAGGCTGGAGTGCAGTGGTGTAATCTTGGCTCACTGCAACCTCCGCCTCCCGGGTTCAAGCGATTCTCCTGCCTCAGCCTCCCAAGTAGCTAGGACTACAGGCACCCACTGCCACACCCAGCTAATTTTTGTATTTTTAGTAGAGATGCGGTTTCACCATGTTGGCCAGGCTTGTCTTGAACTCCTGACCTCAAATGATCTACCTGCCTCGGTCTTCCAAAGTGCTGGGATTACAGGCATGAGCCACTGCTCCCGGACAACTGACTAACTTTCTTACTTTCTTATTCCCAGGACCCACAGAACAAAGCAATACTCAACACCCTCACACTAAAGTCCTGGGGACTGAGCCTGCTGTCCCTTGAAATAGTATTTGCATTGTAAAATGAAAGACCAATCCCTTTTCCTATGACATGCTCTGAATCAAAAATTAAAGAAAAGCAGTTACCGGTATGAAATTATTTCATCCAAATCAAATCTATCAAGTTTCATCCTCAGATCAAACTTTTTCTGTAAAGAGCCAGATGGTAAATATTTTCAACTCTGCAGGCCACATTCCCAAAGCAACTATTTTTAAAAATAAATTTTATTACGCATATTTAAGGTATATAACATAATGTTATAAGATACATATGTATAGTAAATGGGTACTGTAGCTTTTCCCTTGTAGCACAAAAGCATCAGACAATATTTAAATGATGGGCATGGCTGTATTTCTTTTTAAAAATTTTTTTAAAATTTTATTTTATTTTACTTTAAGTTCTGGGATACATGTGCAGAACATGCAGGTCTGTTACATAGGTATACATGTGCCATGGTGGTTTGCTGCACCTATCAATCCATCATCTAGGTTTTAAGCCCCGCATGCATTAGGTATTCGTCCTAATGCTCTCCCTCTCCTTGCCCCCCACCTCCTGACAGGCCTGATGTGTGAAGTCCCCTCCCTGTGTCCATGTGTTCTCATTGTTCAACTCCCACTTATGAGTGAGAACATGCGGTGTTTGGTTTTCTGTTCCTGTGTTAGACTGCTGAGAATGATGGCTTCCAGCTTACTCCATGTCCCTGCAAAGGACATGAACTCATTCTTTTTTATGCTGCGGCTGTATTTCAATACAACTTTATTTATGAAAAAATTTATATACATAGTTTGCCCACTCCTGATCTGTAGCTTGAGGGAAAAAATTGTAGGATGGGGAAACAGCTCAGACAGTTGTGACTCAGCACTGCAATATTAGGTAGCCATTAAAAAACAGTAGTTATGAGAATTCTCTGAACATCACCTTGATTATAACTGTGGAAAAATTTGATGAATGGGAGCATGGAAACAATGCAAAGTTGATGAGATGACTGGAGTTTTTTTTTTTTCTTTTTCATAAAACTCAGAAAGGAAGACATAAATCGGTAATCCCAGAGATGTCAAGCCTTGTAGCATCTGAGCGTGGGGGAAGATTCTGTTTTTGTTGCGGGGATGAGGTGGTTGGAGCATGTTTTTGTAAACTCAGTTTAAACCACACGTGAACTGATCCTACAACATGCCCACTGCACTTTTCCAGGTCGCTCGAAATCACTGGGTCTTACAGTGGCCTGGACAGGTGGTTATCTGTGTCTCCTCCATCTTTTGGACCCAGGAGGTGTCCCAAGCCCTGGTGGAAAATACCTTACCGGTAGGTGAGCTTGCTGCGAAGCTTACAGAAGAGATCCAAGCATCAATTAGGATTTGAATGATGTATAATTAGAGTAGCCATGTTTTGTTGTCTAAACAAAAATCATTTGGGCTCATAGCATCACAGACATCAGGGTTCCCATGAGGACAGTGGGATGGAGAATTTGGGATTCGAGCTGTCCTGCAATTCTATGGTACGAGACCTCTCCTAGTCCTTCCCAGACAGAAATTCTGGACTACAGGATTCTAAGTCTTGTACCCTGGGCTTCTAGGGGCCAACCTGGCAGAATTTCCACCAACGGAGACCTCCTGTATTCTTCCTAAGCCAAGGGGCCACCGAAGTGCTGGGAGCCACCATGCTTGACCAAATATTTGTTAAATGGATGAATGAAAACTTCATATTCAGCCTTTCTTCCATGGTCTCATTCCCCATGAATATCTCACCAGATCTCCTTTACTGCTCTTAGAGGATTGGCTGTGTATTAGAATATGTTTTAATTTCCTATATTTTGCTGTATAAACTGAAATTAGAACATAAAATTTGGCCACTGTTTAAACTTATACAGATTCCATATTGATAAATCCTAATAGACATATTGCACTGTACACATGCAAACTGCTTTCACGCACATCATTTCAAAGTTTAGAAACTCTAAAATCCTCTGACTTTTGTGACAGTATCTCTGACTTTTTGTGATGGAGGCGGATTCATGTGCCCCAGTTTTCCCACCCATAGATAGGGAGAATGTTTCCCATCATATACCAAGGCCCTAAAGGAAGCAGGTGTTGACACAGAATAATCATCCCTCCCTCCCTCCAACCATTTATTATTCATTTAACAAATATTGGTTTGGCATCTGCTCTGTGCTGGTACTGCTGCTAACAAAGGTAATTAGATGTGAATGAGACAGACATAGTCCCTGTCCTCAAGGATTTATGGTCTAGTGGGGGAGAGAAAAAGGCTCTTGTATAGAACTATGATAAGGAAAGAACAGACATCTAGTAAGTATGGGAAGGGAGGGAGGCAGGGAGGAAGGGAGGGAGGCAGGGAGGGAGGGAGGGTTTAAGGAAGGAAGAAAGGAAGGAAGGAAGAAGGGAGGGAGGGAGGGATGGAAGGAAGGAAGGAAGGAAAGGGAAGGGAGGGAAGGGAGGGAGGGAGGGAGAAAGGGTGGGAGGAAAAAGGAAGGAAGGAAAGGAGGAAAATAGGAAGGAAGGAAAGAGTAAGAGAGTGAGGGG
The DNA here is from genome assembly GCF_000951045.1 of Mandrillus leucophaeus. Lineage (NCBI taxonomy): Eukaryota > Metazoa > Chordata > Mammalia > Primates > Cercopithecidae > Mandrillus > Mandrillus leucophaeus. Next base: position 340,655 of record NW_012101610.1, read on the forward strand.
AGGGAAGTTAGGATTAGGGAAGATTTCCCAGAAAAGTGGTGTCTAGGAGGACACCTGAAATATAAGTAGGGATTAGCTGAGCAGAAAATAGGAGGGAGAGTGTTCCAGAGAGAAGACCTGGAGTATGCAAAAGCCTGAAGATGAAAAGCATGGTGTATGCCAGCAGGAAGACACTTTGGTCTAGAATAGCTGTGGAATAGCTGTGTTTAGGAGAGATGTGGGGAGAAGCCCCAACAGCACATCCACTACCTCATTTAATCCTCAACACAGCTTGAAGAGGCAGCTATGATCATCTAGATTTAGGGCAGGATATGGTGGCTCATGCCTGTAATCCCAATAGTTTGGGAGGCCAAGGCGGGAGGATTGCTTGAGACCAGTAGTTCAAGACCAGCCCGGGCAACATAGTGAGACCCCCTCTCTACAAATAGTTAGCCAGGAGTGATGGGGTGTGCCTGTGGTCCCAGCTACTCAGGCGGCTGAGGTGGGAGGATTGCTTGAGCTCAGGAGGTCAAGGTTTCAGTGAGCCATGTTTGTGCCTGTGCACTCCTGCCTAGGTGACAGACCAAGACCCCATCTCAAAAAAAAAAAAATCTGCATTTGACACACCAGGAGACTGAGACTCGGAAGCTTAAAATCATTTGCCCAGAGCCACATAGCTAGAAAGTAGGAAAGGCAGGGTTTGAACCTAGGGTGGTCTTACTTTTTTTCCTTTTTAAGTTTTCTTTTTCTTTTATTTTTCTCCTCTTTAATTTGAAATAACGTGAAACTTACCAATAATGCTGAAAATATAATACAAAGAATTTTCATATATCTTTCATCCAGATTCCTCGTATATTAACATCTTAGACAACCATTGTACAGTTATCCAAATCAGGAAATCAACATTGATAACGATTTTATTCTCTAATCTATAGACCTTTCTAAATTGGCTATTTTAAATTTTGTCATCTTGAAAAAGAAATGACAGGCCGGGCGTGGTGGCTCATGTCTGTAATCCCAGCACTTTGGGAGGACAAGGTGGGTGAATCACTTGAGTCAGGAGTTCGAGACCAGCCTGGCCAACGTGACAAAACCCCATCTCTACTAAAAATACAAAGATTAGCTGGGTGTGGTTGTGCACAACTGTAATCCCAGCTATTTGGGAGGCTGAGTCAGGCTCTGTCTCAAATAAATAAATAAATAAATAAATAAATAAATAAATAAATAAAATTAGCCAATTGCCCTACTATCTTTTTTTTTTTTTTTTTTTTTTTTTCCCCTGGTCCAGGATGCAATCTAGTCCAGGATGTTGCATTTTGTTTTTATAGCTCCTTTGTCTCTTTAATGTGAAAAAGTTTCCAATTTGGGAGGTTAATTCTGATTTACGGTATATACAGTGAAATTTACCTTTTTTAGCATACGGTTCTCAGTTTTGATAAACACATGCATTTGTGTAGGCACCATCACAATCAGTATATAGGACAGTTCCACACCATCCAAAAAAATGTCCTCAGGCCCTTTGTAGTCAGTTGCATTCTCTACTCCAAGTCTCCAGTAACTACCAAGGTATTTTCTGCTCACTCCTGTAATTTTGCCTTTTCCACAATAGTATAAAAATAAAACTATGGAGTATGAAACCTTCCAAATCTTGCCTCTTTCAGCACAATGCATTAGGAATTCATTCAGAGATTAAGGACTGGGGTAAGGAAAAGGTGGACTTGAGGGATGACACCCAGGAGTCTGGCTTGAGCCATCCGGTGGTCCATGGTACCATTTCTTGACACAGGGATTACCAGAGGAGAGTCAAATGTAACCAGTTGTCCCCTCCTCTGCCCCTGCCAGAATTTTCTGAAAAAGAGCAATGATCAGATTGCACAGATTGTCCAGCTGGTGCGAGGGAAGCTGAGCAGTGGAGCTCGACTCACGCTCGGGGCCCTCACAGTCATCGATGTCCACGGTAAGCCAATGGGCTTCCCCTGTCATTACTGACTGTCCAGGAGAAGCAGTCTAGTCTTGCTCATCTCAGTTCTCCTGGATGGAATAATTCAGGGTTTCCTTCCTCATTAGGGAGAGCTTTCTCCAACTGAGAGTAAGATGGAGGAGGAAGGAGAGAAGCCAACGCCAAAGGGCTCTCCACCTGTGTTTCCTCTCCCACCCCCAAACTGATTTCCAGGAGCCCTCCAAGCAGGGCCTGTACTGAGACAATGATGGCCAAAGTCATTTCTGAGCTTCGCTAACGTGGAATCCTTTCCTTGGCTAACTGTAGCTAATATTTTTGCATCCTTGCTAGGTGCCAGGCTTTGTGCTAAGTGGTTGACATACATTATCTCATTTTCATAGACATTTCACAGATTCAGAACCTGGGGCTTAGAGAGGTAACTAACTTGCTGAGAGGCACACAGCTATAATAGTAAGCAAGAGAAGCGCCTGTGTCTGTCTGCTTCCAAGCCTAAGGGACTGGAAATGGGCAATGTTGCAAGCAGTGGGTGGTGAGAGAGGATGCCTTCCAGCTCCTCCTTTAAAAAAAAGAGGAGGAGGAAGAGGAGGAGGAGGAGGAAAAACTGGGGTCTTTATATAAAACAAACCACCCCCACACCCTCTCTCCATCACCAAGGAAACTAGGGCTGGACCAGGCTGGTTGCTTGGGAACAGAGCCTCTTGCTCACATACCCAGCTTCCTACTGGCATTTCATGGCATCTCATTCCCCTCAGGTTAATGCTCACTTCAATCTGATTTCATTAGGTAGACCAGCATAACATCAAGGAGAGAGAAGGGAAAATGTGCTCTTCATACAGCTACATACTCAGCTCTTAGGAATAATTGGTGCAGATGTGGTTATACTGCCCAGGGTACCCGAGTGTGGTTGGGTTCACAAACACAAGCATGCATGTATGCACACACACATGTACCCACACACATATACACTCACACACACATGCAAGTGCACATACACACACTGCATGGTGAAGGCATCCCCAACTCAATCTCTTGAAATTCACTTTCCTCTTGGATCCCTCAGGCATACCATACTCCTGCCCTATACCCTCTTCCTTGGGAGAACATATCAGGTGGTTCCCCTGTATATTTCCCCAAGAGCCAGGAGGAGAATTAAATTCCTTGGGAAGGAAGAAAAAGCTGTGGATATAATCGTCTTCAAGGACTCTTCCCTGCAGGGTTTTGGATTTTACTGTAATAAAGAAGACTGTCACAGAGAGGCAGGAAAGGTTCAATGGAAGCAACCCTTTGAAAAGTCCCTTAGGCTTGGAAGCAGACAGACACAGGCGCTTCTGTTGCTTGCTATTATAGCTGTGTGCCTCTCAGCAAGTTAGTTACCTCTCTAAGCCCCAGGTTCTGAATCTTTTGAGTCTGCTGTACTAGCTCTGAGATCTCCATAGCTCTCCACCTGAGTTACCAAAAACATAATGAATGATTCTCATCAGCCTAGATCCACTCTTCAACTTCAAGGCCCCTGTCACTTGGATAAAATTAAATCAGGGCTTACAGTCCCATGAGAGAAAAGAGAAAAGCTAGAAATGTATATCTTCCAGCTGGTTTCTCAGGCCTCCAGATGGAAAGGATATATCTAACCATGGATTCTCGGGCTTCCTTCCCCTGCTATATAAGGCCATGCTGATTGCATTCTCCTAGGATATCCTAGGGGCCTGAAACAGGACCAAAAGGGTTATATTGGAAATAGGATGGCATTTGGAGTCAGTATGCATTGCAAAGCCCTCTGGCTCAGACTTCCAAGAATTTGGGGATGATAACAGTAGCTAATATCTGTATAACATTTTCATACGCCAAGAACAGCTCTCTCTCTCTATTGTGTCTAGATGTAGGCATGTACATATGTGCATATATATTCATTTAATCCTCATGATAACCCTATAATGTAGGTACTATATGATCCCTATTTTACAGATTACACAACTGAAGAACAGAGAGGTCGAGGAACTTACCCAAAGTCACACAGCTAGGTTGTGGTGGAACCAGAATTTGAACCCAGGCAGTCTGATTTCAGAGCACGCACCTTTAATACCTCTGCTGTGCTGTCTGAGAGAAGATAGTGAAGCAGATTCTCTGCCTGGTTTTGGGAGAAAGCAAATACCAGCTTCTAACAGATATTGCTGCCTGCAGGGTGGGGGTGGGCAAGGAGGCTTGAGAAATCTAAAATTGTCTGGGCCGGGCGCGGTGGCTCACGCCTGTAATCTCAGCACTTTGGGAGGCCGAGGTGGGCGGATCACTTGAGGTCAGAAGTTGGAGACCAGCCTGGCCAACATGCTGAAACCCCATCTCTACTAAAAATACAAAAAATTAGCCAGGTGTGGTGGCGTGCACCTATAATCCCAGCTATTTGGGAGGCTGAGGCAGGAGAATCGCTTGAACCCAGGAGGCGGAGGTTGCAATGAGCTGATTGCATTCTGGGGGACAGAGCACTCCAGAATGGGGGACAGAGCAAGGCTCCATCTCAAAAAATAAATAAATAAAATAAAATTGTTTGGAGAATGGGGGACCTTGATAACATCCACTTCTAACTGAGGAGCTTACGAAGATGGAGAGTTCTGATGGCTCTGTGTGTGTGTTTCTGCATCTGTGTCCCAACAGCCCGCGACGTGGTGGCCAAGTTAATTGAGAACAGGGTCTCTGATCTGAATGATTTCCAGTGGATCTCACAGTTGCGCTACTACTGGGTGGCCCAGGATGTACAGGTTCAGATTATCACCACAGAAGCCTTGTATGGCTATGAGTACCTGGGAAACTCCCCTCGGCTGGTGATCACACCCCTCACAGACCGCTGCTACAGGTACACTCTGGAGCTCCTAGATCTGACGGGTGAATGGAGAACTCCAGGGGAAGAAGACTCTGGGGAGGAAAGTTAGGGATGTCTTGGGTTACCTTTACCCTTCACACTTCAGATTGTTAGATTCTCCATAGTCCCAAAGATGGGCAAGCAAACTAGGTCTTCAGGCTAGAAATGAGAACCCAGTAATAGTTCTAGTGCAAATCAATATATTTGAACCAACAAGTGGAATATTGGTGCACATCCATGAACATGGCACAGGACTTGACGTAGAGGGCTCTCCAATGGCAGGAATCAAGATGGTACCTGGAGATCCTATGGCCATAAGATAGACAAGAAGTGAGGTCAAGAACGCAGCCAAGGGGTCTCTATGCTCTGCCAGCCAGTCTCATGAAAAGATCTGGCCATTCTGTGCTCAGCAAAGTGCTCTGACATTTTCTGTGGAACTCAGCCTTTGAGATCGGGATTTTGTGAACTTGTCGGTTTTGTGATGTTTAGATGTTCTTTGCTTTTATATATTTCCTTACGGTGGGAGTTTTTTAGATTGCAAAAATAATGCTTGGGAATGTTTTCTCCCTTCAAAATCCTCAACCACTTGTTTTTTTATGGTCATGATTTTTGCCCTTCATTCATGTATTTATTCCACTCATTGTTCAACAACCATTTTTTGAAGTTTCCTGTGCACCATGCATGACCTCAAGAAACCCTAAATCTAACTGGGGGGTCGGGAGAGACATATTCAAATGATTACAAGATAGAGTGCTAAATGAAAACATACAGACTCATACCAAGGGCCATGGAACCACAGTTATTACACCATTCATTTCTAACATATATCTGGCACCTATTATATGCCAGGAACTGTATTAATTTACTGAGGTTATGAAATGCAATCAAATATGATTCCTGAACTTAAGAGTTCATAGTCTAGCTGGGCATGGTGGCTCACAGCTGTAATCTCAGCACTTTGGGAGGCCAAAGTGGGTGGATCACTTGATCCCAGAAACTTGAGACCAACCCACCTGGGCAACATGGCAAAATCCCATCTCTACAAAAAATACGAAAATCAACCAGGTGTGGTGGCGTGTGCCTGTAAGTCCCAGCTACTTGGGAGACTGAGATGGGAGGATCACTTGGGTCCAGGAGGTCAAGGCTGCAGTGAGCTGTGACCATGCCTCTGCACTCCAGCCTGGCCGACAGAGTGAGAACCTGTCTCAAAAGAAAAAAAGAATTCATAATCTAGTTGGATAAATATATTTATTTTCACCATTCCATTAGCACTGGTGATCTTTGGAATGTGGAGGTTATGAGTATTTTTGCTTTTATTTGATATATATATATATATGCACGTATTCATTTATTCATTCAAACACATATTTATAGGTGCCACTCATGTGCTGGGCTCTGAGGTTACAATGCTGAGTAAAATAGAAATTTTTACAGTGATGTTGTATTGCTCATATAATCGGGAAAATTTTTAACTATTTGGTTGGTGCAAAAGTCATTGCAGCTTTTAGCATTGCAGCTTTTAGCATTACTTTCAATGGCAAAAACTGCAGTTACTTTTGCACTAACCTAAATATTTGTATGAGTCAAAATAAATAAAAAGTTCGTTTCTTTCCTGGGTCTTAGATGTCAAGCACTGAAGTCCTATTTTCTTCCCATAGGACACTGATGGGAGCTTTGAAGCTGAACCTTGGGGGTGCTCCAGAGGGTCCAGCTGGGACTGGCAAGACAGAAACCACCAAAGATTTGGCCAAAGCCTTGGCTAAGCAGGTAAGGAAATGCCATCTATCCCCTCCCTCTCTTCCAGGCCCTCTCTGCACCCCTATTCTGGGAAGTAAGCATGAACTTTAAGATAGTTTAACATTAACAGGCAGCGTGGACCCCAGCTCCTTCAAGCAGAGCAAGGAGAGAGAAGCCCACTGCTGCTGAATGGTGCAGGGTAATTCAGATGGGATGCAATCCACCCTGAATGATATCCACATCCTCCCTCTTTCTAGTGCGTGGTCTTCAACTGCTCCGATGGTTTGGATTACAAAGCTATGGGGAAGTTCTTCAAGGGGCTGGCACAGGCTGGAGCATGGGCGTGCTTTGATGAATTCAACAGGATTGAGGTAACTCTGCCTCTAGGCTACAAAACAAAGAAGCTGTGCATGGAGGGGCCTTTTACTTGGCTCTGCACCCCTTAATAACAGGGCCTTATGTCTCTTGTATGGCAGACATGAGAACCTCCAAAGCAGGTACTCAGTGAATTAAACAGAAGGAGTCTCAAGGAGACAGATGCATGTTTTATACACATATCCCCATCTCTCCATCATATTAATTCATTCACTTGCCCATTTCAAACTATTGAGCAACTACTATACATCAGATATTCCGCATAAGTTCATGCTACAAAGATGAGCGTGAAATGGTTGTATAGCAAGGCACAGATGCTCACACCTGTAATCCCAACACTTTGGGAGGCCAAGGTGGGAGGATCACTTGAGCCCAGGAGTCTGAGACCAGTCTGGGCAACACAGTTGAGACCCTGTCTCTACAAAAATAAAATAACCTCAGCTATTCAGGAGGCTGAGGCAGGAGGATTGCTTGAGCTCAGGAGTTCGAGGCTGAAGTGAGCTTTCATGCAGCCACTGCATTCCAGCCTGGGTGAGAGTGAGACTTTCTCTCTCAAAAAAAAAGATGGTCTTGGTTGGGCGTGGTGGCTCACACCTGTTATCCTAGCACTTTGGGAGGCCAAGGCGGGTGGATCACCTGAGGTCAGGAGTTCAAGTCCAGCTTGGCCAGCATGGTGAAACCCTGTCTCTACTAAAAATATAAAAATCAGCTGGGTGTGGTGGTGAGTGCATATAATCCCAGCTACTCGGGAGGCTGAAGCAGGAGAATGGCTTGAACCCGGGAGGCGGAGGTTGCAGTGAGCTGAGATCTCACCATTGCATACCAACTTGGAAGTGAAACTCTGTCTCAGAAAAAAAAAAAAAAGGGGGGGTCTTGCTGTCTATACTGTTACAATCTAGTAAAGGGAAATAAAAATTTAATGAAACAAATACCAACATGATAAAAGTCTATAGTAGAAGTACAAAAGACGTATCACAAAAGAGTGTATAATTCTGTTTGGATGATGAATGAAGATCAGGAAATATAAAAATCTCTGATCTTTGAACCAATGTGAATCGATAAACACAGAATACCTACTGTATGTCAAGTACTATGCCAGGTGTTGAAACAAAGAGAAAATACTATGGAAACTATTAACGCACACGCACACACGCGCAAACCTATGTTCTTTTTTTTTTACCAAAACCCCAAATCATGCTCCTAATTTTGAATGTGCAGGTGTGGTTGGTTTCCGGGTGATTGGGTTCTTTCTTTGCTATGTGGGAGGACTCTGGTAGAGTAGGGTGGTTGTCAGACAGAAGCAGAAGCTCCTATCAGCCGGGCATTCTCACCCCAGGTGGAAGTGCTGTCTGTGGTCGCTCAGCAGATCCTCAGCATCCAACAAGCCATCATTCGGAAGCTAAAGATGTTCATCTTTGAAGGCACTGAGCTCTCTTTGAACCCAACGTGCGCTGTGTTCATCACCATGAACCCCGGCTATGCTGGCAGGGCTGAACTGCCTGACAACCTCAAGGTAAATGCCAGCAGATATACATGTAGGGTGTGCTGTTTAGAATAGAAACCTCTGGGCCGGGCACTGTGACTCATGCCTGTAATCCCAGCACTTTGGGAGGCTGAGGCAGGCAGATCACCTGAGGTTAAGAGTTCGAGACCAGCCTGGCCAACGTGGTGAAACCCTATCTCCACTAAAAATACAAAAATTAGCCAGACATGGTGGCCAGGGCCTGAATCCCACTCAGCTGTTCAGGAGGCTGAGGCAGAAGAATCGCTTGAACGTGGGAGGTGGAGGCTGCAGTGACTGGAGGCAGCGCCATTGCACTCCAGCCTGGGAGGCAAGAGTGAAACTCCACCTCAAAAAAAAAAAGAAAAAAGAAAGAGAAACCTCTAGAGGTACCTACCTGGGGGTAAATTTATTCCACCGTCCCCTTGGATGGAAGTGGTAAGACAGACCCAGCCACACCCATATCCACTGACTTTAGGACATGATCTATCCCCTGCTACTAATGCATTCTGATTGGAGCCCTGGAATCTTACTCAGATGGACCACTTCTCTCTGAGAAGAGAAAATAGTCAGGGTGATGCTTCAAGTGGCTCCTCCCCTCTAGGTCAGCATACGCCAGTGAAGGCCAAGATAGAATTTGGATCCACATTTCTCTCTCTCTCTCTCTCTTTTTTTTTTTTTTTGAGATGGAGTCTCATTCTGTCCCCCAGGCTGGAGTGCAGTGGCACGATCTTGGCTCACTGCAACCTCTGCCTCCCAGGTTCAAGCAATTCTCCTGCCTCAGCTTCCTGAGTAGCTGGGACTACAGGCATGCGCCACCACACCCTGCTAATTTTCATATTTTTAGTAGAGACAGGTTTTCACCATGTTGGCCAGGCTGGTCTCAAACTCCTGACCTCAGGCGATTCACCTGCCTTGGCCTCCCAAAGTACTGGGATTACAGGTGTGAGCCACCAGTCCCGGCCCCATTTCTCATTTTTTACTGCCCAGTAGTTGTAAGCACCCCCTGCACCCATCCCAGCCAACAGCCATATTAGCTCATCACAAGCAGCTTTCACTATGCCTTGGTGTAGTAGAAAGCACCCGGGCATGGTATCAGGAAGCCTGGATTCTAGCCCTGGCATTAGCTCTAACTAACTGGGTGACTCAGGCAAGTTACTTCTCCTCTAAGATCCATCCAAGGTAATAATGCAATAGCTGGTGTATATTGAACACTTACTATGTGCCACATACTCCTGTAAGCACTTCACTTGCATTCCATCATTTATTCTCATGATAACTCTATGAAGAGAGTAAAGTTAGTCTGTTTTGAGATGAAAGAACTGAGATCTACAAGGGTTGTATAACTTGCCCATGCTAGTCCGGAGCAAAACAGGAACTCAAATCAAGGTCTGTCTGGCTGGGCAAGATGACTCACGCCTTAATCCCAACACTTTGGGAGGCTGAGGCGGTTGGGCACCTGTAATCCCCGAGTGTTTGGGAGGCTAAGGCACGAGAATTGCTTGAACCCGGGAGGTGGAGGTTGCAGTGAGCCAAGATCGTGCCACTGTACTCCACCCTGGGCGACAGAGACTCTGTCTTAGAAAAGATCTGTCTGACTTCTTCTGATACCTATTGGTTCTGCATTCCTGAATGACTTCTGATGTCCATGTTGAACACTGGGAAGCTCCAACAGTTGAGTGATGCTATGAGGTGTCCTCATTTGGCATAGGAGAATGAGGTGTACCAGCACCTAGGGCCTTCCACAGAACCACTGAGGGACCGAATGTAAGTAACGACATGTACCCGCACAGGGCCAGAAGGGAGGTTGGCTGAGCCATGCGTTGGCCAACTGAGGATGGTCCATCTGCACTCACTTGTCCCCCAGTCCTGCTTGCCTTGATTGTCACTGGAGTGGCCTGAAGGACCGTGCTACTTCCCTTTGCTTCTGTGGATGTGCCTTCCCTCAGTATTCACTGCACATGTTCCGATTCTGATTCATTGTTTCTTTTCCAGGCCTTGTTCCGGACAGTGGCCATGATGGTGCCAGATTACGCCCTCATTGGAGAAATCTCCCTCTACTCCATGGGGTTTCTGGACTCCAGAAGGTGTGTTACATGGGTTTTCCAGTGCATTCTAAAGGGCTTTAAATAGTGGCTTTTTGCATGCGTGGCGGATTCAAGGTGGTTTGCCCATTGGAATAAAAGAGAGAAGCTTGAGAAACTTGCTTCAGCTTACTGGGTGGTCTGAGAGCACATAGCCCTAGGCTTGGTCTTGCCCCATTTCTGACGGGGAAATGGCCCAGATTCCCAGGGCAGGGCCCCGCTCTCTCTTTACATACACCTGAGTTCTATTAGAGAAAGTAGCTACTCATATCTTCCCCACCCCTCACTCTGACACATCCATACCCACATTACTCAATGGCTTAAGGCAACAAACAAACAAGGCCGGGTGCTGTGGCTCACGTCTGTAATCTCAGCACTTTGGAGAAGGCAGGGGATCACTTAAGGCCAAGAGTTTGAGACCATCCTGGCCAACATGGGGAAATCCCGTCTCTACCAAAAAATTCAAAAATTAGCCGGACTTGGGGGCACGCACCTGTAATCCCAGCTACTCGGGAGGCTGAGGCAGGAGAATCGCTTGACCCGTGGAGGCAGAGGCTGCAGTGAGCCAAGATCTCACTAGTGCACTCCAGCCTGGGTGACAGAGTGAAACCCTGTCTCAAAAAAAAAAAAAAAAAGCAACACTATAAAACATATGCAATTATTCCAGAATTGAAGAGGAAAAATTATTAATGTAACATTTATTGCCTCCAATTAACTAGGTTATCTCTCATTCAAGTATTGTCCAGTTTCCAAGACACACACTTATACGCAGATCAGTATCTTCATGTGTGTGTGTGTACACACATACATGTAATACAGGTACCAAGAGTTATCAATAATCATTGCAAAATGGCTTGTGTTGCTCTCATTCCAAATTTTATCACGTCAATTGACTTTCTGTTACAATGAATGTCTTTATGGCCTGGGTGTCTTTGTTTATAATCCAAGGGGCTGCAGAAATTCTCAATAGAATGTCACCCTTCCTAGGACAAGAGGCTGCCTCAGTCATATGACATTTAACTCATTTGTTTTCTTTTTTTTTTTTTTTTTTTAGACGGAGTCTCGCTCTGTCGCCCAGGCTGGAGTGCAGTGGCCGGATCTCAGCTCACTGCAAGCTCCGCCTCCTGGATTTATGCCATTCTCCTGCCTCAGCCTCCTGAGTAGCTGGGACTACAGGCACCCGCCACCTCGCCTGGCTAGTTTTTTGTATTTTTTAACAGAGACGGGGTTTCACCGGGTTAGCCAGGATGGTCTCGATCTCCTGACCTCGTGATCCACCCGTCTCGGCCTCCCAAAGTACTGGGATTACAGGCTTGAGCCACCACACCCAGCCTAACTCATTGTTTTCTATAGTAACCAGGAATGCATTGATTTGCTCACTCAATTCATTTATTTATTTAATTAGCAAACCGTTATTGAGCCAGCAACCTTATGCCCAGCCCTGTGCTGGGTGCTGGTGAACAACACAAAGTCTTTGTTTTTAAACGAAATCAGTTTTGTAAAGAGGATCTCTTTGAGAGAAAAGTGCATAAGTATATTAGTTAGGGTAATACTGACTCCTGAATCTCAATGGCTTAGCATAGCAAAGTTTATTTTTCACTCACTGAAAATCCCAAATGAGTCTACGGCCATACCACACTGAACGCAGCCGATCTTGTCTGAAAATCCAAAGTGGGTGCTTGTGATCAAGGGCACTTCTCCCCCAAGGGATGGTTACTTACAGTTCATGGTTACTTATAGTTACCATGGTTACCCAGCTTGCTTATAGTTCATGGCTACAGCCCATGAATGGCACAGAGGCTGTCGCGGAGGAGGTTTTCGTGGGCCTGCCCTGCCATTGACATACGTCAGTCACTATCATTCACATTGCACTGGCTGGAACTCAGTAGCATGTGGCCTCCCCTGACTGCACAGCAGGCTGGGAAATGTGGTCCACCCGTGTATCCAGGAAGAATAAGAAACCCAATTCAAAATTTAATATACTCGGTACACAACACATGTACACTTATGTGCACTGCAGTGTGTGCGTAAGTATGCAGTGCACGTAAGCATCTGTGTGTTGTGGGCTGAGTATATTACAATTTGTACTGGCCTTCTTAAATTTAAAAAGTAAAATGGACATTGGAAAAATTATAATGCAACAGAAATGAAAGAAGTGAGTTTCCCCTCGGTAACCCATAGTTCCACTCTCCAGGAGTTAATATCCCTGATAGTTTGATATGTTCTTCCCTAACTTGTGTGTGTGTATATGTGTGTGCATACATTTATATATACATACAGAGGTATAAAACATACAATTTCTTCCGGGCATGGTGGCTCACACCTGTAATCCCTTTGCTTTGGGAGGCTGAGGTGAGCAGATCACTTGGGGTCAGGAATTCGACACCAGCCTCACCATACAATTTATTTTAATCTAATTTTTATTTTTGTAAAGATAGAGTCTCACTCTGTCACTCAGGCTGGAGTGTAGTGATGCAATCACAGCTCACTGCAGCCTTGAACTCCTGGGCTCAAGAGGTCCTCCCACCCTTAGCCTTCCGAGTAGCTGGGATGACAGGTGCCATGCTACTGTGCCCAGCTCATTTTTAAATTTTTCTGTAGAGACAGAGCCTCACTATGTTGCCCAAGCTGGTCTTGGACTCCTGGCCTCAAGCGATCCTCCCGCCTCAGCCTCCCAAAGTGCTGAGATCACAGGCATGAGTCACTGCACCTGGCCAAAAACATTTGATTTCATATACCATACATGTTATACATATATGTGCACATGCTTTTTTTCATGCTTCCATACCACATTATGGTAACTCTGTTAAAAGACCCTTAAAGGACAGGGCTTCTCCATCAAGTCCGTGGGCAAGCCTGATTGCTGGTGGGGCAAGAACAAGGATATTGGGAATGTCTGCTGGGCAGGATGTGGTCCTCTGTGGGTGTCTCATACATGTCTTTGCCCTCCTAGTCTTGCCCAGAAGATCGTTGCAACCTACCGCCTGTGCTCGGAACAACTGTCCTCTCAGCATCACTATGACTACGGCATGCGTGCTGTCAAGTCTGTGCTTACTGCTGCAGGAAACCTGAAGCTCAAGTATCCAGAGGAGAACGAAAGTGTCCTGTTGCTCCGGGCATTGCTTGATGTCAACCTGGCCAAGTTCTTAGCGCAAGATGTCCCTCTGTTTCAGGTATGTAGCGGTTCGGAACCTTGGCTGAGGACCAAGGCTCAATGTTGGAAGATGAAACGTTGTCTTTGGTGCCTTCCCCATATCCTCTTCCATCTCCTGACATCTTCCCTTCTTTGGCCAGCATCTCTGCCACCTGATACCCTCCCTACAAATGTTAAATAATGAGTGATAGCAAACATCTCTGCCTGATTTTTAATAAAAATGGTTTCACCGATAGGATAATATTTGCTCTTGGGTATACATAAGTGTTTTTATCCAATTTAGTTAGTTTCCTTTTGTAATTAATTTAATCTTACTTGCCAGGCTCTGAGCTTCATAAAGACAGAAGTCATGACTATCTTGTTCATCCTAGTACAATGACTGGAAGATAATCCAGACTCACTAAATATTTGCTGACTTTTAAAATTATTTGGGGGAGAAATTATAGGGTCTTTTTTGTTTTGTTTTGTTTTTTTGAGATGGAGTTCTGTTCTGTTGCCCAGGCTGGAGTGCAGTGGCATGATCTCGACTCATTGCAACCTCTGCCTCCTGGATTCAAGTGATTCTCCTGCCTCAGCCTCCCGAATAGCTGGGATTACAGGCACGCACCACCACTAATTTTTGTATTTTTAGTCGAGACGGGTTTTCGCTGTGTTGGCCAGGCTGGTCTTGAACTCCTGAACTCAGGTGCTCCACCCACCTCAGTCACCCAAAGTGCTGGGATTACAAGCATGAGCCATGGCGCCTGGCCAGAAATTATGTTGTATAGTGTTTTCATTTGTAATTTTAGACAAGTTTTGGTGTAAGAAAAATGAGGTCTGGAATTTTTCAAAGATTTCTGTTGTTGGTACATCTCATTTTAGGAAAATGTTGAAGTCACATATCTGATACTTAATCCTTTCCACTTTCTTTTAAATTCTTTTTAACAGGGAATTATATCTGATTTATTTCCTGGAGTTGTTCTTCCAAAGCCAGACTATGAAGTTTTTCTGAAAGTGCTGAATGATAACATCATAAAGATGAAACTCCAGCCAGTACCTTGGTTTATAGGGAAAATTATCCAGGTTGGTTCCTTAACCCATGTAAATGTGCCTGTTTTACTGTTTGCTGGAGTCAGCAAACAGTAAAGACTTATAGGAGACTGGAACTGAAGTGACAGCAATCAGAGGTGCCTGTGTAGAAAGGCAAGTAAAACATTAGCTGGGCGTAATGGCCCATGCCTGTAGTCCCAGCTACTTGGGAGGCTGAGGTGGGAGGATGGCTTGAGCCCAGGAGTTTGAGGCTGCAGTGGGCTATGATCATGCCACTGCATTCCAGCCTGGGTGACAGAGTGAGACCCCAACTCTTAAAAAAAAAAAGAAGAAAGAGGGCCGGGCGCGGCAGCTCACGCCTGTAATCCCCGCACTTTGGGAGGCCGAGGCGGGCGGATCACAAGGTCAGGAGATTGAGACCATCCTGGCTAGCACAGTGAAACCCCATCTCTACTAAAAATACAAAAAATTAGCTGGGTTTGGTGGCGGGCGCCTGTAGTCCCAGCTACTTGGGAGGCTGAGGCAGGAGAAGGGTGTCAACCCGGGAGGCGGAGCTTGCAGTGGGCCGAGATTGCGCCACTGCACTCCAGCCTAGGCAACAGAGCAAGACTCCGTCTCAAAAAAAAGAAAAAAAAAAAAAAAGAAATAGAAAGAAATGGAGGTAAAACAAACAACCAAAACCCAAAAATCCACTTACTCACTCCATCAGTTTTTGTGTGTGTGTATTTGTTTGTTTTTGAGACGGAGTCTTGCTGTGTTGCCCAGGCTGGAGTGCAGTGGCGCAACCTCGGCTCACTGCAACCTGTGCCTCCCAGATTCCAGTGATTCTCTTGCCTCAACTTCCTGGGTAGCTGGGATTACAGGTGCATGCCACCACGCCCAGCTAATTTTTTAACTTTTTTTGTAGAGACGGGGTTTCACCATGTTGGCCAGACTGCTCTCAAACTCCTGACCTCAGGTGATCCTCCCACCTCAGCCTCCCAAATCCCATCAGTTTTGTGCTGTGAGATTTTAGGCAAATTAGTTCACCTCTTTTACCCTCAGTCATCTGTAAACTGGAGTAATTTTGAGAGAAGAGGTGTGTAAAGCGCTACACATAGTACCTGATGCTATATCATTATCAACTCCACCATCTCCGCCATCATGGTCAGCACCATTGGCATCAGCACTTCCCAAGTCACAATGCGAGTTACAAGTGAAGTTCACGTTAGGACCCAGGTCTCCAGATTCTGAGATCACACTGCCTTGTGGTAAAAATAATCACTTTTTCCCTACTGTATTAGCAAGTGAGCTAGTTTTTGACACAACTCATTTAACCCAATTTTGAACCCTAATTTATGATTGAGATTTTGCAGAAGGACCATTCTTTAACTAGGCATGAGCTTTAATTTTCAATATTTTATTACGAAACATTTTAAACATGCAGAAAAATGGAAAGAAATGTACAGAGAACACTCATGTACTCACCACTCAGATTTTACAATAAATATTGTATATTATTTGCTTTATTATTTATCCATCCATCCATCCATCCATCTTACTTGTTGATGTATTTCAAAGTAATTTGAAGACCTACAGATGAACTTTCATATAGCTTAGTACCAATGTACAAAAACAAGGTAATATTTTCAAAAACAAGGTGTCTGGAGCTACCTGCCCTTTTGCATATTGACGTCACAATGTGAGGAGAAATTTGAGAGGCTATGAGTGATTAATGTCTTCCTCTCTTATTCCTTTGTTTTTTATTTTAGACAGAGTCTCCCTCCATTACCCAGGCTGGAGTGCAGTGACTTCATCTCAGCTCACAGCAACCTCCACCTGCCAGGCTTAAGAGATTTTACTGCCTCAGCCTCTCGAGTAGCTGGAATTACAGGCATGCGCCAGTATGCCCAGCTAATTTTTGTATTTTTAGAAGACATGGGGTTTCACCACGTTGGCCAGGCTGGTCTCAAACTCCTGACATCAAATGATCCACCCACCTTGACCTCCCAAAATGCTAGGATTACAGACGTGTGCTACCAAGCCCAGCCTTCCTCTTATTTCTGATGCACAGTCAAGCTTTCAAACCTACCTGAATGTCAACCCTACTAAATGGTTAGGGATTTTGTCTTGTTCTCTGCTCTGTAACTTTCAAACAGTAGCTTTCAAACCTACCTGAATGTCAACCCTACTTAACGGTTAGAGATTTTGTTTGTTTTGTTGTGTGCTCTGTCTACAGCACCCAGAATGGTGTCTGGCACATAGTAGATGCTCAACAAATATTTGCTGAATGACATGTGTTCCTCTCTCTACCATTCCCATTGTCACTACCTTCATTTAGATGCTTCTTATTGCTTACCTCCAAGGTGAAAAATAATAAGAATTTATCTTTAAAATAAAAAGCTGCTTGTGTTCCCTTTCTCTGAGGGAGTCATAGTCTAAAGGAGGAAATTTTTTTAAGCCATAAAATTCACATAAATGCAAATGACCAAAGCAGATCTCAAGAAAGAAAGTTTCCAGGAGAAACACAGTTTGCTAAAATGACCGCCATTTTCTTTTTCTCTTTAAAAGTAAATGGCAATAGTGTCATGAAAATATTAGAGGCATTAAAGTCAAATAGCTCTGTCTGCAAATTCTGGCTCCATCACTGATGAACTTGGGCAAGTATTTAACCTCTCTTGGGCTCAGTCTTACCTTTTGTAAAAGGTGGTCAATGATATCGGAGGAGATTAAATAATTTGGGTTATCAGTTGATTCTTAACATAGACAAGGTACAGAGCAAATGGTAGTTCCCGGCCTTTAAATAATCTGAGATGCATACATGTATTTATTCATCTGAAAGATATGTGAACTGTAGATTACGAAAAGAACCGTAGCTCTCCAGAGGTAGAAGCGACTGTGAGAATCCTCTTCTGACTCCTCATTCCTCATTGACTTCTGACTAACTCGTAATAGGGGAGCGTTGCAATGATTAACTTCTTTTATGAATGATGTCTCCTCCCAGATCTACGAAATGATGCTGGTGAGACATGGTTACATGATTGTGGGAGACCCCATGGGCGGCAAGACCTCTGCTTATAAAGTGTTGGCTGCAGCTCTCGGCGATTTACACGCAGGTGAAGCTCACGTCCCTGGCTTCCAGGGAGGACAGAACTCCTCGCTCGGTTGGCTGGCTCCATGGAGATAATGCCAGGCTGCTAGTCTTATCAGGTCTCGATCGTGACGTCAGAGCTAGAAATAGAACACGACACACAGATGTCTGCAAGCAGAAAATAAAGGGTGGGGGTGGGGTGCTTCTATAATAACAAGGGATTTCGTGTGCATATCATTAAGGCCTGGAAGAATTTTCTCAAATGCCGAGCAGTGGTTTCTCCGAAGGTCCCCCAGTGAAAGAGAAACTCTTGTCATTGGCCTTAAAATTAGTCTCAAAGCAAATCATTGCATGGTTTTGCTTCTTCTATTCTTCTTTCCCTGTTCCCTTCCTTTTAGTTTTTTCCCTCCCTCCCTCCCTTCTTTCCTTCCTTTTAAAGTCAAGGATAGGAGCTCCTACTTTTGAATCAGACTCAGACTTGGGCAAATGACTAAACCTGTCTTATCCTCTGTTTTCCCAGCTGTAAAATGGGATTGTTGTGAGAATTAAGTGACAGTATGCAGGTAAATAACTGAGCACAGTGCATACTCAACAAACAGAAGCTATGTTTATTGCCAGAGAAACAATTGTGGCTTTTGTCTGTGTGAGTGTCTGTTTTGTTTGTTTTTATAAAACGCAAATCTGTAGTTTTATAAAAGCATTTCCTTTTTGTGCACGCATTGCTTCAAGTTTTTCATTAAAAATTTTTTTCTAATAATATTTGATGATTGGTTTTTGAGGTTATGTTTTGGGGGTTATCCTAGCCTTAATAACTAATTTGGGCATCTCAAATTTAAGTAAAAATTTTAAGGCAGAGTACAGAGGCTCACACCT
>NW_012101610.1:360687-362788 GCF_000951045.1 Mandrillus leucophaeus
TTTTTTTGAGACAGGGCTTCATTCTGTTGCCCAGGCTGAAGTGCAGTGGCACAATCAGAGCTCACTGCAGCCTCCATTTCCCAGGTTCAAGTGATCCTCCCATCTCGGCCTCCCTGAGTGTTGGGATTATGGGTGTGAGCTACTACTGCTCCTGGCCCCGGATCCCAATCTCTATAAAAACTAAGCACATACTTTATAAGAAGGATTTCTCTCATATAGCATATTTATAAAAGTTGATTGGTTGTTGAAATGACATCATCTTTTGTTTAATGTTCTGGTCTCACCAGAGCCTTTATAACGTGTTGAACCTTCTTGCCCAGCCAATCAGATGGAGGAGTTTGCTGTGGAGTACAAGATCATCAACCCCAAGGCTATCACGATGGGGCAGCTGTATGGGTGCTTTGACCAAGTGAGCCACGAGTGGACGGATGGTGTCCTTGCCAATGCTTTCCGGGAGCAAGCGTCTTCACTCTCTGATGATCGCAAGTGGATTATCTTTGATGGGCCGGTGGATGCTGTCTGGATTGAAAATATGAACACTGTTCTGGATGACAATAAAAAGGTAAGTATTGAGCCTGATATCACTTTTCCATGAGTGAGACATAAACTCTTTTATTGAAGTAAGCGACTGATCAAAACTATATAGAGACATACATGTATTGCACTAAGAGTAAATGCCCCACAGGAGAATAATAGTAATGAGTTCATGAATTATGCTCTGTTTGTACTTGTAGTTGGTAAGCTAAACATGTTTAGAGACCATGTTGAATAGTAAGCCTTAGTGCTGGCATTGGTTTGGACTCCTAGCTCTGCAACTGAGCTGCGTTTTACTGAGCAAGTCGCATAACTTCTCTGAATCTCAGTTTTCTCATTTGTAGAAAGGTAGTAATAAAATGAGGTTGTTGATACTTAAATGAGATTGCACATACATAGTACCTACGGGATATGTTTTGGTTAACTATTGCTATGCAACAAACCACCCTAATACTTAATGGCTTAAAACAACCATTTCTTTTCCTCATGATTTTGTGGGCTGGGAATTTTCAAAGGGCTCAGCTGGCCGGTTGGTCTCTCTTTTGATGTCAGTTCAGACAGCTCAGGTTAGAAAATCTGCATTCAAGATGGCGTCTTCACTCAATGCCTGGTGGCACAATCACATTCGGCCCCTCTTTCTCTCTCTCTTTTTCTTTCTCTCTAAAAATAATACCTCCTCTTCCAGGCCACTTCTCATGGCTTGGGCTTTTCACTTGGTGGTGTCTTGGTAGTGGCACTACTTATGCGGTGGGTGATTTCCAAGAGTCAGGAAGTGGAAGTTTCCAAGATATTAAGGGCTATGCTTAAAACTGATAAGCATCACTTTTTCTGCATTCTGTTGGTCAAGGAAGTCGCAAGTCCTGACCAGGAAGTGGAAAAATAGACTTCACCTCTTGATGGAGGCAGACAAGTCACATTGCAAAAGTGCATACGGACTGGGCCCTGTAGGCTCACACCTGTAATCCCAGAGGCTGAGACAGGAGATTGCTCGAGCCCAGGAGTTCGAGACCAGTATGAGCAACATAGTAAGCCATCTCTACAAAAAAATAATTTTTTTTAATTAACTGGGCATGGTGGTGAGTTCATGTAGTCCCAGCTATTCAAGAGGCTGAGGTGGGAGGATCACTTGAGTCTGGAAGTCAATGCTACTGTGAGCCTTCATTGTGCCACTGTGCTCTAACCTGAGCAACAGAGAAAGACCCTGTCTCAAAAAAAAAAAAAAAAAAAAGGAGCATATGGGATGGAATTTATGTAACTTGCCCATTACAACACAGCTCAATAGTAGAGTTAGGAGTCCAGAGCTCAATAGTAGAGTTAGGAGTCCAAACAGATGCCTGCACCTTTGGGAAATACAGCAATCTTTGGAAAATACCACCAATCTTTGGAAAAATAAGTAGAGTGGTACCACAATAAGTATAGCACCACGGTATGTATGGTGGCTAAAAGAGCTTGGACTCTGGAGCCAGACAGCTTGGGTTCAAATCCTGGCCTTGCCACTTTCCCACTATGTAACCTCAGACAAGCTATTTAGTCTGTTGAAGCCCCAATTTCATCATCTGTAAAGTAG
>NW_012101610.1:362838-365566 GCF_000951045.1 Mandrillus leucophaeus
TATATATACTGTATGGTTATATGCTATTATATACTATATTATTATTATATAGTAATAAAAGTAAGATCAAAATATTATCTATAGCATGGTACCCCTTTTAAATTGTTAAAAACAACTAAAGTAAAAATATAAACCCTTTAGGAACAGACCGGTGGCTCACACCTGTAATCCCAGCACTCTGGGAGGCCCAGGTGGGTGGATCACTTGAGGCCAGGAGTTCTAGACCAGCCTGGCCAACCCTGTCTGTACTAAAGACAAAACCCAATCTCTACTAAAAATACAAAAAAGTTAGCCAGGTGGAGGCTGAGAAATGAGAATCACTTGAACCAGGGAGGCGGAGGTTGCAGTGAGCCGAGATTGCACCACTGTATTCCAGCCTGGGCAACAGAGTAATACACTGTCTCCAGACAAACAAACATTTTAGGAACATATAGAAATGCCATAAAACTGTATATGAAGGAAAGAAATCAAGGGGCAGATGAACACAGGATTCAAGGTGGGTAAACCCAGGGGACTAGGTTATTGTCAAGATCCATTAATGCCTAGCATGGTGCCTGACATGCAGTAGATGCTCAATAAACGTTAACCCTTATTAGTAACAAACAAGCAAGCACCTAGACTGGTCCTCTGTGTTTCCCAGGTGTGGAATGATCTACATGGAGCCCCATCAGCTAGGCTGGAAGCCTCTGAAGGATTCCTACATGGACACCCTGCCCTCCAGTCTCACTGAGGAGCACAAGGAATTGGTGAGCCTCTCAGACCCTTTCCTTCCCCTCCTCCTGTCTCCCTGCTTTTCATCTCGAGGGTCTTCTAGGTACATCTTCACCTTCTTAGTCCCAGGAGGCAAGAAGGGGCAGGGAATTCCCTTGTTGTCCCCAGTTATCTTGTTTCCTGGCTGCCTGTCATTTTTCCAACTTTCTTCTCCATATGGTAGGCATGGGGTGGTGCAGTCAATTTCTCCTTCCTCTTCCTCCTTCCCTATCACTCCCTGGCTCCCTAGTGGAGAATCCCAGTGCTGAGGAATGTTCTCTATGGAAGCTGAAATGTCACCTCTTTCTTCATTGCCCCACTAACAGAAATGTCTGTAGAAGCTTCTCTAGAGATGGACCAGGTGTTCCTTTTTGTGCTGCCAATTCCCATCCCTGTAACCTGGACTCTGCACCTCCCACCTTGAGGGAGCTGGAACCAGTTAGAAGTGCTTTCATTGCAGCTACTGTGAGCGACCACTCCTTTCTTCCCTTCTCTAAAGAGGTGGGAAAGTTCAGGTTAGGCGGGTACCTGACTATACTCTCAGACCCGGAAGCAGGAAGGGAGTAGCGGTGTCTGTGGTCCCTCTTGCCCTCCCCTGCGTTAATAGAATGCTTAGGAAAGTCTCCCACTGAGGAATCCAAGAAGGGTCTATTCCCGCAATGAAAACTCTTTGGGGGATTATGTAGGACGGTTCCATGTCTGTCACCACCTACATACATGGATAATATGTAAATGCAAGTACATGTCCACGTGCACATTCAAGCACCAGTCCACACACACACACACACACACCCCAAAAGCTGCCGAGTCCCCATATATGTAAAGTCATTTAGGGACTCCCCAATGTCCCTGGCACAAAGTTCAATTCCTTATCAGGGCCCATGAGACTCTGTGATCTGGCCCCACCTGCCTCTGCAATCTCATTGCCTGCTCTTTCTCAGCCTCAGCTTAGCAGTCTCCAGCAGTCCTGTCTTGTTTCCAAGACAAGCCCAGGTTTCACCACCTCAAGGCTTTTGCTCTTTTTATTCCTATTCCTGGGACTCTTGCCTCAGTTTATCTCAGAGTTGGCTCACCCTCATCATGTAGTTCTCAACATAAAAATCTCCTCCTCCAGGAAGCCTTCTTTAACTACCCTATTTAAACCCTTCCTGTTATTCTTCACCATAACACCTTAGTGTTTCCTGCTAGGACTTCGCATGATCTGTAGGTATTTTACTGATTTCCCTGCTAGGTTAGTTATTTATTGTTTGTCTTCCCTGCCCCTCAGACTGTAAACTCCACGAGAGTTCCTTATCTACCTTTTCCATTGTTTATCCCCAGCACTACTACCGTGCAATTAGTAGATGCTCAATAAATATTTGTTGACTGAATTGATATACCACATTTCCATGTATACCTGTATTTTTATATATACATATAAATACATCTACACATACATGTATTATCCATATAGATCCACACCTAAGTGTGTATTTATTTAGTGATGGCCTTCCTGCTTCTTAAGAAAAAAAGTGTATAGGGAAAGTTGCAAATAAAGTATAACAAAGAGGCTGAGTGTGGTGGCTCACGCTTGTAATCCCAGCACTTTGGGAGGCCGAGGCGGGCGGATCACTTGAGGTCAGGAGTTCGAGACCAGCATGGCCAACATGGTAAAACCCTGTCTTTACTAAAAGTACAAAAATTAGCTGAGCATGATGGTGCATGCCTGTAATCCCAGCTACTCAGGGAGGCTGAGGCAGGAGAATCGCTTGAACCCAGGGGGGCGGAGGTTGTAGTGAGCTGAGATCGCACCATTGCATTCCATCCTTTGCGACAGAACAAAACTCTGTCTCAACAACAACAACAAAAAAATTAAGTAAATCAATAAATCTCTTTTAAAAAAGTATAACAAAGGTTAAAAGTTTAAAAAAGCATTACAAGAAAAGCAAGCCGGATAACTTTTTAAAAGAGTAAATGGACCGGAGAACAGATACTAGAG
>NW_012101610.1:365986-366757 GCF_000951045.1 Mandrillus leucophaeus
TGGGTTCAAATCCTGGCCTTGCCACTTTCCCACTATGTAACCTCAGACAAGCTATTTAGTCTGTTGAAGCCCCAATTTCATCATCTGTAAAGTAGGGACAATAGTGTCTACCTTATACTGTTAGGATAAAGTAGAAGATGAGATAAGTTACTATTTATACACCTCTTCTGATAGTGCCTGGCATATAGCAAATGCTATATAACTGTTTAAAATAAAATTTATCATCATTTCAAGGAAGAATTCCTTCACTGGATAATCATCATTATCAAATGAAAATATATTTTCTAACTGTGTTTAAATGTCACAAGACTAAGAGTGAGTCATGTTCAACAATGAAAGGGCTAATTATCCAAATTATACACATCCACTAATTATAGCATGTGCATAATTTTGATTATATAACATTCAAAAATGGAAATGTTTTATTACATGATATGGATTATATTATATAAACTAATTGTACAGATGTATCGGTTGGTCTTGAGATTAGAAGTATCAAGACAGTCACAATCAGTGAATTTCCTAATGGTTTCCTCTGCTCTGGGTGTAAATGAAACTACAGTCACAGGTGTGGGTCTGTTTTCGTTTTCTTGATATTCAGAGATGACATGGTTGGTGGTGTCAGCCTTATAACGGCTGTGATCTTCCTGGGGATGCAGGCAGTGACCTGTTTCAAGCTGTGTTTGATGCAGGCCAAGTAAGGTGCAGGGAAGTTTTTAATCACAAATTAGGATGAGCACAATGAATCAGTGGTATTTCCTCTTCTCCCCT
>NW_012101610.1:366807-384812 GCF_000951045.1 Mandrillus leucophaeus
AACAACAAAAAAATTAAGTAAATCAATAAATCTCTTTTAAAAAAGTATAACAAAGGTTAAAAGTTTAAAAAAGCATTACAAGAAAAGCAAGCCGGATAACTTTTTAAAAGAGTAAATGGACCGGAGAACAGATACTAGAGGCAAGAATCATGATACCCCCAAATAAGAACATATAAACCTACCCATACACGTGGTGAATTACTGAAAATGAGCCCCCCAAATTAGCTGTGTACTCTCTTTGACTAAATTTATACAGGAGTCCCACCTCACCAGTGTCTATCAGTCATTTGTAAATTAGTTGTTTAGAATTCCTAATACTTTTTATAGAAACAAAGGCAGATACAGTAGTTGGGTTCTAAACACATTTTATGTGTCCTGTAGCTGACCCAGAGTGTTTCCAAGCCTCTCTGAGTATCAGCTCTGGGCAATGGAATGTGGATGGGAAACTGAGTTAACATGGCCTGTGGGCAACAGTCTTAGGACCCTGAAGGAGGACACTGAGATAGGAGTTTCGTTGCCTGTAAGTTTTTCCCCAAGGCACCTACATGTAAAATCCGTCTCAAAAAAAAAAAAAAAAAAATTAAGTAAGTAAATCAATGAATCTTTTTTTAAAAAGTATAACAAAGGTTAAAGGTTTAAAAAAGCATTAGAAGAAAAGCAAGCCGGATAACTTTTCTTGTAAAAAGACTAGAGATGCTAGTCTAACCAGCATCTCTAGCCTCACGAGGTAGGCCAGGCTCTTGGTCTTCAACTCACTTGTTGATCATGTCTCCAAGTCTCATGGAGCTTTCTACTTTCAGGTCAATGACATGTTCATGTGGCTTGTCCAGCCCTGCCTGGAATTTGGTCGCCTTCATTGTAAATTTGTTGTCCAAACGTCTCCCATCCACCTTGCCTTCTCAATGATGAGACTGTACTCCTCTCTACTTGGTAAGTGCTAGCCATGATTCTTCAGCCACATGGGGGATGGGTCGACCTTGGCTATTTCTTTCTTTTTCTTTTTTTTTGAAATGAAGTCTCACTCTGTCATCAAGGCTAGAGTGCAGTGGCATGATCTTGGCTCACTGCAGCCTCCGCCTCCCAGGTTCAAGTGATTCTCCTGCCTTGGCCTTCTGAGTAGCTGAGATTAAGGCACATACCACTCTATTTTTTTGTGTGTTTTTAGTAGAGACGGGGTTTCACCATGTTGACCAGGCTGGTCTTGAACTCGTGACCTCAAGTGGTCCACCTGCCTCTGCCTCCCAAAGTGCTGGGATTATAGGCATGAGCCACAGCGCCTGGCCTACCTTGACTATTTTTTCTGCTCTCACCTCTCTTTGGACCCAATGAATTACAACAAGACTGGCTGTTTGGTCTAGAACAAGCAAGCCTTTGGAGTGCAGATAGTAGAGTTTGGTAGGGAAAATCCATGTGTTTAGTCTTTGTCTGATATTGATTTTTGGGGGGCATTCTAGTGCAAATTACCCCATCGTTCCTCAGTCTAAGCTCCTCATTCACATAATGAGAGTAGTAATTCCTGCCCTTTTTACCTCACAGGGATATCCTAGAGGGAGATGAACATAGCGGGACCCCCATCTTACCTCCTCTCTGATAAGGGATTAATATCCCAAAAAAACCCAAAAAAGTAAATGTAGACTTATTGATCCAGCACTTTCACCTCTGGATATAAACCCAAAAGAATTGAAAGCAGAGACTCGATCAGATATTTGTATAACCATGTTCATAGAACTTTTGTTCACAATAGTCAAATGGTAAAAACAACCCATGTGTCTACTGATGGATGAACAAATAAGCAAAATGTGTTGTAATTTTGCAATGAACTACTATTTAGCCTTAAAAAGGAAATAAATTCTGATGCATGCTATAGCTTGGATGAACACTAAAGCCATTATACTAAGAAAATAAGCCAGTCACAAAATGACTGTGCAGTTCTACCTCTATAATGTACGTAGAGTAGCCAAATTTATAAAGACAGAAAGGAGAGTTCTGATTGCAGGAGGGATGAGGGAGGATGGAGGGGGAAGTTATTGTTTAATGAGCAAAGAGCTTCTATATCCAGTTCTGGATGTAGATGGTGGTGATGGTTGCACAGCAATATGAATGCACTTAATACCACTGAACTATACACTAAAAAATGGTTAGATGGTAAATTATACATCACGTATTTTACCGCAATAAAAATATTGCAGCAGGCCGGGCGCGGTGGCTCAAGCCTGTAATCCCAGCACTTTGGGAGGTTGAGACGGGCGGATCACGAGGTCAGGAGATCGAGACCATCCTGGCGAATACGGTGAAACCCCGTCTCTACTAAAAAATACAAAAAAAGTCTCTACTAAAAAGGCTGGGCACGGTGGCTCACGCTTGTAATTCCAGCACTTTGGGAAGTTGAGGTGGGTGGATCATGAGGTCAGGAGTTCGAGACCAGCCTGGCCAACAACACAGTGAAACCCCGTCTCTACTAAAAATACAAAAATTAGTTGGGCATGGTGGCGGGCCCCTGTAATCCCAGCTACTCAGGAGGCTGAGGCAGGAGAATCACTTGTACCCAGGATGTGGAGGTTGCAGTGAGCCGAGATCATGCCACTGCACTCGAGTATGGGTGACAGAGCTAGATTCCAGCTCAAAAAAATAATATATATATATATTTATATGTAGTCTATATATTTATGTATATTATATATATTTATATATATTACATATATTTTATATAGCGGTATATATATATATTTAAAAATTATATATATAAATAAAAATATTGGTCACGCCTATAATCCCAGCATTTTGAGAGGCCAAGGTGGGTGGATTGCTTGAGCTCAGGAGTTCGAGACCAGCCTGGGCAACCTGGCGAAACCCCATCTCTACAAAAAAATACAAAAATTAACCAGATGTGGTGGCTAGTGCCTGTGGTCCCAGCTACTCAGGAGGCTGAGGAGGGAGGATCACTTGAGCCCGGGAGGTCGAGACTACAGTGAGCTGTGACTGCACCACTGTACTCCAACCTGGGAGACAGAGTGAGACCCTGTTTCAAAAAAAAAAAAAAAATGCATGTGACAAATGATCTGGTAGGTGATAAGCACTCTGCCAGTATCAGTCGCCCCTCTGGCCCAGACCCTTCAAAGGCAAAGCCAACCAGTTCACAGCCCTTATATCTGTGGCATTCTGCACTCTGTCCTGAGATTCGCTTTTCTCACTTATAGATGAAATCAGGGCAGTAGAAGAGGAGGAAATGGAATTAGGTGAAGGCCTGTCAAGTCAACAAATCTTTCTCTGGCTCCAAGGACTGTTTCTCTTTTCCTTGGTGTGGACCGTGGCTGGCACCATCAATGCAGACAGCAGAAAGAAATTTGATGTGTTTTTCCGCAACCTGATCATGGGCATGGATGATAACCACCCAAGGCCCAAAAGCGTCAAACTCACCAAAAACAACACCTTTCCAGAAAGAGGTAATTTAGAACCTGTTATGTTCTAGTATAATAGTTTGAATTACGTGTTCTAAACGCAACCAGAATGTGCCGACAGGTGAGCCCTTTACAAAAGCCAAGGAAGGCCAGGCACGGTGGCTAATAAATGTGTAAGGAATGACAGAATTAAAATATCATCATTGGCTAGGCATGGTGGCTCACACTGGCAATCCCAGCACTTTGGGAGGCCGAGGTAGGCAGATCGCTTGAGGTCAGCAGTTCAAGGCCAGCCTGGCCAACATCGTGAAACCCCGTCTCTATTAAAAATACAAACAAAATTAGTCAGGCATGGTGGCATGCGCCTGTAATCCCAGCTATTCAGGAGGCTGAGGCAGGAGGATTGCTTGAGTCAGGGAGGTAGAGGTTGCAGTGAGCTGAGATCATGCCACTGCACTCCAGCCTGAGCAACACAACTGGACTCTGTCTCAAAAAAAAAAAGGAGTTGGCCCATGGGTGGTCCTGAAGTCAGGGTTTTATGGGATACTTAACCACTTTTTTAATTTAGAAAAAGATGATATGACTGTTTTATTTTTGCAAAAATTACCTATAATTTCATCACCAAAACAAAATGAGAAATATAGACCCTTGTGTTTTTCTTATTCCTTTCTATTTCTGTTGTGTGTTGACATGCCTTCATATAGGGTACTTACGGTATTAATATTTCTTTTAATTTTGTCATTATAGTTTTTTGTTTGTTTGTTTTTGAGATGGAGTCTTGTTCTCTTGCCCCTGCTGGAGTGTAGTGTTATGATCTTGGCTCGCTGCAACCTCCGCTTCCCAGGTTCAAGATATTCTCCTGTCTCAGCCTCCCAAGTAGCTGGGATTACAGGCGTGCACCACCATGCTGGGCTAATTTTTGTATTTTTAGTAGAGATGGGGTTTCACCACATTGGCCAGGCTGGTCTCAAACTCTTGACCTTAAGTGATCCACCTGCCTCGGCCTCCCAAAGTGCTGGGATTACAGGCATGAGCCACTGCACGCGGCCTGCAGTTATATTTTAATATCATATTGAAATGTTTCCAATTTTGCTACATACACTATCTTCAAACTGATCATTTAGTGACTATAAATATTCTTATGTGTGTGGCATCATTTCTTACAAGGAAGATGCTTCTTCTAAGTAGCTTTTGTTTTGTTTTTCTACCACCCAAGTAAGACATTATATAAAATTTAGAAAATACAGAGAAAGGAATAGAACAAAATTAAGATCAATGGTAATCCCACGCTCCAGAAATATCACTATGTTTTCTTTCAGTTTTTTCTGTATTCCTAGAACAAAAAGATCATACTATAAATACTTCCCAAACAGCTTTAATTTTTGCAATTGTAAAAAAAAAAAAAAAAACGTGTATCAAGGGCCACGAGAGAACTTCCAGGGGAAACACTAATGTTGCATATCTTAAGAGTGACCTGGATTACACAAATATGTGTATTTGCCAAAACTTAGTAAATGTGGGCTTAGGATGTGTGCATGTCGTTGTAAGATTTATGTCAAAGGAAAAAATATATAAATAAATACTGAACACTAGGTAGTGATAAGCACGCCGAAGTATTTATGAGAAAGTGTGTAGATGCTTAACAATTAATTTTGAATTTTTTTTGTAAAAAAGATAGATTAAAGGAAGGATAGAGGGATGACCAGGTATGTACTAAAACAAACAAAAAGCTAATGGTAAAATCTAGAAGGTGAGTATACAAATGTTCACTGTACAATGTCTTCCATGTTTCTGTATGTTTGAATTTTTTTTCATAATAATGAAATAATGAATGAGCAAGTAGATACTATTACCGCCTGCCACATACTCTTTCTCTGCACAGCTTGCATGCTTCATGTGACACATGGCCATCTGTCAGGTTGTGAACCCCAAAATTCTGAGACAGGTCTCAGTTAATTCAGAAAGTTTATTTTGCCAAGGTTGAGGATGCACGCTTTTGACACAACTCAGGAGGCCCTGACAACATGCGCCCAAGGTGGTCAGAGCACAGTTTTATACATTTTAGGGAGACATGAGACATCAATCAACATATGTAAGGTGAACATTGGTGCCATCTGGAAAGGCAGGACAAGTTGAAGCTGGGTGGAGACTTCCAAGACATAGGTAGATAAGAGAGAAATGGTTGCATTCTTTTGAGTTTCTGATTAGCCTCTCCAAAAGAGGCAATCAGATAAGCTTTTATCTCAGTGAGCAGAAGGGTGATTTTGAATAGAATGGGAGGCAGGTTTGCCCTAAGCGATTCCCTGCTTGACTTTTCCTTTTGGCTTAATGATTTTGGGGGCCCAAGGCATGCTCCTTTCGCAAGATGAACCCCGTGGAGGCTCTGTCTCTGTACCAATCCATTAATCAGATTGTCGTGCATTCATTGAGTTTTTGGTTTGGATGATTTTGCTCATTTTATTGTCATAGTAAAATACACATAACACCAAATTTACCATTTTGACCATTTTTAATTGTTCAAATCAGTGGCATTAAATACATTCACATTGTTGGGCAACCATCACCTCTCTCCATCTCCAAGATGTTTTTCACCTTCCCTAACCATAACTGTTCTCATTAAACAGTACCTGCCCCAATGCTCCTTCTCCACCCCTACCCTGGAAATAATCATTCTACTTTCTGTCACCATAAATTTGACTGCCCTGGGTACTGCATGTAAGAGGAATCATACGGTATTTGTCTTCCTGTGACTGGCTTATTTTACTTAGCATAATGTCTTCGGCGTTCATCCATGTTGTAGCATGTGTCAGAATTTCCTTTCTTTTTAAGGCTGAATATATTCCGTTTCATGTACACACCACGTTTTGTTTATCCATTCATCTGTCAGTGGACCCTTGAGTTGCTTCCATCTTTTGGCTATGGCAAGTAAAACTGCTATGAACATGGGTGTACGAATACTGTCTTTTGAGTCTCTGCTATCTTTGGTGTTTATACTAAGAAGTGAAAATCTGGATCATGTGTTAATACCATGTTTAATTTTTTGAGGAACTGCTGTAATGTTTTCCATAGAGGCTGCAATATTGTACATGCCCACCAGCGATACACAGAAGTTCTGATACCTCCACATCCTCACCAGTACTTGTATTTTCTCTGTATGTTTTACTGATAATAGCCATCATGGTGGGTATGAAGTTCATTCTTATTTTTTCAGAAAAAAAGTACAATAAAAATATGTGATAAAAAGACAACCACGATTAACATTTTGATGACAATTAGACATTTTCTTATGCATGTATGTATCTCCAGGTTTGTTTTTAAAATATAAAATCATTCTGTACTTTTATCTCCTAGTTTTTCCTATCATTAACAACTTTCTAGTGGCTACATATTTGCTTAATTCATGTTATTTCCTCATGATGATTTCCTAAAATTGCTGAGTCAAGAGGTCGGTAACATTTTAAAGCTTTTGGTTGCTAAACTTCCCTTATGCCTCACTGAGTATTGTCTTTTCAAAATCTCAAGCAATTTGAAATATGAAAATCATATCTCGGCCAGGCACAGTGGCTCACATCTGTAATCTCAGCACTTCTGGGAGGCTGAGGCAGGCGGATCACTTGAGGCCAGGATTTTAAGACCAGCCTGGCCAACATGGTGAAACACCGTCTCTACTAAAAATACAAAAATTAGCTGGACTTGATCGTGGGCGCCTGTAGTCCCAGCTACTTGGGAGGCTGAGGCAGGAGATTTGCTTGAACCTGGGAGGCAGAGGTTGCAGTGAGCTGAGATATCACACCACTGCAATCCAGCCTGGGCGACAGAGCAAGACTCCATCTCAAAAAACAAAACAAAACAAAACAGAAAGTCAAGCAATTTGAAATATGAAAATCATATTGCATTTTAACTTTCTCCTCCTTTAAAAAAGTTTTAATAGACTTTAGTTTTAAATTTATAGAAAAGTGTTGCAGAAAATACAGAGTTTCCATATGCCACTTCTCCTCACCCACGCAAACACAGTTCTCTCATTAACATCTTGCAGTACTGTGGTATTATAGTTACAATTGATGAACCAATATTGCTAAATTATTATGAACAAAGTTCATAGTCTACATTAAGGTTCATTCTTGTGTTGTATGTCCTATGGGTTTTGACAAAGATGTAAATGTCACATATTCACCATTACAGAACTATGCAGGATAGCTTCACACAACCCAAAAAATCCTATGCTCCACCTCTTCATCCTCCCTTCCTTCCCTGATCCCCAGGCAACCACTGATCTTTTTACTGTCTCTATAGTTTTGACTTTTCCAAGACATGATATTCTTGGAATCATACAGTATGTGAAATTTTTAGACTGCCTTATTTCACTTAGCAATATGCAGTTGAGGTTCCTACATGGATTTTTGTTCTTTGTTAGATTGCTTCTTTATCACTTAATAATATTTCATTGTACGTATGTTTATCCATCCACCCATTAAAGGACATTTTGGTTTATTACAATTTTTGGTACTTATAAATAAAGCAGTTATAAACATTTATGTAAAGGCCTTTTGTGAACATAACTTTTCCATTAATTCATTTAGTAAACACATAGACATGCTATTGCTGGATAATGTTAAGCCTGTGTTTACCTAGACCAAGTCAAGAAGAACAGATTTCTTAATAATTTGGGGTCTTTCTATTAATAAACATGGATTATCTATTTATTTAGACTGTTTTTTATTTCTTTGGCTAGAGTTTTATAGTTTTCCTCATATAGATCTTGTGTATTTTTTGTTAAATTTATACCTAAGTAGTTCCTTCTTTTTTGGAGTTAATGTAAATGGTATTGTGTTTTCATTTCAAATTCCACTTGTTCATTGCCTGTATATAGAAAAGCAATTGACTTTTGTATATTTATCTCATATCCAGCCATCTTGCTACAATCACTTATAAGTTCCAAGTTTTTTTGTGGATTCTTTGGGATTTTTTTTTACATAATTATGCCATTGACAGACAGTTTTATTTCTTCTCTCCCAATATTTTATTTCCTTTTCTTCTCTTATTCCATTAGCTAGGACTTCCAGTATGATACTGAACAGAATTAATGAAAAAGGGCTTCCTTATCTTGTTCCCAGTCTTAGGAGGAAAGCTTCTAGTTCTTGGCCATTAAGTGTGATGTTTGGCTGAAGGTTTTTTGTTGATATTCTTTATCAAGTTGAGGAGTTCTCTCTGTTCCTAGTTTACTGAGAGTCTTTGTCATGAGTTGATGTTGGATTTTGTCAAATGCTTTTTCTGAATCTATTAATGTGATGATATGATTTTTCTTCTTTAGCCTGTTAATGCAATGAATTACATTACTTGATTTTCAAATGTTGAGCCAGCCTTATATACCTGGAATAATCAAGTGGAATAAATACCACTTGATTATGGTGTGTAATACTTTTCATATGTTGTTGGATTTGATTTGCTAATATTTTGTTGAAGATTTTTGCATCTATGTTGATGACAGATACTTGTCTGTAACTTCCTGTCTTATAATGTCTTTATCTGGCTTTGGTATTAGCATAATGCTGGCCTCATAGCATGAATTATAAAGTGTGTCCTCTGCTTCTATTTTCTGTAAGAGATTGTAGAGAATTTGTATTATTTCTTCATTAAATGTTTGATAGAATTCACCAGTGAACCCACCTTGGCCTGGCACTTTCTCTCTTGGAAGGTTGTTAATTGTTGATTAAATTTCTTTAATGTATAAAAGCCTATTCAAATTATCTATTTCTCCTTATGTGAATCATGTAAATCATGTCTTTCAAGGAATTAGTTTATTTTATGTATCAAATTTGTTGCTGTAAAGTTGTTCATAATATTCCTTTATTAGCTTCTTAATGTCCATAGAATCAGTACTGATGGCCTTTCTTTCTCTTTCTTTTTTTTTTTTTTTTTTTTTGAGATGGAGTTTTGCTCTTGTTGCCCAGGCTGGAGTGCAATGGCACGATCTTGGCTCACTGTAACCTCATCCTCCCAGGTTCAAGTGATTCTCCTGCCTCAGCCTCCCAAGTAGCTGGTATTAAAGTCATGTGCTACCATGCCTGGCTAATTTTGTATTTTTAGTAGAGATGGGGTTTCTCCATGTTGGTCAGGCTAGTCTCAAACTCCCGACCTCAGGTGATCCACCCGCCTTGGCCTTCCAAAGTGCTGGGATTACAGGCGTGAGCCACCGTGCCCAGCCTCATTCTTGATATTAGTGCTGTCTTCTCTTTTTTTCTTGGTTAACCTGTCTAAAGGTTTGTCAATTTTTTTTTTTTTTAACAGATGGGATCTGCCCAGGCTGGTCTCAAACTCCTGGACTCAAGTGATCTACCCGTCTCAGCTTCCTAAAGTTCTGGGATTACAGGCGTGACCCACTGTGCCCAGCCTGTCAATTTTATTAATCCTTCAAAGATGCAGCTTTTGTTAATTTTATCTATTAATTTCCTATTGTCAGTTTCATGATTTCTGCAATTATTTTTATTTCTTCTGTTCTGCTTCCTTTTATTTAATTTACTTTCTCTAGTTTCCTAAGATGAATGCTTAGATTATTGATTTTAGGTCTTTCTTTTTACATGGTGGCTCATACCTGTAATCCCAGCACTTTAGGAGGCCAAGATGGAGGATCACTTTAGCACAGGAGTTTGAGACCAGCCTGGGCAACATGTCAAAGTCCTGTCTTTACAAGAACAAACAACGAAAATTAGCTGGGTGTGGTAGCGAACACCTGTTGTCCCAGCTACTCAGGAGGCTGAGGCGGGATGATTGCGTCAGCCTAGGAGTTGGAGGCTGCAGTGAGCTATAATCATCCCACTGCACTCCAACCTGGGTGACAGAGTAAGAGAGTGAAACCCTGCCTTAAAAAAATTAAAAAGTGTTTTATTGCCCAGGATGTGTTCTATCTTGGTGAATGTTTCATGTGAGCTTAAGAAAATATGTAGTCTTGTGTTGTTGGATACAGTAATAAATGTCAATTCGACCCTGTTAATTGGTGAGGTGCTCTTCGGTTTCACTATATTCCTACTTATTTTCTAACTGTTATCTGCCAATTACTGATTGACAGGGGTTGTTGAAGTATCCAGCTATGATATTGGATTTGTCTATTTCTCCTTGAAGTTCTATCAGTTTTGCCTCATGTATTTTGGCATTCTGTTTACATTTGAAAAGTGAAAATAGTATCTAATTTAAATTTCTTCTCTTTTAAATTAGAAGTGAGGTTGAATTATATATAAAGTGGTAGTTTGTTTTTCATATGTTCTTTATTTAATGTTTTGGTAGGTTTTGTTTCTGTTTTGTTTTTAACAGACTGTGTCCCCTTTTGTTTATTTTGCCTGGAATGTGATGCATCCTTTCTGTCAGCAAGGAAAAATTTTATTCTCTGGCTCCCATAACCATCATCTCCTTTTTTCTTGTCTTGGGGTTTTGGTCTTTTGAGGTGCACTTTTCATTTTGATATCAGCCACCCACAACTTCAATTATTCTTTGTACAGCCTTGAATGATTTTAATTCTGCCTTTGTATCTTTTGTTCCTGTGCCAGGCTTTGTTATTGCAAGGGTGGGAAAGTACAGGCCATGGAGTGAAACCGTCAGAGTTCAGACCCTGACTCCAACACTTACTGCTGGGGTGACTTTGAGCAACTTATTTATCCTCCTTAGTTCCCTCAATTATAAAATGGGGGCAATAATAATAGTAAGGATTAAATGAGTTAATACATGTAAAAATACTTTGAATAAAGCACGATATATAGGAAATGTTAAATAAACGTGAGCAATTTTGTTGCTGTTATCATCATCATCTCTTAGGGTGTCCATCTCACTTTTTATCTCATCTTGCCTTTTCATCCTAGCTTGTTTCTCCTTTGTTGCTTTCGGTTCCTGCTTCACTTAAAGTTAGGTCTTTCTGCACCTTATGGAAGATACCAAAGAGTTTTCTTGAAATTTGGCTTCAAGTGCTGCAAAAAACAAGTTTCAGCCTGGCCCAGTGGCTCACCCCTGTAATCCCAGTACTTTGGGAAGCTGAGGCAGGTGGATTGCTTGAGCCCAGGAGTTTGAGACCATCCTGGGCAACATTGTAAAACCCTGTCTCTACAAAAAATACAAAACAAATTAGCCAGGTATGATGGCACACATACCTTATTCTCAGCTACTTGGGAGGCTGAGGCAGGAGGATCACTTGAGCCCAGGAGTTTGAGGCTGCAGTGAGCTGTGATGCACCTACAGCCATGCATGACCACTGCACTCCAGCCTGGCTGATACGGTGAGATCCTGTCCCAAAAAAAAAAAAAAAAGAGTTCAGAGATAAATTCTTCCGGTTAATCTCCATATGACGTTCCTTTGCATTTTTTTTTTTTTTTTACATTTTACAATTTTTTTTCACAGGCTCCACATGTTGTTTTCTGCCTTCCTTATCCTTCAAGATCAATCTGTTTATGCTGTGTCTGCAGAGATGGTAGATGAATTGCCCTTGACCTCACTTTCAGATCATTTTGTGATGACCTCTTTCCTTTCCTTCTGCAGCTAGAGAGCCAATGATGTGATGTGCATAGCTCCCACTCAGTTTCTAGATAGTTTTCCCTTTTAATATCTCCTGTCCACAACCATGGCCTCATCTCCTACCTCTATGCCCTACCCAGCAGATGCAGCATAAAACAAACCATAATTTTCATCATGTCCTGCAAACTGACTTCCTTTGTGTATATCTTCTTTTGCAGCAGCTTATTTAAAACAAAACAAAACAAAAAAACAGGTTTTTGCCAAGGAGGGTGGTTCATGCCTGTAATCCCAACTACACAGGAGGCTGAGTTGGAAGGATTGCTTGAGCCTGGGAGTTTGAGACTAGCCTGGGCAACATAGCAAGACCCTGTCCTTTCTTATAACCATATTCAAAAGCTTAAAATTCCTTTCTAGCCTATGCATGAGGGCCCATGATTAAAATTCGAATGCTGAGTGCTCCAGGAAGGCCTTCTCTGACTTCATGGGAATATTGTTTTCTAGGATTTTCATGATATACAAGGCATGGCATAAATGGATCTCTCAAATAAGTGCTGGAGGAACTACACTGGGAAGCATACACTAAGGAAAGCAAGCAGACCCTTGTGGGGTTCTGTCAGTGTTGGGCTCATATTGTCTGACATGGATCTTTGTCAACCCAGGGAACCGTTTGTCCAGAAAGTGCTGAATTTCTCTTTATTCACTCATTCATTGTGTGACCTTTGAAAAGTCACTCACTGCCCAGTTGAAAAGTTTACCTTATTTTTCCAAGTGCAGGAGAGGAAAGCAGAGCTGGGGTAGAGGGGATAGAAGTCATTTACCAATTCATTACCAATCCATTCCTGAATTTCTGCTATTCTCCTCTTTCTACTCTTGCACCCAAATCAGAGTTTAAGTTATAATCACAACATAAAGAGAACAGGAGCCATTACTCTGATGAAAACCAAGGCGAGCTAGAGCTAAATATTACCAAGTGCCTTCTGTGTGCCCAGAGCTATGTTTGACACGCATATCTCACTCACTCTCCCTAGTGCTTTTCCGAGCTTGACATAAAATCAGGCCCATTTTACAGATGTGCAAATGGTAAACTTAGCCAAGGTCACACAGCTGGTAAATCTACTTTTACTAGTGAAGTCTTTTCTCTTCTCTTCACTTTTCTTCTTCTCTTCTCTTCTCTTCTTTCTCTTCTCTTCACTTCTCTTCTTCTCTTCTCTTCTTTCTCTTCTATTCTCTCTCTTCTCTTCCTCTTCTCTTCTTTTCTCTCTCTTCTCTTCCTTGTCTCTTCTCTCTCTTCTCCTCTTCTCCTTTTCTGTCTCTTCTCTTCTCCGTCTCTCTTCTCTTCCCCTTCTCTTCTCTTCCTCTTCTCTTCTCTTCTCTCCTCTCCTCTCCTCACCTCTCCTGTCTTTTCTTTTCTTTTTTTTCTTTTCTTTCTTTTCTTTTCTTTTGAGACAGAGCCTCATTCTGTTGTCCAGGCTGGAGTGCAGTGGCGTGGTCATGGCTCATCATGGCTCACTGCAGTCTTGGTGCCCCAGGCCCGGGTGATCCCACCTCAGCCTCCCAAGTAGCCGGGACTATAGGCACATGCCACGATGCCTGGCTAATTTTTGTATTTTTTGTAAAGACAGGATTTTGCCATGTTACTCAGCCTGTTCTCCAACTCCCAGACTCAAGTGATTCATCCACCTCGGCCTCCCAAAGTGCTGGAATTATAGGCATAAGCCACCATGCCCGGCCAAATCTTTTCTCATTAGCCCAAATGTTCCCAAATCAAGCCACAAATTAGCTCTAGCTCAACATCAGCAAAGGAAGAGGGAAAAATATTTTACTTATTCAGTCTTTTAGTGTCTCCTTTTTATTGTAAAAGCAATTCTATTCTATTAAATAAAAATTATCAATAAGTATCTCTTTGTTCATACCACCTTATCACGGTCATTTCAGTTTTCAAAAAATCTGTTTCCTTGCTTGTCTACCTGATTTCATCTCTTTACAGAGTTACTATAATGGTATATATTTCACTCTATAGTCTATTTTTATCTAGCATTGTTTCTTAAAAGCATTTTCTATGCTAATACTTAGCTTTTGCAACTATCATTTTAATGACCGAAGAATATTCCATCCATCTTATAAGAGCTAATTTTACTTGTCTCCTAATGTAGGATATGTAAGTTATTTCTTTGCTATCACAGATGGTGTTGCATACTCATGTATACAGATTATTTTCATTGTGAATTATTTCCTTATGATAAATTCCCAGAAATGGGATTTCTGACTTAGAGAACATTCTTGTAGCTCTGTAAGCATTGTGCCAGATTGCTTTCTAAAAGTGTTGCACCAGATTGACTTCTAGGTAAGGCTGCAGAGTGATGTAGAACAACAGAAGCTCACTTTTAAAATACCTAATGAAATCAGCAACAACAAACATTTTTTAATCCTAAAAAGTCCTCAGCAATAACCGAAGAATGAATTACAACTTAATTCTACAAACATTGTGAAGTAGTGAATAAGGAGAGAAAACAAGATTCTGGTCTGGCGTATCTCCCAACCCAGAACCTGCCACCCCGCTATCTTGCTAAGAGTGACAGGGAGAGGAAAGCAGGTCAGTTGACAACATTCTAAGAGTTCTTGTTGGAAATCACCAATGGAGAGGAAAGAGGACTATGATGATGGCTGGGCAGCTGCACAAAAGGTCTAAGAGAAACTCTCTATCATGGAAGCCCCTGTGTGATGCTGGAGGACCTTAGTAGGGATGGGAAAAACCACCAGGTTTTGCATCTTCCAGGACCCTGTGCTGCGTGGGGACATGAGCTGAATCCTACAGGAGTGGGGCAAATCACTAGCTAGGATAGGAGTGAGATGGATCCATGGTTCAGGAAATGTAGACAGATTTCAGAGACAGGGTACAGTGCTCAGACTTTCCAGCAAGGGTAAGTGAGCCTTTCCCTTTACCCAACCCTATAGATTAAGGCTATAGGAAAGAAAGCCACACACCATTCCTTGAACAGTGGCCAACAACACTGTAGATAAGATAAACTGTCCCCAGATAATGTTGGGAAAAATGTCAAGAAGAATTTACCCAATTATATCAGAGCAGAATGGTAAGGCAATCATGCACATATCAGAGAGAGAGAGAGAGAATGTTTAACAGAAAACACGAACCAAGAGCCAGAAAATATTTCTGTTGAAACAATTTTGTAATAATAGAAGTTTAACTTTTTAAAGTTCATAAATGAATAGTATGTTATACTGGCAAAAGAACAGAAATATAGATTAATTGAATATAATTGAGAGTCCAGAAGGAAAACTCTTGCATTTATGGTGACTTGATTTTTGACAATGGTGCCAAGATGATTAAATAGGAAAAGAATGATCTTTTCAACAAATTGTACTGGAACAACCGAATTATACATGTAAAAGACTGAATTTGTAGTTCTGCCTCACATTATAGTGAAAAATTAACTCAAAATAGATCAAAGACTTAAATGTAAAAGCTAAAACTATAAAACTCTTAGAAGAAAACATAGATGCACATTTTTATGATTTTGGAGTAGGCAATGATGTCTTAAGACAACAAAAGCACAAGTGACAAAAGAAAAAATAGATAAACTGAACATCATTAAAATTAAAAACTTTTGTGCTTCAAAGGACAACATCAAATGAAAAATCCCACAGAATGGGTGAAATTTCTTACAAATTATATATCTTATAAAGGACTCAAATTTAGAATATATAAAGAGTTATCATAATTCCATAATAAAAAGACAAATAACCCAATTAAAAATGAGCAAAATATCTGAATAGACAGTTATTTACAGAAGACATACAGGCCAGGCACGTTGGGGCTGATGCTTTTGGGAAGTTGATATGGGGAAATCACTTGAGCCCTGGAGTTTGAGACCAGCCTGGGCAACATGACTAAACCCCATCTCTACAAAAAATACAAAAATTAGCTAAGCATGATGGTGTGTGCCTGCCTGTAGTCCCAGCTACTTGGGAGACAGAGACAGGAGGATCACCTGAGCCCAGTAGACAGGGGTTGCAGTGGCCAAGATTGTACCACTGCACTCCAGCCTGAGTGACAGAGTGAGACCCTGTCTCAAAAAAAAAAAAAAAAACAGATATACAAAGGGCCAATAAGCCCATGACAAGATGCTCAATGTTATTAGCCATCAGGGAAATGCAAATTAAAACCACAATGAGATACTACTTTGCAACAACTAGGATGGGTATAATTAAAAAGATGAAAAACAACAAGTATTGGTGAGGATGCAGGAAAATCAGAACTCTCATCTACCATAATGGGAATGTAAAATGGTGCAGTAGCTTTGAAAAAGAGCCTGTGACCATTCCTCCAAAGTTAAACACAATCCAATTTAATTTAACTCAGAAGTTAAACAATACAATTGTGGGCAGATCACTTGAGCTAAGTTCAAGACCAGCTTGGGCAACACAGCAAAAACCCGTCTCTACAAAAAAATACAAAAATTAGCCAGACGTGGTGGTGCATGCCTGTCGTCCCAGCTACTTGAGAGGCTGGGGCGGGAAGATCACTTGAATCTAGGAGGTTGAGGTTGCAGTGAGCAGGATGGTGCCACAGACCCTTCAGCCTGGGTGACAGCTAGGGCCGGTCTCAAATACATGCACGCACACACTCACACACTTTTTTAAGTGAAAGAAGCCAGTTGCAAAAGAACACATATTATATGATTCCCTTTATATAGGCAGAATAGGTAAATTTATAGAGACAGAAAGTATATTAGTGGTTGCCAGGGTACGAAGTGGGTGGGGGAGGGATTTGGCAGGTGACAGCTAAAAGGTGTGGGGTTTCTATCCAATGTAATGAAAAGTTCTAAAATTGATTGTGGTAATGGTTTCACAGCTCTGCGAATATTAAAATATATTTACATATACGAGTGGTTTTGGTATGCTAAAAGTATAATTGAATTGTACACTTGAACTAGTTGGATTATATGATATGTAAATTACATTTCAATAAAGCTGTAGAAAGTTTGTAGATGAAGTGATACAACTACTAAATTAGAGAAGTAGAGGAACTGAAGAGTCAGAGAAACAGATTGGGAATAAAATAATGCCATTAATGATCTAATAAGTGAATCAGAACAAGCAAGAACTAAAGTATACAAGGCTAGACATCAAATATATGGCTTAGAAATAAGGTTTGAGATAATTACACTTACAACAGAAGAAAAGAGAAAAACATTGACGCAATTAGAGACAATACAATTGATATGGAGACCAAATAATGCTAGTTCCTCAAGAACTCCAATCAATAGTATAAATAATATATACAAAGATACAGATGCAGAAACTTCTCCTAAAATGAACAATTGTTTCTACCAATTGTAAGAGTATGCTATGCTCCAAGAAAAACTGATACATAATAATTGACCAGAAAATATAACATAATTAAGTTATTGGACTTCCAGAGTAAATATCTGATGGGCCTCAGTTTCTGCACAGCAATTTAAAACACACACACACACACACACACACACACACACACACACAAACAGAATAGAGCAATATCTGCACGCCTTTGAAGGCAAGAAAATATGACATATTACTCTCAGCTAAGTCACTGTTAAAAATACAAAAGCAGCAGGTGGTCATTCTCAAACACATACAAGCTGAGAGAGTTGAGCACCTATAAGCCCCTTCTCGGAAAAAAGAAAAAAAAAATTAGGCTGGGCATGGTGGCTTATGCCTGTAATACTAGCACTTTAGGGGGCCAAGGCAAGCAGATTGCTTGAGCTCAGGAGTTTGAGACCAGCCTGGGCAACATAGCAAGACCGTATCTCTACAAAAAATAAAATAATTTGCTGGGGGTGGTGGCGTGTGCCTGTGGTCCCACCTACTCAGGAGGCTGTGAGAAGACTGCTTGAGCCCAGGAGGTTGAGGCTGTAGTGAACTGTGATTGCACCACTGCACACTTTGACCTGGGCAACGAGTGAGACCCTGTCTCAAAAAAGAAAGAGAAAAAGAGAGAAAGAATGAAAGAAAAAGAGAGGAAAGAAGGAAGGAAGGAAGGAAGGGAGGGAGGGAGGGGAAGGAAGGAAGGAAGGAAGGAAGGAAGGAAGGAAGGAAGGAAGGAAGGAA
>NW_012101610.1:390402-406169 GCF_000951045.1 Mandrillus leucophaeus
AAAAAAAAAAAAAAAAAAGAAAAATATTTAAACATGAGCTGCACTGGACCTTCAAAAATATGGGCTTTAGAATCAGAGAGACACAGCATCCTTTCTCGGCTTCAATTTACTCACCCAAAAAATGGCGGTGCGGGGAACATTTATGGTTGCAGAGGTTGGAGGTGTTATACATGAATACATGGCACACACTAGGGGTTACATCAGTGTTTGTTGCTATTCTGATTATTGTCATTATCAATAATACCAGGTACTGGCCGGGCGTGGTGGCTCACACCTGTAATCCCAGCACTTTGGGAGGCCAGGGCAGGAGGATCACCTGAAGTCAGGAGTGCAAGACCAGCCTGGCAAACATGGTGAAACCCCATCTCTACTAAAAATACAAAATTAGCTGGGCGTGGTGGCACACGCGTATAATCCCAGCTACTTGGGAGGCTGAGGCAGGAGAATTGGTTGAACTCCAGAGGCAGAGGTTTCAGTGAGCTGAGATTGCGCCATTGCACTTCAGCCTGGGGGACAAGAGCGAAACTCTGACTCAAATAATAATAATAATAGTAATAATAATACCAGAGAGTCATCAATGTGCTTCTCAGTGATCTCAGCAAAAAAGGATTCTTCGAATCCTCAGAGAAAGATTTTCTTGATCAGAATTCTCTGAAAAGTAGGTTCTGATTAATAAGTTTTCTGATTGGAAAATGATTCACCTACAACTCCTGCTCTTTTCAATCCTTGTGGAATATCTTTTCAGAGAGCTTTTATGTCCCTGTTAGTAGAATCTAGTGGGCATAGTTTATCTTTCTGAAGTGACTGGAGATTGTTCAGGCCCTGC
Source organism: Mandrillus leucophaeus (assembly GCF_000951045.1). Lineage (NCBI taxonomy): Eukaryota > Metazoa > Chordata > Mammalia > Primates > Cercopithecidae > Mandrillus > Mandrillus leucophaeus. The sequence goes on from NW_012101610.1 coordinate 391,229, forward strand.
GTGGAGTGGTAGGTGGTGGACAAAGTACAGATATTGACAGCCATATCAGACACCAAGCAGGACCACAGCTGTACGTGTAAGGATGTGTCAGGCAGGGTGAATGTGTGCTGACTTCAGGACACACCTTGGGGGCTGAGTGTTGTAAAGCAACCCCCAGCACTGAGGTCCTAAACTTTAATTCTCCAAAAAGAGCTTAGTCACTTGAGCTCCAGGGATTTACAATCTTGCTGAATTAATTCAAGTAAAAGAGTCCAATGAAGAAAATATCTTCAGTTCTGGAGATTTTTCCCTTGTCAAACAATTGTCCTAGTTCCTGAAAATAAACATCTATGAAACCCAACTTGCTTTAACTTCCCAGTCTTGGTAGCAAAATGGGCATCTTGAATCTAGGTCTGCATTCAGCATCACTTGCTGGCTATATGGCTTTGGATAAGTTAGCCAGTTTCTTTGAGCTTCCATTATTTCATCTGTGTTATTACATACCTGCCTTAGAAGGTTACTGGGAAGACTGTAGGGGGTAATACAGGCAAAACACCCATAGTTAAGCACCTGTTACTTCTCTTCTTCTTAACTTTAATTCCCTTGTCTCATCTGTTTCTTTTCCTTTGATCAAATTACTTGCAGAAAGAAGCTGAGCCTTTGTCTACCAGTATATATGGGGCCGCCATGTTGCACAGACCTAGGTGATGCCATTTGCATCATGGTCCAGTTTTGCTTTAGGAGGTGCCATTGACATGATCCATAGTGTGAATGGTACTGTGTTGTGGTTGTACAACACAGTGGCCCCAAGTTCTAGTCCCTTTCAGCCTAGACATAGAAGGAGACTTCAGTGTATGATATAATTTTCCTGCCTCTTCCCCTTCACCCACAGAGGGACCAAATGTAGCCAAATGGCTGATGAAAGGGTTCAAGCTCAGAGAATCCAAACCAAGGTCAGGTGTCCTGTCCAAATAGGGATTCCAGGAGCCTGAGACCAGGCCTTACGAGTCCAACTGGGACCTGAATACCAGGAAGAGTATGTATTAATACAATCCCCATATTGGAAAAGGCATGGGATTAGTAGGGGTGGGTCTTTTAACCAAGGATGTAAGTGTTGTAAAAAACAAATCAGAAACAAGCACAGATCATGGGGATTCAGGATCACACTTACACCCTCTGAGCCAGGCAGTGACGATGGCATAGGGGAAGTCGACCTCGCCTGGGACAAGGGAGACAAGCTGGTTCAGAGCAATGCTCTAGGAGCATAGCAGCTATGGACCTATCTTTACCATAACTGTTTGTAATATGACCATTCAGTAGTGAAGACTGTAGACTTTGGAATCACACAAGCTGGGATTCAACTCCCTGCATTTTCACTTACTTACTGTGTTACTTGGGCAAGTTGCAGAAAGGCTCTCGACCTCAGTCTTCTCATCTACAACACACAGACGGTAATGCCTAACTTTACATGCATGATCTTGTTTAATCCTCAAGCCACCTCTGTGAATTAGGTGCCATTATTATCCCCATTTTACAGATGAAGAAACTGAGGCCTGTGGAGAGGTTAAAGACTCGCCTAAGGTCATAAAGATAGTAAGGGATGGAGCTAGAATGTAAACCCAGGTCTCTTAAACGCCAAGACCCCCAGCTTTCTGGGTCCAGGACCAAGACTCTCCCATGTCTGTGTGGTACAGGTCTCAGAACTCATCATCCCCACAATGGAGACAGCCCGGCAGTCCTTCTTCTTGAAAACCTACTTAGACCATGAGATTCCAACGCTGTTTGTGGGCCCCACAGGCACTGGCAAGTCAGCCATCACCAACAACTTCCTTCTCCACCTTCCCAAGAATATGTACCTGCCCAACTGCCTCAATTTCTCTGCCAGAACCTCAGCCAATCAGACCCAGGATATCATCATGTCCAAGCTGGATCGACGACGGAAGGGCCTTTTCGGGCCTCCCATAGGGAAGAAAGCAGTGGTGTTTGTGGGTAAGGCATTGAGCTGGGTCTGGACACAACCAGATTCTTCCACCATAAGCTGCAACAAACTACAGCTTCCGCTTGTAGTGCCACTGTAAATGCCTTACTCTTCCTGGGAGATCAAATATTTCTGGTTAATGTAGTTTAGTATTCATTCCCTCCTCTTCCTTTTCTTCTTCCTCCTTCCCTCCCTCCTTTCCTTCTTCCCTCCTTCCCTCCTTCCTTCCTTCCTTCTTTCTTACTTTCCTTTCTTCCTTTCCTTCCTTTCTTCCTTTCTTCCTCATAGTGAGTAGTAATTTCAGAAGGGGACTGTGCTGTTTGCCTGCTGGCATTTCCAAAAGCAACACACATCTTGTGATAAACCCCTTGTTCCATTTGATGTCAGATAAATGTCCTATCACTAAATGGAGAAACCTAATACTTGCTAAATAAACATTTGCGAAATAAGCACAGTGAATTTTCCCAGGACTTTAACTGTTTTACAAAGCATTTCCTCATTTAGGTCACTTGAGCCCCACAGCCCTGTGGGCTTATTAACCATCATTGTCATTTTACGAGTCAGTGCATTGAAGCTCCAGAAGGTTAAATTTCCTGTTTGGGATCAAATATCTAGAACATTCTAGAGCTGTGACCCAAACCCAGGCTTTTTAGTGCCAAATACATTATATTTTCCACTATCTTCCTGTTGACACATAGAGCTCTCATTTAGCAATAGTAATGCCCCACACTTCTGGATTATTTCATGATCTGCCTTTAAAACTCATGTATTCAGAGGAAATATTGCCTGAGTTCATATCCTTGCCAGCTAACAGCTCCTCTGAGGCAGGGGTCCTATTTTATTTTACATTCCTTTTCTTTTTCTCCTTTTCTCCATCTCACTCTCCCTCCCTATTTTTATGGTATATTCAAAAACAGGGTAAGCGTTGCAGCCAAACAGATCTAGTTTCAAATCTTACTTTTTTGAGAGAGGGAAGATCTCACTCTGTCATCCAGGCTGGAGTGCAGAGACACAATCCCAGCTCACTGCAGCCTCCAACTCCTGGGCCCAAGTGATCCTGCTACCTCAGCCTCCCACGTAGCTAGGACTACAGGCACATGCCATCAATCTTGGCTAATTTTTCTATTCTTTGTAGAGACGGGGGTCTCGCTTTGCTACCCAGGCTGGGTGAACTCCTGGCCTCAAGTGATCCTCCCCGCTTGGCCTCCCAAAGTGTTTGGATTACAGGCGTGAACCACTATGCCCAACTTCAAAGCTTACTTTTTAGCCCTAGGTATATTGTGACTTAACGTCCCTGACCCTCAGTTCCTCACCTTTAACATAGAGTTATACTCTCTTCCTTATAAAGTTAGTATTGGATTAGATGAGATAATATATATAAAGCTCCTAAAATGTTACCCTACACAAACTGGGTATTCAAACAGTATTTGTTGAAGAAAAACTTAAAGAGCCCCTATTTTATTGAGTGCCTCTGATGTGCCAGGACTGAGTAATATGCTATTGGGGAAAATGCAGTCCCTGCCCTTGGGGAAGTCTTAATATATTCTTCCGTTTGGGTTTTCTCATCAAAATCCCCCGCTCAGGCTGGGCACGGTGGCTCATGCCTGTAATCCCAGCATTTTGGGAGGCCGAGGCAGGTGGATCACTTGAGGTCAGGATTTTGAGACCAGCCTGGCCAGCATGGTGAAACCCCATCTCTACTAAAAATACAAAAATTAGCTGGGCGTAGTGGCGTGTGCCTGTAATCCGAGCTACTTGGGAGACTGAGGCAGGAGAATCACTTGAACCCGGGAGACGGAGTTTGCAGTGAGCCAAGATCGCACCACTGCACTCCAGCCTGGGTGACAGAGCAAGACTCTGTCTCAAAAACAAAAACAAAATAAACAAACGAACAAACCCAGCTCAAAGCCTAGGAGCTCATCATCTGTTGTTCCCCTTGAAGTTCAACTATTACCTGTTGGTCAAATTAAATACTCTATTGGCTGTGAGCTTGTGGGAGCTTGATTGTTGCCATCATATGGGGAGCAATTAACAAAATGTCTAGCACTTAGTAGACAATCTATTTTGCTTAAGAGAAATGGGAAAAAAATTAAATGCCTGTTTTCTTTTTGTTTTTCGTTTCTTTTTTCTTTTTGAGGCAGGATCTCACTCTGTTGCCCAGGCTGGAGTGCAGTGGCACAATCTTGGCTCACTACAACCTTTGCCTCCAAGGCTCAAACAATCCTCCTACCTTAGCCTCCTGAGTATGGGACCACAGGCATGAGCCACCACACCTGGCTAATTTTTTTTTTTTTTTTTGTAGAGACAGGGTTTCACATGTTGCCCAGGCTGGTCCCAAACTCCTGAGCTCAAGCGATCTGCCTGCCTCGGCCTCCCACAGTGCTGGGATTATAGGCATGAGCCACCACGCCCGGCCAAGCCAGTTTGTTAATGTCAGTCTATGCATCCTTATAGTCACAGTGGACACAGATTTCAATGAGGCAGGAGAGGCCAGAACTCAGGAAAACCCCTCCCAATCTGGTCAGGGCATCCATTGACTAAGCCCTCACTGGAATGGGGAATGGAAACCTGGGAACAGATTCCCCTGCAGGGGAATTGCCATCTCTTACCTGCTGTGAGAGCAGAGGATGCCATGGAACTTGCAATGACTGTGTCTGTGGCTTCTTTCCCCAGATGACCTCAACATGCCAGCCAAAGAGGTGTATGGGGCCCAGCCCCCCATCGAGCTCCTGAGGCAGTGGATTGACCACGGTTACTGGTTTGACAAGAAAGACACAACCAGGCTGGACATCGTGGACATGCTGCTCGTGACAGCCATGGGGCCCCCCGGGGGAGGAAGGAATGACATTACTGGTATGTGAAGGAAAGAGCTCATTCCTCTTTCCCTCCATCCCCAGCAGAGCTGGGCCACCTTTATGAAAGGAGGGTCGGTGTGCCACAGTCTCCTGCCAAACCACATGGCCGGAGCGTGGAGCAGAAGCGTGTTTAGGCTACAGGCTTCATGCTGGAAATGGTGTGAAATAGGAGGGGACGATGACAAGAAGATGTGAGTAGTGTTTGGCTAGGCCCCAGAGAAACAGAGTCTCATATGCAAAGTAGAGTTCAGTGTGGCCAGCATGTGTTCTGGGAGGGAGGCTTGATCCAGAAGCCTCAACTAGGGGTGCACGACAGTCATCCATTGTATTTGTTATAATTCTTTAGGTTGCCAGAGACAGAACACCTAACCCAAAGTGCCCTAAGCAAAATTAATAACAATAAAAAATAGCAAATAAATGAATCAATGGATATATTGCTTCACCTGCAACTTGATCCACCTAGTCCTGTAGATCTGTACTTCTATTCTGATATACATTATTGTTTAAGAACCTTCATACCAAGTGGGCGCAGTGGCTCGTGCCTGTAATCTCAGCACTTTGGGAGGCTGAAGCGGGTAGATCGCTTGAGGCCAGGAGTTCGAGACCACCCTGGCCAACATAGTAAAACCCCATCTCTACTAAAAATTAAAAAATTAGCTGGGCTTGGTGGCTTGCGCCTGTAGTCCCAGCTACTCGGGAGGCTGAGATTTTTAAAATACAAAAATAAAGACATATTACAACATGGATGAAACTTAAAGACACTATTGTCTTTAAGTGAAATAAACCATATCATTAAGTGAAATAAACCATTCACAAAAAGACAAATATTGTGTGATTCCACTTATATGAGGTACTCAAAGTAGTCAAATTGATAGAGACAAGAAGCAGAATAGTGGTTGTCAAGGTCTGAAGGGAGGGGAGATTGAGGAGTGAATGAATGAATGAATGAATTTTCATTTGGGAATATGAAGCTTCTGTAGATGAATGGTGGAGATGGTTGCACAACAACGTGAATGTGCTTGATGCCTCTGAACTGTACACTTACAAATGGTTAAAATGGCCAATTTTATGTTGTATATATTTTATCACAATAAAAACTTTTTATTTTTTTATTTAATTAATTTATTTTTTGAGACAGAGTCTCGCTCTTGTCGCCCAGGCTGGAGTGCAATGGCATGATCTCGGCTCACTGCAACCTTTGCCTCCGGGTTTGAGTGATTCTCCTACCTCAGTTCCCTAAGTAGCTGGGATTACAGGCACCCGCCACCATGCCCGACTAATTTTATGTATTTTTAGTAGAGATGAGATTTCATCCTGTTGGCCAGGCTAGTCTCGAACTCTGGACCTCAGGTGATCCACCCACCTCGGCCTCCCAAAGTACTGGGATTACAGGCATGAGCCACTGCGCCAGGCCAAAGGGATGAAATCTGAAACCCAACAAGTCTCTGGATCCAGCTACGAATTTGTAGGAAATACAGAGGACAGAGGAACATGATGAACTGCATCATAAGTGTGTAATCAACAAAATCCTGACTATGAAAACTCTCAGTCAAATAGCCCAGATCTTCAACAGATAAGACACATAAGAAAGGAATGGAGGGAAAAACCTATAAATTAAAGAGAGACCTTAAAAAATACACATGAGGCCGGGCGCAGAGGCTCACATCTGTAATCCTAGCAGTTTGGGAGGCTGAGGCGGGTGAATCACCTGAGGTCAGGAGTTTGAGACCAGCCTGGCCAATATGACAAAACCCCATCTCTACTAAAAATACAAAAATTAGCTGGGCGTGGTGGTGCATGCCTGTAATCCCAGCTACTTGGGGTTGAGGAAGGAGAATTGCTTGAACCAAGGAGATGGAGGTTGCAGTGAGCCGAGATCGCGCCACTACACTCTAGACTGTGCAATAGGAGTGAGACTCCATCTCAGGGGGAAAAAAAAAAAAAAAAGCATATGGTTAACTGGCAGAATTAAACAATTAAACCCTGGTGTCTACAAATAAATGCTTGAAATGCTTGGATGGTAAAAACCATGAAGGAAATGCAAGACAGCAATTACTATAAAAGTCAGAAGAGTGATAACTTTTGGAGGAAGAAAAGGAGAGAGTTTGATTGGGATGGGCTCTGTTGAGAGGCTTTTGTGGAGGGCTGGCAAAATTCTATTTTGTTTTTGTTTTGTTTGTCTGTTTGTTTTGAGACGGAGTCTTGCTCTGTCGCTCAGGCTGGAGTGCAGTGGCACAATCTCGGCTCACTGCAACCTCCGCCTCCTGGGTTCAAGCAATTCTTCTGCCTCAACATCCCGAGTAGTTGGGACTATGGGCATGTGCCACCACGCCCGGCTAATTTTTGTATTTTTAGTAGAGACGGGGTTTCGCTATGTTGGCCAGGCTGGTCTCAGTCTCTTGACCTCGTGATCTACCCGCCTTGGCCTCCCAAAGTGCTGGGATTACAGGAGTGAGCCACCACGCCCGGCCGGCAAAATTCTATTTCTTAATCTTGACAGTAGATGCTAAGAGTATTAACCTTATAATGACTTGCTAAACTATACATTTGTTTTGTGTGGTTTTCTGCATCTATCTTTTACTTGTAACAAAAAAAATGTTTTAAAGATATACAGGCAAACCTATAGAGACAGAAAGTAGATTATTAGTTGCTGAGAACCATGGGAAAATGGGGAGTGACTGCTAATGGGTACAAGGTTTCTTTTTAGCGCAATTAAAATGTTCTAAAATTGTGATAATGGTTGCACAACCCTGAATATATTAAAAATCATTGAATAATTGTACTTTAAATGGGCGAATTGTACAATATGTGAGTTATTATTGGGATATCAATAAAGCTGGTATATATCGATATAAATAAGTACGTAAATATAGATATCTAATAATGATAGATTAGACAGATAGATGCATAGATATATAGATACATAGAACGATGATAGATAGATTAGATAGATAGATGATATAAGGATACCAAATTAATAGTAGTTACCTTGGGTAGGGGAGAATGGATTTGGCGCATATAAAGTAAGTGAAAGAAGGAGATTTTCACTTTCAACAAAAGTATTCCTGAATCGTGACTCTTTTACAATGATCATGTATTGCCTTTGTCTTTTAAAAACAATCTTGAGGCTGGGTGCAGTGTCTCATGCCTGCAATCCCAGCACTTTGGGAGGCCGAGGCCGGCAGATCACCTGAAGTCAGGAGTTTGAGACCAGCCTGGCCAACATGATGAAACCCCGTCTCTACTAAAAATACAAAAATTAGATGGGCATGGTGGCGCGCACCTGTAGTCCCAGCTACTCCGGAGGCTGAGGCTGGAGAATCGCTTGAGCCCGGGAGGCAGAGGTTTCAGTGAGCTGAGATGGCACCACTGCACTCCAGCCAGGGCAACAAAGCGAGACTCCATCCCTAAAAAAAATATATAATATAATATAATGTAATGTAATATAATATAATAATCTTGAACGCTAAACTAGCACGGTCAGTAGAACTTCTGCAGTATGGCGATGCTCTATATCTGTACTGAGAAATACAGTAGCCACTAGCCACATGTGGCTCTTGAGCACTTGAAGTGTGGCGAGACTAAGGAAGAGCATTTTTAATGTTATTTAATATTAATTAATTTAAGTTTAAATTGCTGCAGGTGACTAGAAGCTGCCATATTGCACAGCACAGCTCTAGAACATGAAGCCAGAAGGCTAAGCCAACTCTCCTGCATCCTAGGGTCACAGACAGTGTGAGAATATGTGTTTTCCAGGATGATTCACTTGTGCGTTGTGTCCCCCAGGACGATTCACTCGCCATATGAATATCGTTTCCATCAATGCCTTTGAGGATGACATTTTAACCAAGATTTTCAGTTCGATTGTTGACTGGCACTTCGGGAAAGGGTTTGATGTGATGTTCTTAAGGTAAGAGGTTCCCACGTCTTCCCGGATATTGGGCTGGGGGTTCTCAGTTTCCGGCCCCTCCTTGAATACTGTGCCATCCCTTTCCTCCCAAGGTATGGAAAGATGCTGGTCCAAGCTACTAAGACAATTTATAGAGAGGCAGTGGAGAACTTCTTGCCAACTCCCTCTAAGTCACATTACGTCTTTAACCTGCGGGACTTCTCACGAGTGATTCAAGGGGTCCTGCTGTGCCCTCACACACACCTGCAGGTCAGTCACTATCATTTGACTACCAAAATCATTCAGCATGTCCTTGGCTACATGGAACATGTAGTAATAGCAGTAATAGCTAACTTTTATTAAGCACTTCATCTATGCTAGGCGTTGTGCTAAGCATTTTATAAACATTATCTAGTTCAATCCTCACATCAACCCCAGGACTTAGCTACTATTTGAGAACTACGACCTCAGGGACCATCTTCCACTCGTTTGAATAATTAACTCTGGATTTTTAGGATGTAGAAAAATGTATCCGACTTTGGATCCATGAGGTTTATCGGGTCTTCTATGACCGTCTGATTGACAAGGAGGACAGAGAGGTCTTCTTCAACATGGTGAAGGAAACCACCTCTAATTGCTTCAAGCAGTCCGTAGAGAAGGTAAATCAGATTCTGTGATCATTTGGCCTCAGAAATGGTTCCAAGTGTTTAACTATGTTACTCTCAGATTTCAGGTTCCCTTCCTGTTGGAGACTCCCAGCTCTGCACTCTGAATCTCAGGAAACAGTATTGAGTCAACTGCTCTTTTGATTTGGTGATATTTCACTCGGTCCAACGTTGCTTCCCTTCTGTTGTAACATATAAGTTTGAATCCAATCAAAATGGCTTAACATTTACAATAACATTATTTGTTTATAATGACCTTAAACACATTTTTAGGATCAATTAATTGGTGACTTGAGAAATGAACTGTATTATACATTGTCATGATTTGACTGAGGTCCTATAAAGCCCAAGTGGAAGATTGTTATGGTCTTCCAGGTGCGAATATTTTCTCTTTTCCATTTTCATATAAGAAAAGTTGTTTTAAACATCTATATTTGCATCATCTGGTTATTCTTTCACTGCTAGGAAGCTGTGATTTCTCCATAGAAAAATTTCAAGTGTTTCATCTTGCGTTCAGAGGCCAAGTGCAAAAGCGTCACTGGGTTCTAACATAGGAAGAGGAGGCATCTAAAACATTCCTACTTCAGGCACAGAGTGGGGAACAGGGGTAGTGTCTATACCTCTAGTTGGTGGAGGATCAAGCACAGAAGAAATGATGCCATCCTTCAGCTGTCTTTTCTGGGGACCATACAAACTGACTACCAATGTTTTAATCACTTGGTAAATAGACTGATTCAAGCGTTTATACTCTAATGTCCTTTCTTTTAACAAATAATTATTTATTTTTAGAGGTAGGACCTCATTCTGTCACCCACGCTGGAGTGCAATGGTATGATCATAGCTCAGTGCAGCCTCAAACTCCTGGGCTCAAGCAGTCTTCCACCTCAGCCTCCTGAGTAGCAGGGATTACAGGTGTGCACCATGATGCCCAGCTAATTTTTTCTTACTTTATTGTAGAGACTGGGTCTCACTATGTTGCCCAGGCTGGTCTTGAAGTCCTGAGCTCAAATGATCCTTCTGCCTCGGCCTCCCAAAGTGCTCAGGCATGAGCCACCATGCGCAGCAATGTTCTTTCATTATAGTCTTTACAAGCATGAAATCCACACATTATGTTTAAAACACAAAAAGACTGGGCTGGGCATACTGTCTCATGCCTGTAATCCTAGCACTTTGGGAGGACGAGCTGGGCAGATCACCTGAGCTCAGGAGTTCAAGACCAGCCTGGCCAACATGATGAAACCCCATCTCTACAAAAATACAAAAATTAGCCAGGCATGATGGAGCGTGCCTGTAATCCCAGCTGCTTGGGAGGCTGAGGCAGGAGAATCGCTTGAACCCAGGAGGCAGAGGTTGCAGTGAGCCGAGATTGCGCCATTGCACTCCAGCCTGGACGACAGTGTGAGACTCCGTCTCAAAACAAAACAAAACAAAACAAAGACTGATGATCCATGGGCTTGAAGGATGTGCGCAGAGGAAATAAGCACGTCTCCCATGCCCTCCCTCCATGCTCTCCCTACCAGCCTGGCTGGGCCATTCGCTGAATGCCCAGCTGAGATTTACTTTTCTCACAGGTGCTTATCCATTTGTCACCCACTGGAAAGATTGTCGATGATAACATTCGAAGCCTCTTTTTTGGAGATTATTTCAAGCCAGAAAGTGATAAAAAAATCTACGATGAGATCACTGACCTGAAACAGCTGACTGTGGTCATGGAGCACTATCTGGAAGAATTCAACAACATCAGCAAGGCCCCCATGTCCCTGGTCATGTTCAGGTTTGCCATTGAGCACATCTCCAGGATCTGCCGTGTCCTGAAGCAGGACAAAGGCCACCTGCTCCTGGTGGGCATAGGGGGCAGTGGGCGGCAGAGTGCCACCAAACTGTCCACATTCATGAACACATATGAGCTATACCAGATCGAGATCACCAAGAACTACACAGGCAATGACTGGCGAGAAGACCTTAAGAAGATCATGCTGCAGGTTGGTGTGGCCACCAAAAGCACCGTGTTCCTCTTTGCCGACAATCAGATCAAGGACGAGTCATTTGTGGAGGACATCAACATGCTTCTGAACACAGGCGATGTGCCTAACATCTTCCCTGCTGATGAGAAGGCTGACATCGTGGAGAAGATGCAGACGGCAGCCAGGACCCAAGGAGAGAAGGTTGAAGCCACTCCTCTTTCTATGTATAACTTCTTTATTGAGAGGGTGAGAAAGAACCTTCACATTGTCCTTGGTAAGAAGAAGAAAACTCCATTTGCCCTTGCTCCTCTGGGTGTTTTGGGGTCTTCCGAGTGCCCTGAGCAATGCAATCCCTTACAATGGTCCCAGGGTTGATCTAGCCAATGCACCAGCTCGGGGTCAGGGCCTGGAGTTCCTCTGGCAACTTTTTCCTCTCTTCCAAACAGCATTTTTTTTTAGAGACAGTCTTGCTCTGTCGCCCAGGCTGGAGTGCAGTGGTGAGATCTCAGCTCGCTGTACGTAACCTCTGCCTCCCAGTTTCAAGCGATTCTGGTGCCTAAGCCCCCGGAGTAGCTGCTATTACAGGCGCGTGCCACACCTGCTAATTTTTGTATTTTTAATAGAGAGAGGGTTTCACCATGTTGGCCAGGCTAGTCTCAAACTCCTGGCCTCAAGTGATCTGCCCACCTTGGCCTCCCGAAGTGCTGGGATTACAGGCATAAGCCACCATGCCGGACCCTGAACAATTTCAAACCTGTCCCTCTCTCTTCAATTCCCTGAATTCTCCTCTGAGAATTACCCTTGCACAGAATGACATCTGGGGTTTTCTCTGTGAATGACATTCGCAATCTATCTAGAAACCTAGCAATGGTGTTTAGTACTTCCCTTTCTTTACCAAGTCCTGTCTATTTTACCTCCAGTTGTCTCTCTTATCTCTATCTCCATCACCTTCACATTAGCTAGGCTGCCGTCCTCTTACCCAGGCTCACCTCTGCAACTTTCTGATCATTCTAGCTCCATTCTTGTCTGTTCCATGAAGCCAGGCTGATTTTTTTCATATGCTGCAAATATCATTGTGTTCATGCATGCATACACACACACACATTGGGATAAGGGCCAAAATTACTAACCTGCAGTCCTGCAGTCTCATAGGGCCATAAGGCCACCTGCCAGACTGTCCTCTGTATCCTCTCCACCTTCATCATTTCAAACCATCCCCCTTTCTCTTTGTTCTTTTTCTTTTTCTTTTTTTTTTTTTTTTTTCTTTTTTTTTTGAGATAGGGTCTTGCTCTGTCACCCAGGCTGGAGTGTAGTGATGTGGTTCTAGCTCACTGCAGCCTCAACTTCCTGGGCTCAAGTGATTCTCTCACCTCAGCCTCCTGAGTACCTGGGACTACAGGCACATACCACCAAGCCCAGCTAATTTTTTCCATTTTTGTAGAGACAGGGGTGTGGGGTTCACTTTGTTGCTCAGGCTGGTCTCAAACTCCTGGGCTCAAATGATCTTCCTGCCTCAGCCTCCCAAAGTGTTGGGACTATAGGCGTGAGCCACTGTGCCAGGCCTCTGTTCTTTACCCTCACTGACCTTTCACTTCACCTAGACATCATGCTCCCTTCCGCCACACATCGTCTAAATAAACAATGAATGGAATTGTAAGTGTGGAACCCAAAATTTGTGATTGGCGGGAGATAGGATCAGAAACAGATGACCTCACAGCAACTTCTATAAGTAACAGTGTATGGCTCCCGTATGTCAGCACAAATACAGCAAGTGGGTCAAAGGGCTCCGGCCACTCTGGCTACACGACCCAAAGGATGCAGAAGGAACAATAGGGTGTATAGGAGACCAGTTAGAAGGTAATAGACTCAGGCATGGTGGCTCACGCCTGTAATCCCAGCACTTTGGGAGGCTGAGGCAGGCAGATCACTTGAGGTCAGGAGTTTGAGACCAGCCTGGCCAACATGGTGAAACCCCGTCTCTACTAAAAATACAAAAATTAGCTGGGCGTGGTGGTGGGTTCCTGTAGTCCCAGCTACTCAGGAGGCTGAGGCAGGAGAATAGCTTGAACCCGGGAGGCGGAGGTTGCAGTGAGCCGAGATCACACCACTGCACTCCAGTCTGGGTGACAGAGCAAGAATCTGTCTTAATAAAAAATAAGAACAATTTTTTTTTTTTAAAAAAGGCTATTGTAATGGGCTGATAGCTCCTCACAAAGTTAAGTGAAAATATCCCACTAATTAGCCCACACTTCCCAGGCAGTTATTATGAGCATTCACAGTCACATCCCTGGAGCGCCAAGAGGATGCATGCCCCTACTTACCCCACCAGAATCCTTGGGAATACCAGCCTGCCTCCTTGGGTCCACCTGCCTCAGAGGGAGGTAATTAACAAAATCTCCTTTTCATTAGCCATGAGTCCAATTGGGGATGCCTTCAGGAACCGCCTGCGGATGTTCCCTTCGCTGATCAATTGCTGTACGATTGATTGGTTCCAGTCCTGGCCCAGGGATGCCCTAGAGTTAGTGGCTAACAAATTTCTAGAGGATGTGGAGCTTGATGACAACATTCGGATAGAGTAAGTGTTGACTGCATTTTAGGACTCCAGATATTCCAAATTGGAAGGCCAGATGCTGGCTCTATTTTTGTCGTTGTTTTGAAGATTTCTCAATTTGTGTATAGAAAATGTCTTGTGCTTTTAAATTGAATCACAGTTATATATTTAATAAAACATCTTCTGTGAAAAAGAAGCAAATTTCATTGTTCAGAATTGTCCTGGAGATCTGCACTGTTGTCCTAGCTATGAGAACCTGGAAATAATGATATAGCTATTTCAGTAGTCCTAGAATATGCATTCTCAACAGGAAGAACATTGCTGCTGAGACCACAAAAAAAGATGGTTGGTTTGTTTGTTTTTGAGATGGAGTCTTGCTCTATCCCCCAGGCTGGACTCCAGTGGCGCAATCTCAGCTCACTGCAACCTCCGCCTCCCGGATTCAAGTGATTCTCATGCCTCAGCCTCCCCCAAGCAGCTGGGATTACCGGGCACCTGCCACCACACCCAGCTAATTTTTATATTTTTACTAGATACGGGGTTTTGCCATGTTGGCCAGGGTGGTCTTGAACTCCTGACCTCAGGTGATCCGCCCGCCTTGGCCTCCCAAAGTGCTGGGAATATAGGTGTGAGCTACTGTGCCCGGCAAAAATTAGTTCCTATAAGGGTGAAAACTTACTTGTTTATGTATAAGGCATATATATATGTGTGCTTTATCATATATATTATATATATGTGCTTTATACACTTTATGTGTGTGTGTGTGTATATATATGTATATGTATATAAAGCATTTTATTTGCATAGAGTAAGGGAAGAGATGAGAATATCTATCATTCTGGATGTTCCATGAAGGCTAGAGATCAGTCAACCTTGTCTACCTCTGTATCCTTAGTTTCTAGAAGGTGCTTGGCACATAGTAGGTTCAATCACTGTTTATTTTATTTATTTATTTATTTATTTATTTATCTGTTTATTTTGAGATGGAGTCTCGCTCTGTCGCCCAGGCTGGAGTGCAGTGGTGAGATCTCGGCTCACTGCAACCTCTGCCTCCCGGGTT
>NW_012101610.1:407554-409941 GCF_000951045.1 Mandrillus leucophaeus
TTTTTTTTTTTTTTTTCCTACAAAGTCAGGGTATTTCTCCAAACTACCAAAGTTTAGGAACTCCTGCCTAAGCCCTGATGATTCATCAAAGGGATCAGTGATAGAAATGACTTGATCAGGGCACAGTGGCTCACACCCGTAATCCCAGCACTTTGGGAGGCTGAGGCAGGTGGATCATCTGAAGTCAGGAGTTCGAGACCAGCCTGGCCAACATGGTGAAACCCCGTCTCTACTAAAAATACAAAAATTAGCCAGGCGTGGTGGTACGCACCTGTAATCCCAGCTACTTGGGAGGCTGAGGCAGGAGAATCTCTTGAACCTGGGAGGTGGAGGTTGCAGTGAACTGAGATCGTGCTACTGCACTCCAGCCTGGGCAAAAGGGTGAAACTCTGTCTCAAAAAAAAAAAAAAAAAAAATTAGAAATGACTTGATCAAAGATCATTTGAGGTCAGGCGTGGTGGCTCATGCCTGTAATCCCAGCACTTTGGGAGGCGAAGGTGGGTGGATCACCTGAGGCTAGGAGTTTAAGACTAGCCTGACCAACATGGTAAAACCCCGCCTCTACTAAAAATACAAAAATTAGTTGGGTATGGTGGCGCACACCTGTAATCCCAGCTACTTGGGAGGCTGAAGCAGGAAAATCACTTGAGCCTGGGAGGCAGAGGTTGCAGTGAGCTGAGATCGCGCCACTGCACTCCAGCCTGGGTGTCAGAGAGAGACACTGTCTCAAAAAATAAAAAAATAAATAAATAAACAATCATTTGTGTGAGAGTATGCACCTGTGCACCTGCCCCATCCTTCTCTGCCTTGGCTCTGTTGACGTGTCTTCAGAGAGTTTGGATTCTAGTGGATCATCGTCAGTGTATGTGTCTTCTCACACCCTCATGTCTATAACCAAAGCTGTACTGGATCTCCCTGGAGGACGTTCGGTCCTGCCTAACCGCCTTGGTGTCCTTGGCAGGGTCGTCTCCATGTGCAAATATTTCCAAGAGAGCGTCAAGAAGCTGTCACTCGATTATTACAACAAACTTCGAAGACACAACTATGTTACCCCCACCTCCTACCTCGAATTGATTCTAACCTTCAAGACGCTCCTGAATAGCAAGAGGCAAGAGGTGGCTATGATGAGGAACCGCTACCTGACAGGCTTGCAGAAACTCGACTTCGCAGCTTCACAGGTGAGCACTGCCAAAATAGAACAGAGATGGAGAGGCCGGGGATGAGGTGGATGTGCTGAGGCATGTGTTCAGCTGCAGAATTAAGAGGACACCAAATCAAGCAGAATGTGACCCTGCATTGGCAGAGCTTACCTTACCTACATCACTGTAATCCCTGCCCTGTGGGATCCTGTCTTTAAGATTTTGATCTTTTGTTCATCATGGGTTTTTGCATCAATTTTGGTTTCTTAACCTATTGCAATAATGTATTATTTATCTTGAGTACTTTCTTTTTAATGCCCCCTTAAGTTTTGTACTCAAGGTGAGTGCTTCCCTTGTCTCACCTTGTGAGGACATGGGCAGGATAAGGTAGTGAATGGTTCAAGATATCTTTGTGGAGTCAGATCTGGGCCCAAATTTATCTCTACAGCATACCAGCTGTAGAGCCAGGGGCATGTTATTTCACTGCCTCGAGCCTCAGATTCCTCTTCTATAAAAAGGTGAAGGCCCGGTGCAGTGGCTCACGCCTCCCAGCATTTGGGAGGCCAAGTGGGAGGATCACTTGAGGCCAGGAGATTGCTTGAGACCAGCCTGGGAAACATAGCAAGACCCCATCTCTACAAAAAATAAAATAAAATAAAATTAGCCAAGTGTAGTGGCATGTGCCTGTAGTCCCAGCTACTTGGGAGGCTGAGGTGGGAGGATCACTTGAGCCCAGGAGTTCAAGGCTACAATGAGCTATGATCATACCACTGCACTCCAACCGGGATAACAGAGTGAGACCTTGTCTCTTTATTTTATTATTTCTTTTGAGACGAAGTCTCGCTCTGTCACCAAGGCTGGAATACAGTGGCGCAATCTCAGCTCTCTGCAACCTCCACCTCCTGAGTTCAAGTGATCCTCCTGTCTCAGCATCCCAAATAGCTGGTACTACAGGTGCGTGCTACCATGCCCAGCTAATTTGTGTATTTTTAGTAGAAGCGAGGTTTTGCCATGTTGGTCAGGCTAGTCTCAAACTCTGACCTCAGGTGATCTGCCCATCTCGGCCTCCCAAAGTACTGGGATTACAGGCATGAGCCACTGAGCCCAACCTAATGGGTTTAATTGTCTGAAAAATGACACAAGCTCCATGAGAGGTGGTGAGCTCCCCATTATTAGAGGAGTTCAGAGACCAGAAAACTACTTGGCAGGAATGTTTTATAGAGCATCAGACTGTTTGTCTGATGTGTG
>NW_012101610.1:411444-420489 GCF_000951045.1 Mandrillus leucophaeus
TGAGGTCAGGAGTTCAAGACCAACATGGTGAAACCCCATCTCTACTAAAAATACAAAAATTAGCCAGGTGTGGTGGCATATGTCTGTAATCCCAGCTACTCGGGAGGCTGAGGCAGGAGAATTGCTTGAACCCAAGAGGCAGAGGTTGCAGTAAGCTGAGATCTCACCACTGGACTCCAGCCTGGGTGATAGAGTGAGACTCCATCTCAAAAAAAGAAAAAAATATATTTTAACTTAAAAAAAAAAGTTTGTAGAGACTGGGTCTCACTATGTTTCCCAGGCTGGTCTTGAACTTCTGGGCTCAAGTGATTCTCCCACCTCTACCTCCCAAATTGCTGGGATTACAAGCCCAAAAAAATGTAGTTAAAAAAAATTTCTTGGCTGGGTGCAGTGGCTCACGCCTGTAACCCCAGCATTTTGAGAGGCTGAGACGGATGGATCACCTGAGTTCAGGAGTTCGAGACCAGCTTGACCAACATGGTGAAACTCCATCTCTACTAAAAATACAAAAATTAGCCAGGCGTGGTGGCGTGTGACTGTAGTCTCAGCTACTTGGGAGGCTGAGACGGGAGAATTGCTTGAACCCAGGAGTCGGAGGTTGCAGTGAGCCAAGATTGTGCCACTGCACTCCAGCCTGGGCGACAGAGCAAGACTCTGTCAAATAAATAAATAAATTCTTAACTTGCTTTTCTCTCTCTCCCATTACCCCCAACACTACAATATAGACTCGGTGAGGGAGGACATAGTTTTTAAAAACTTTTTAAATTTACAAGTACATGTCTAGTGCCTAGCACAGTGCTTGGTAACCACAACACAGAGTGTAAACTCAATAACTGTGTTGAAAAACCTGTGAGATAATCACTAGGAAACAAATCTGTACCCAGGACCATGTCAAAATCATTAGTACATATTTTCTGCTTATGTCATAGGTTGAAGAATCCTTTCAACTCTTGTCTACTTTGCCATTTTCAGTGCTGACCCTGGATTCCTCCCACCTCTCTCCTTGCTAGGTAGCGGTCATGCAAAGAGAACTGACCGCTCTTCAACCTCAACTCATCCTCACCTCTGAGGAAACTGCCAAGATGATGGTGAAAATTGAAGCAGAGACGAGAGAAGCTGATGCAAAGAAACTTCTGGTGCAGGCAGATGAAAAAGAAGCCAATGTTGCTGCTGCCATTGCCCAAGGAATCAAGGTAGAAAGACCAAGAAGAAAGGGAGGGAACTAGTGCTGCTGAATGAGCATGGTTATGTCCATCTCACAGATGAGAAAAGTGAGGCTCAGAAAGGGTAGGCAAGGCTGGGCATGGTGGCTCACAGCTGTAATCCCAGCACTTTGGGAGATCAAGGGAGGTGGATCACCTGAGGTTAGGAGTTAAAGACTAGCCTGACCAACATGGTGAAACCTCGTCTCTATTAAAATACAAAAAAAAAAAAAAAAAAAATTAGCCAGGCATGGTGGTGTGTGTCTGTTATCCCAGCTACTCAGGAAGCTGAGGCAGGGGAATTGCTTGAACCTGGGAGGCAGAGGTCGCAGTGAGCCGAGATTGCACCACTGCACTCCAGCCTGGGCGACAAGAGTGAAACTTCATCTAAAAAAATAATAATAATAAGGGGTAGGTGACTCTCCCAGCATCACATAGCTGATAAGTGATGAAGCAAGTTGCTCTGAAACATGGTTGAATCCAGGAAGCATTAAGACCCAACATATGGACATGTGTGGTGGCTCACACCTGTGATCCCAGAGCTTTGGGAGACAAAGGCAGGAGGATCACCTGAGCCGAGGAGTTTAAGACCAGCCTGGGCAACATAGCAAGATCCTGTCTCTACAAAAATAAAACTAAGAAAGTTAGCCAGGTGTAGTGGCACACCCATGTAGTCCCAGCTACTCAGGAGGCTGATGTGAGAGGTTTGCTTGAGCCCAGGAGTTTGAGGCTATAGTGAACTAGGATCATACCACTGCAATCCATAGCTCACTGCAGCCTTGAACACTTAGACTCAAGTGATCCTCACGCCTCAGCCTCCAGAGTAGCTGACCAAGACCTTGTGTTGTCTAAAAAACAAAACAAAAAAGTGGCCAGGTGCAGTGGCTCATGCCTGTAATCCCAGTACTTTGGGAGGCTGAGGTGGGTGGATTGCTTCAGTGCTGGAGTTCACGACCAGCCAAGTTCAAGACCAGCCTGGGCAACATGGAGAACCCCATCTCTACAAAAAATGTAAAAAAATTCGCCGGCTGTGGTGGCATGCACGTATGGTCCCAGCTGTTCAGGAGGCTGAGGTGGGTGAGTCCTGAGCCCAGGAGGTTGAGGCTACAGTGGGTCCAGATCGCACCACTGCACTCCAGCCTGGGTGACAGAGCAAGACCCAGTCTCAAAAACAAACAAACAAAAAGACCCAATCTGTTTTGACCTCATCTCTTACCACTTTTCCTTCATTCCTTGTACTCTGGCCACGTTGATCTCCTAGCTATTCGTTCAATAATCATAACCCACACTCCCACCCCAGAGCCTTTGAACTGGCTATTCCCTCTACACAGAATGCCCTTCCTTTTGATATCCACATGGCTGTTTCTTTCGCCTCCATCGTATTTTTGCTCAATTATGCCTGGTGTGTTGTAGGCGTGGAATAAATATTTGTTGAATGACAGAATGTTGAACCTAGAGGAAACCCACTTGAAGGTGATTCTTGTGCCAGAGAGGAAATAGTCCTGGTAAGGGCTTGACCTACATTCAGGTAGTAAAAGAAAATCTATTTATTCTATTAGCATTGATGTGATGTTGTATATTTCACAAAGCACTTTGAAGTACATGGTTACATTTGAGCATTAAAACTACTTTGAGACTTCAGAATGACAGATGGGGCCAGGAGAGGTGGCTCATGCCTATAACCTCAGCACTTCAGGAGGCCAAGGTGGACAGATCACTTGAGGTCAGGTGTTCGAGAACAGCCTGGTCAACATGATAAAACCTTACCTCTACTAAAAATACAAAAATTAGCTGGGTATGGTGGCACGTGCTTGTAATACCAGCTACTCAGGAGGTTGAGGTGGGAGAATTTCTTGAATCTAAGAGGTAGAGGTTACAGTAAGTCGAGATCTCACCAATGCACTCCAGCCTCAGCAACAGAGCGAGACCTTATCTCAAAAAAAAAAAAAAAAAGAAAAAGAAAAAAAAAAGAATGACAGACATGGGCATATGAGAGTTGACAGCATTGAGGTTCAGTGGTAACTTGACTTTCCAGAGCTGCATGGTTAGTTAGTGGGATTAGAAGCCAAGGTTCATGGCACTTACCTTAACATACTTGAACCTATGCCCCCACTTAACAGAAAATTCTCTTAACCATTCTTCAAACAAGGGCTTGATCAAAAAGCAGCCTATGTCTATCTTCTATCATAAGTAGGTCATGGTGGCCGGGCGCTGTGGCTCACACCTGTAATCCCAGCACTTTAGGAGGCTGAGGCAGGAGGATCACTTGAGGTCAAGAATTGGAGACCAGCCTGGCCAATATGGTGAAACCCTGTCTCTACTAAAAATATAAAAATTAGCCGGGTCTGGTGGTGGGGCACATGTAATCCCAGCTATTCAGGAGGCTGAAGCACAAGAATCACTTGAACCTGGGAGGTAGAGGTTGCAGTGAGCCAACATCATGCCACTCCAGCCTGAGTGACCAAAAAAAAAAAAAAAAAAAAAAAAAAAGTCATAGGGCATTGTCTCAGAAGGGCAGGCCTTTTTGATTGGCTTTTCTCCACTGAGTCCAGAGACCTGGCCTGTGGGAGATCCCCTGGGTGGGTCTGATCCCTGTCAGAGTCACATAATGAATACCCTGAATTACAGATGCTTTTTCACTTAGAGTCCTAATAGAACAGACAGGAGATGAATGGAAACCATCAGTAATAATAGACCAGGCAATGTGGGTCATGTCTTTAATCCCAGTGCTTTGGGAGGCTGAGTCAGGAGGATGGCTTGAGGCCAGGAGGAATTTCAGACCAGCCCGGGTAGCAATAGTGAAAACTCTTCTCTACAAAAAACTAAAAAGAAAAAAATTGGCCAGGTGCAGTGGAGCACACCTGTAGTCTTAGCGACTCAGGAGACTGAGACAGGAGGATCACTTGGGTCCAGGAGCTGCAGTAAGTTGTAGTCACACCACTGCACTCTAGCCTGGACAACGGAGTCAGATCTTATCTCAAAAAAAAAAAAAAAAAAAAAAAAATCAGGAGATTTCAAGTAACAATTCTGAATTTTCAGCTTTTCTTTGGAAAACATCAGGCAACCTGGCAACATCGGAGCTGCCCTCCCGGGTTGCACTCATCATTGGTATTAAATAGATGCTGCTCCTGTGTTTCAATTCACCACAGCCCCAGCCCCACCCACTCACACTCACTGGCCTGGCCCGCTGAGGCGCATGAATTGGCAACTCTTCCATGGTTCTGTGCTAGAAGCAGGTACATCAGGGCTCAGTTTTTGCTCTGTCCTTTCCTCGCTTCAGTTTCTTCATCTACGAAGTGGGGGTACTAAGAGGAAAACATGTAACATTTGTAGCCTGTGCCAGAGCGTAAGGGTCTATGTTAGCGATTCTCCAAAACTGCTGTTCTTTGCTCTATACCAAGGGGACTTGCCTATGGGACCAAGGCTAGCCCCTCTCCACATGTGGGTCACGGAGGGAAGGAGAACAGCACAGCCAGGACTCTGCTCTGTAATGTCAGGCCAAACAGTGACTTGCTGGAGCAGGAGGGAGGTGAGTGATGGCACAAGGTTTGTAAGGGGGTGACCCAGGACACCCCACCACACCCACTCCCAGGCAAAAACTGCCACATCAGGTTTCAGTGCAAAGGGTGAGGCTCAATACTCTGCCATCCCATCCCTCTTCCAGGGAGTGACATTCTGGGATGAGTCAGGAAGTGGAAGAAACTAGCCAGGGAGGAGAAGAAACCAGTGTCTGACGTGCAGCTTCCCTGAGGCTTTTGTGTGGACTGGAATCCCTTCCTGGACCTTTTAGGGCTGTGGTCCTCCTGCCCGGGAGGAGTTGCTAATTTTCTCTAATCTCCTCACACTCCCAGAAATGACACAACATGGAATAGTGGCCAGTAGGGTACCGAATGCACAGCAGGAATGCAAATGAAATCCATATTAGGAGTTTCTGTTTGATCCTAATTTCCCTTTAAGAAACATAAATTTTAGTGTTTCTTTATATGGAGAAAAAGTGAGTTCCCTGCTCTTTACCAAAAAAGAAAAAAAAAAGGTGATTTGTTAGAAACTCAAAAGTATGGCTGGGCACGGAGGCTCATGCCTGTAATCCCAGCACTTTGGGAGGCCGAGACGAGTGGATCACCTGAGGTCAGGAGTTCGAGACCAGCCTGGCCAACATGGTGAAAACTCATCTATACTAAAAAAACAAAAGTTAGTCAGACCTGGTGGCGGGCGCCTGCCGTCCCAGCTACTCGGGAGCCTGAAGTGCGAGAATTGCTTGAACCCGGGAAGCAGAGGTTGCAGTGAGCCGAGATCACACCGCTTCTGCAGTCCAGCCTGGATGATAGAGCGAGACTCTGTCAAAAAAAAAAAAAAAAAGAAAAGAAAGAAAAGAAAAGAAAAAAAAGGAAAAGAAATCCATACTGGGAAGACAAAGAGACTGGAAAAGCAAGAATCAGGTCACCAACACTTGATTCACGAGCATAATGATTTGCTTACGTTGGTCAATTCTTTCCAATTATTTCTTTCCCCCCTAATGAGGATGATGAGTGATACCAAAATTACTGCGATCTGATTACTTTTCGCCACATTGTCCTGAACTCCATACCTCTCAAACAATCCTATTGCTCTTTTCATGCTAAGACTCAGGGGCAACTTTAAATTATTATGTTTTTAGCATAGAAACAAATGTGGTAACAACGTCTATGTGAGTTTTTTTGGTTTTGTCTTTTGTTTTTGTTTTTAGACAGCGTTTCACTCTTGATGGCCAGGCTGGAGTGCAATGGCAAAATCTCAGCTCACTGCAACCTCCGCCTCCCGGGTTCAAGCGATTCTTCTGCCTCAGCCTCCACTCGGGATTACAAGCGCCCGCCACCGCGCCCGGCTAAGTTTTGTATTTTTAGTAGAGACAGGGTTTTGCCATGTTGACCAGGCTGGTCTTGAACTCCTGACCTCAAGTGATCCACCCGCCTCGGCCTCCCAAAGTGCTGGGATTATAGGCATGAGCCACCGCGCCCGGCCAAAAAAGCAAATAAGTTGAATGCTCAGATGTTCGGAACATCCAGACCACAGCCCCAAAAGGCCATGCATGTGTTCCGGCTGCTGGTTAACGCTCAGAGCCATTGTCCAGCTTCAGGGGCAGGCACCGTGTTAAAGGGGATCTGGAAGAGGAAGAGGAAGCACCTCTTCCTGATTCCTCATGTAGGAGTGAAGCTCTGCTTTGCCCCCAGTGTGCCAGGCCCTGGGCACTCATCTCCTTTGTCCTCGTGCTGCCCACAGAACGAATGTGAGGGCGATCTAGCTGAGGCAATGCCTGCGCTCGAGGCTGCACTAGCTGCTCTGGACACCCTGAACCCGGCCGACATCTCACTGGTGAAGTCGATGCAGAACCCACCAGGCCCTGTCAAGCTGGTCATGGAGAGCATCTGCGTCATGAAAGGGATGAAGCCAGAGAGGAAGCCAGACCCCAGTGGCTCCGGTAACCCCCACCCCACCCCACCCAGATGCCTGCACAGACTGCTCTTTCCTGGCAGTGGGGTGCCAGCACCCCAATGCATCCCCAAGTCGACTCCAAGCATGCAGGCAAGATCATTGAGTTTGGAGGAATTAAGAAAGAAACCAGGCTGTGTGTGCACCCAAGGCCTCTCTCACGCTTCTCCAGCAGCCTCCGCCCTCTCAGTCAGTTGGGAAAATGCAGGTATCTGTAGGTGGAGCTGAGCTTAGTCAAGGCCTCTCCCTGCAAGTCATTACAAAAATGAAGGTCAGGTAGACAAAAGGCCTGGTGTGGAACAAACACAGTCATGTGTGGGTGACCAAGAGAGCTACAGAGAGAGAGAAACAGAGAGAGAAGCAGAGAAAGAGAGTTAGGGAAAGGAAAAGAATGAGACAGAGACAAAGAAAGGAACAGAGAGGAGACTGAGAAATAAATGGAGACCCAGACACCTCTACACACATGCATGCATGCACGCATGCACAGACATGCACACGCATACACACACACAGAGACATGCACATGCATGCACACACAGACATGCACACATGTGCATGCACATATAGACATGCATGCACACACGCATACACAGAGCCATGCATGAACACACATGCATGCATACACAAACATGCACACACAGATGTGCACACACACACGCATGCACACACATGCAGACATGCATACACACAGGCATGCATATGTATATGCACCCAAAGGGACAGGGGGACCAGGAGAGAAGGAAATCAGGAGAAAGAGACAGGGAAACACACACACACACACAGATAAAGAGAAAGAAAAAGAGAGAGAGAGGAGAGGGGGAGAGACTTGCACGCACAAGTGAGTTGCAGACATCCAGGAGAGAGTAAGGCATGAGGGGAGAGAAACAGGTAGAAATAGAGACTGAGAGACAAATATGTGGAGAGCGACAGAGAAATGGAGACAGAGAGACGCAGAGACACAGGGAGTGCCAGAGATACAAAGAGAGACACAGAAACAGAGACACAGAGTGGGAAGAAAAGAGACCAGAGAGAAGAGAGACAGACAGGGAGACACAAACACTCACAGGAAGACAGAGAGGAAGAGTTGGGGGAGGGGGTGGGGTGGAGCAGAAGTGAGGAATGGAAAATTAGAGGGAGAGAGACATGGACAGGAGACAAGGGCAAAGACAGGCAGAGACGGCAACTGGAGGGGGAGAAAGAGAGAGGGGGGGACAGACGAAAAAAGAAAAAGAGGAGGATACAGAGAATTAGAAATGGGGAGAAAGGAATGGGGAAGGAGGAAGGAAAGCCCCTTCTACAGTTGAGCCTAGAAACATGAACAGGTGAATATTCACTGTCCTTCAAATTTAAATTAGATGTAGGACTTTGCATTGAGACCAGTGCCTTAGAGCTGAACCATGACTTTAAAAATCACCTCCAGTTCTATTTCCTGCCTTTTGAGTCCTTCCATCCTGAGAGCAGTCTGGCTATTCCTTCATTCTTTCTATAATGTTAGAAATCTCTACTTTAATCCCATCCAGGCACAGTGGCTCACACCTGTAATCCGAGCAATTTGGGAGGCTGAGGTGGGTGGATCACTTGAGCCCAGGAGTTTGAGAGCAGCCTGGACAACATGACAAAACCCCATCTCTACAAAAAATACGGAATTTAGCCAGGCGTGCTGGTGCATGTCTGTAGTCCCAGCTGCTCAGGAGGCTGAGAAGAGAGGAACGCTTGAGCCTGGGAGGTTGAGGCTGCAGTGAGCCGTGATCTTGCCACTGCTCTTTAGCCTGTATGACAGAGTGAGACCCTGTCTCAAAAAAAGAAATCCCTGATCCCTCATTTGAGACCTTCTGGCTCCTGCTTCCCATTGCTTAGTATTCCCTCTTCTCTGGCGGCTGTCAGGCCTACAATCACATAAAACAGATGCAAAGCTCATCAGGAAGAGCCAAGCAAGGAGTGGACTTTACAAGAGCATCCTTTAGGGAAGCAGCTGAGGTATAATAAGTTGGCCTTGAGCAAAGATGAGCTAGATAGCACTTCTGCACCCTGGAATCACCTGGAGAGCTTAAAGAATGCAGAAGTCAGGCAGGCGCGGTAGGTCACTCCTGTCATCCCAGCACTCTGGGAGGCCAACATGGGCGATCACCTGAGGTCAGGAGTTTGAGACCAACCTGGCCGACATGGTGAAATCCCGTCTCTACCAAAAATACAAAACAAAACAAAACAAAAAAAAAAAAAAAAATTAGCTGAGCATGGTAGTGTGTGCCTGTAATCCCAGCTACTTGGAAGGCTGAGGCAGGAGAATTGCTTGAATCTGGGAGGCAGAAGTTGCAGTGAGCCGAGACCACGCCATTGCGCTCCAGCCTGGGCAACAAGAACGAAACTCCGTTTC
>NW_012101610.1:422179-424717 GCF_000951045.1 Mandrillus leucophaeus
AAAAAAAAAAAAAAATTGGCTGGGTGCAGTGGCTCAGGCCCGGAATCTTAGCACTTTGGGAGGCCGAGGTGGGTGGATCATATGAGGTCAAGAGTTTAAGACCAGCCTGGTCAACATGGTAAAACCCCGTCTCTACTAAAAATACAAAAATTAGCCAGGCGTGGTGGCACATGTCTATAGTCCCAGCTCTTTGGGAGGCTGAGGCAGGAGGATTGCTTGAACCCAGGAGGCGAAGGTTGCAGTGAGCCGAGATCGCACCACTGCACTCAAGCCTGGCCAACGGCGCAAGACTCTGTCTCAAAATAAATAAATAAATAAAACAAAATAAAATAAAATGAGAACTGAGGTCTGGTCAGGAGCCAGCTAGATGCCATTTACAGTATTGGCGAAGGGCTCATGGTAATAAGCACTTGGGGTCATGAAGGAATTGAAGGAAGGTCCTTTGTAACCCGAGTTCAGGGAGTGAGGCACAGATGGGGTTGGTGAGGTCGGCTGGGCCTCCCAGACCATGTTTTTGTTTTTGTTTTTTCTCAAATACCAGCAGTAACCACAGCAAAATTTTAAGTCTCGGCCAGAATGCCTTAATACATTATGTGTTTCTTGTTCCGAATAGGTAAGATGATAGAAGACTACTGGGGGGTATCCAAAAAGATTCTTGGGGATCTGAAATTCTTGGAGAGTCTTAAGACGTATGACAAAGACAACATCCCCCCACTGACCATGAAGCGGATCCGGGAAAGGTTTATCAATCACCCGGAATTCCAGCCGACTGTCATTAAAAATGTGTCTTCGGCCTGCGAGGGTCTGTGCAAGTGGGTGAGGGCCATGGAGGTGTATGATCGCGTGGCCAAGGTGGTGGCTCCCAAACGGGAGCGACTGAGGGAAGCAGAGGGGAAGCTGGATGCACAGATGCAGAAGCTGAATCAGAAACGAGCAGAGCTGAAGCTGGTGGTAGACCGGCTCCAGGCCCTGAATGACGACTTTGAGGAGATGAACACCAAGAAAAAGAACTTGGAGGAAAACATTGAAATCTGCTCCCAAAAGCTAGTCAGGGCAGAGAAACTGATCAGTGGTCTTGGAGGAGAGAAGGACAGATGGACCGAAGCTGCCCGGCACCTGGGGATCCGCTATACTAATCTGACGGGTGACGTGTTGCTGTCCTCAGGAACCGTGGCTTACCTGGGCGCTTTTACAGTGGATTATCGGATCCAGTGCCAAAATCAGTGGTTGGCTGAATGTAAGGACAAGGTCATCCCCGGCTCTAGTGACTTCAGTCTCAGCCATACGTTAGGGGATCCCATAAAAATCCGTGCCTGGCAGATTGCTGGGCTTCCCGTTGACTCCTTCTCCATCGACAACGGCATCATTGTGTCCAATTCCAGACGCTGGGCCTTAATGATTGACCCTCAGGGGCAGGCCAATAAATGGATTAAGAACATGGAGAAGGCGAATAAACTGGCTGTCATCAAGTTATCTGATAGCAACTACATGAGGATGCTGGAAAACGCGCTGCAGTTAGGCACCCCTGTCTTGATTGAAAACATTGGTGAAGAGCTGGATGCTTCTATCGAACCTATCTTGCTCAAGGCAACATTCAAACAGCAAGGAGTTGAGTACATGAGGCTGGGTGAAAACATCATCGAATATTCCAGGGATTTTAAGTTATACATCACAACCCGTTTGAGGAATCCACATTACCTCCCAGAAGTTGCCGTGAAAGTCTGTCTCCTCAACTTCATGATCACCCCCTTGGGTCTCCAAGATCAACTCCTTGGCATCGTGGCTGCGAAGGAGAAGCCAGAGCTGGAAGAGAAAAAGAACCAGTTGATTGTGGAAAGCGCAGAGAACAAGAAGCATCTCAAAGAAATTGAAGATAAGATCTTAGAGGTTCTCTCCATGTCCAAGGGTAACATCCTGGAGGATGAAACCGCCATCAAAGTTCTGTCCTCCTCCAAAGTGCTATCTGAAGAGATCTCGGAGAAACAGAAAGTTGCTTCCATGACAGAAACGCAGATTGACGAGACTCGGATGGGCTATAAGCCAGTGGCTGTGCATTCCGCCACCATCTTCTTTTGTATCTCGGACCTGGCCAACATCGAGCCGATGTACCAGTACTCCCTGACTTGGTTCATACATCTCTACATGCATTCCCTGGCCCATAGCACGAAGAGTGAAGAACTGAATCTGCGCATCGAGTACATCATTGACCATTTCACCCTCAGTATCTACAACAACGTGTGCCGTTCTCTGTTTGAGAAGGACAAGCTACTCTTCTCTCTCCTCCTGACCATCGGCATCATGAAACAGAAGAAGGAAATTACGGAGGAGGTGTGGTACTTCCTTCTCACTGGAGGCGTCGCGCTGGATAACCCCTACCCCAACCCAGCTCCCCAATGGCTGTCTGAGAAGGCGTGGGCGGAGATTGTCCGTGCATCTGCTTTACCCAAATTGCATGGCCTGAAGGACCATTTGGAACAGAACCTGGATGAATGGAAGCTGATCTATGACTCAGCCTGGCCCCACGAGGAGCAACTCCCT
>NW_012101610.1:427052-428330 GCF_000951045.1 Mandrillus leucophaeus
AAAAAAAAAAAAAAAAAAAGCAGAAATCCATGCCCCACTCCTAGAGAGTCTCATTCCATTGGTCTGGGATGCAGCCTGAGCAGTACAATTTTTTTTTTTTTTAAGCTCTGCCTGCAGCTGGGGTTGAGACCTGCTGAGATGCACAAAGCACAGCCAGGTCATGAATGCCATTTCTCATCTTGGATCACTGATAATCAGCACAGAACCTATCATTAAATTAAAATTAAAGCAAATTATGCCTATTATTCACCCAAACCATGGAATTGAGTGAGTATATTGAGATGGAGCAAAAGAGCAATTGAGTGAGTTAGTTAGGGGTACCTTGAATTTAAATGAAGCAGATCATTTTCTAGAATGCCAACAGAAACCTTCATGGGAAATATTTGGCCGATTTCTGCTCTTGTAATTAGGAATGGGACACATTTGACCTGCTGTACTCAATGTGATGTCTCAGAGTATAACTTTTTTGATGAGCCTGAGCTTGGCAAGTACCGCAGGCCAAAAAGCTTCCTGAATTTTTTCCAATGTGTCAACAGAAGGAGCATTGTTCCGGGATGGGATTGAGACTCACTTGATTAGTCGTTAGTCAGCATAATGGGTGCTAAGGGGAATAAGGGCCTGGCTTTGTGTCTGGGCAGGCCACGGGTAGTCTTCTGTATGGGTGGAAGCCTGCAAGCTGCTTCTTCCAGCCTCCTTCATTCTCACAAGATCCTGGCCTCACTCACACGGTTCATCACAGGGAGGACTGATTGGGCTCCATCCAACCGACCTCCCAGACTAGGGAAGAATATTCGAAACATCCCCACGGGCTGTGGCTCCTCCTGCCTTTTCCATCCATGAATAAGATAATGGGGTACTATTCATTCAACCCATATTTATTGATAACTAAGTACCAGGCAGTGTGCCAGGTTCTAGGAAACAGCAGAAGGTTACCGCTTTGAGGGAGAGGTAGATGGTAGAAAATAATTGAAGGGAAACCTCAATGGCGATGGCTTTTAAAATGAGGCCTCTGACCTGGGCAACATGGCGAAGCCTCATCTCCATAAAAAATGCAAAGATTGGCTGGGCGCAGCTGGGCGTGGTGGCCCATGCCTATAATCCCAGCACTTTGGGAGGCTGAGGTAGGTGGATCACCTGAGGTCAGGAGTTCAAGACCAGCCTGTCCAACATGGTGAAACCCCATCTCTACTAAAAGTACAAAAAAATTAGCTGGGCGTGGTGGCAGGTGCCTATAATCCTAGCTACTCTGGAGGCTGAGGTAGGAGAATCGCTTGAACC
>NW_012101610.1:431309-432938 GCF_000951045.1 Mandrillus leucophaeus
CCAAATTGCATGGCCTGAAGGACCATTTGGAACAGAACCTGGATGAATGGAAGCTGATCTATGACTCAGCCTGGCCCCACGAGGAGCAACTCCCTAGATCTTGGAAGTTCTGTCAAGGACTGGAGAAGATGGTGATCCTCCGATGTTTGCGGCCTGACAAAATAGTGCCAGCGATCCGGGAGTTCATTGCTGAACACATGGGAAAGCTGTACATCGAAGCCCCTACCTTCGATCTCCAGGGATCCTACAATGATTCCAGCTGCTGTGCGCCTTTGATTTTTGTGTTGTCTCCAAGTGCAGACCCAATGGCAGGTAAGAACAGAGTGTTGTGGAAGAGAGGCGGAAAGCCCAGAATGTGTGGGTGGATATCAGTAGCCCGTCCCTTACAGCAGGGATCTCAAGTTCAGATGACTCTGAAGGCCAAGTGGTTCATACACTGAGGTGGAGCCACGAAACTCTTATTTTTCCACCTAAAGAGCTCAGCTGCTACTCGGCACCCACAAATTGGGCCATTTGGGAATGTAAGCCCAGAATTGCTAGATCATCTGATTTTTCAAGAGAAACCAGAAATGCAGAAATTTCCCACTTGTATCTTGATAATTCAGTCAAAGTTTTTTCCTTAAAAACCTTGTGAGGGTTCAGGAGAGGTGGCTTACGCCTGTAATCCCAGCACTTTGAGAGAATGAGTTGGGAGGATTGCTTGAGCCCAGGAGTTTGAGACCAGCCTGGGCAACACAGTGAGACCTCCATTGCTATAAAACATTAAAAGATTAGCTGGAAACGGTGGCACATGCCTGTAGTTCCAGCTACTTGGGAGGCTGAGGTAGGAGGATCCCTTCAGCCTGGGGAGATCAAGGCCGCAATGAGCTATGATCACACCACTCCAGTCTAGGGGACAGACCCTGCCCCCTCCCAAAGAAAAAAAGAACAAAATAGAAGCTTGGTGAGATTCAGCTCGGATGATTCCACAGGAAACTTCACACTGTGTTCCTTCTAGTGTCGCACATCACGAGATCCATACTGTCTGGCTGTCTTTTCTGATAAAGACAGGTCTGGGGACTCAGGCATTGTCAGCGTGAGCTGGTTGTCCGTTCCCCCGTTCCCTCCTTATAAAGTTTCCCACCAGATTTTCACCTAATGTGACGGTTCTCAATCTTGGCTGCACATTGGAATCACCTGGGGAGTTTAAAGAAGCATCTCAATGCATAGGCCACAGCCTTGGCCAATTAAATTAAAACCTTTGGGATGTTTTATGAATTGTATTTTATGAAGCCTTTCCAGTCATTCCAATGTGCAACCAGTGCTGGGAATCACTGCCTTTAATAGTTTTAGTGGCCTATGACAATCATTACCGAGATCCATTATTTCACTAGCCAGTGCACAATGATGATTATTATTGTTTTATTTGTTATTATTTTATTTTATTTATTTATTTATTTTGAGACAGAGTCTTGCTCTGTCGCCCAGGCTGTAGTGCAGTGGCATGATCTTGGCTCCTGTCTCTTATACACATCTAGATGTGTATAAGAGACAGCAGCTCCCCAATGGCTGTCTGAGAAGGCGTGGGCGGAGATTGTCCGTGCATCTGCTTTACCCAAATTGCATGGCCTGAAGGACCATTTGGAACAG